>NC_090650.1:47431071-47767321 GCF_040937935.1 Hyperolius riggenbachi | reverse complement strand
ACGAATGACTCATATTAGCATCTGTGACAGTCAGTAAATTATGAGGCCTATTGCAAATTTTTGTTTAGAGAAAAATAAATAAATAAACCTGACCAATGACCTTACTGAGGGGGTAAAATGTGAAACTTGCAATGCATTATGTTTGGAAAAATGTACATTTTTTTAATCCAAGAAAAGTTATTATGCAAATTCTAGTTTCGCAGACTTTCCCTCAATGTGAATTTTAACAGTTTGTGGGAAACGACGAAGATATCAAAAATGTTAAAGTTTTAGAAGTAGATTAAATTCAATCTAGGAAAAAATTAAGCAAAAGCTATGGAGTTAAAACCTGCATAAATAAATCCCTGAGTGTATATGCATTAAAATACACCTATCTACAAATAAAGCGTTTTTCATTCATAGTAGAATATAATGGTAAAACAGTGTTTTTCTTACATTGTAGAATATATTTTAACAGTCGTTGCCAATAATAATTATATACGATTTGTTCTGTAACAGATCTGACTCCATGTCCGAAATTCAAATCAATTTGCAGCTCTTTTTGGCTGTACAAAAATGAGTCATGACTGTAGTGGGAATAAAGCTGCTTTGTGAGGTGAATATTTAAAAAATATGGAGGGAGGAAGTAGTAAAAATGAAAGAGGCAGGTCACTACAAAATCCTCTACCTACCATGCCAACTGGCATCCTGTGCCCTTATACCACCAGTACTCAGGCTATAGTGTGTAGGATATGTGAAGGTTTCAATCCCTGAATTAAAAGATTATGCCAGGTTTTGGGTACTATATGTATCTGCACAATTTTAAACAAATAAACTGCAGAAAGTTTTTGGCAGCAAAAATGTTGGCAAGCTCTATTTAGCAAAAGTTTGCTGTGTTGTTCCTTCGCTCACCTGTGACAATATAGAAAGCAATAAAACTCAGTGTTCAATTTCGGGTAGAAACAAGTGGCAGAATTGCTGTTTCCAGTCAAACAACCGTACATTTTTAAGTTTCTCAATGGAATAAGGGTAAAAAAAACAAAAAAAAACAACAATACTGACCTCTACCTATTATCATCTCTGAGCACATGCAATAGTTTAGTAAAGTAAATCTTGCCCAAATACCTTTTTTGTAAAGACCTGAAGCTGCAGAACTAAGCAAGATAAGGCCTTGTTCACATCATAAATCGCTGACGCCAGCGTTTTGCGATTTTGTGTGTGATTTTGTTAGCGCCTCCCGTGCCGGTGCCTTACCTGCGCGTTGCAATTTTTTTATAAAGCGCTTTTCTAAGCGCTTTTGCAGAGCGATTCTGTGTTTTTACTTCCTAACATCAGTCAGGAAGTGAACTCTTTCACCCGGAAATGAATTAATACATTGGCCTCAATTCACTAAGCTTATCTCCTGTCTTTAATAACTCTTCTAGAGTTGTTACCATGGTGATAAGGCATGTAGTATTCAGGAAACATTTTACCTCAGGCAAACCTAAAGTTAACTCTTCTGTCTTTAAGTTAACTCTTTAATCCTTAAAATAACTCCAGAGTTAAAGACAGGCTGTTCATTAACTGCGTGTGAAAATAACTACAGAGGAGGTAACTTAACGACAGAGGAGGTAACTTAACGACAGAGGAGGTAACGTAAGGAATGAAGAGATAAGATAACTCTCTAAAGGCCCATACACACGTCGGATTTTTTCGAACGACCCATCGTTTGAACGTTCCGTCTTTCGCACGTCAAATCCGGCGTGTGTACAGACTATCGTTCGGGTGATAAGACTGGTTTTCAGCGATCCGCCGGTGGATCACTGAAAACCAGTCTTATCACCCGAACGATAGTCTGTACACACGCCGGATTTGACGTGCGAACGACAAAACGACGGAATGTTCAAACGACGGGTCGTTCGCAAAAATCCGACGTGTGTATGGGCCTTTACTGTGTGGTGGTAAGTTTTCTCTTGCTTTATTATCTCCAGCATGATCTTAGTGAATTGAGGCCAATGTATTTATTCAGCGTTTAGTGATTTCCCTATACCTTTCATTGAGGCAAATCGCCCCGATTTGGGCAAATTCCCTATACCTTTCATTGAGGCAAATCGCCCCGAAAACGGTACAGGCAGCGCTTTGGTGAGCGGATCGAAATTAAACCGCTCATATGAGAACACTCTCATAGGGAATCATTGCACAAGCGCATTAAGGACAATTTTAAAAATCGCCAGCGCTTAACAAAAGCCAAAAAGCGCCCTTAGTGTGAACAAGCCCTAACAGAAGGCTCTTTGAGCAGACCTGATGCTGCTGTTTCGATCACCACCCTCAACTTATTAAGACTAAGGACCTTATTCACCTCACATTTTTCCTACATTTTTTCCTAGGAGATAATTTTTCCTCTTCTGTTTACAATCGTTTTTCAGCACTCTGGAACTGAGAAAGTAGATTTAATAAATACTGTCAACATTATTGTGTTTTCTTGCCTGCTGTTGGTTTAAAGGGGAACTGAAACACGAGAGATATGCAGGCATACTTTTAGCCATAGCCCCTGAACAAGCATGCAGCAGATCAGGTGTTTCTGACATTATTGTCAGATCTGACAAGAGTATCTGCATGCTTGTTTGTGGTGTGATTCAGACACTGCTGCAGCCAAATAGATCAGCAGGGCTGCAACTGGTAATGTTTAAAAGGAAATAAATATGACAGCCTCCATACGCTTCTCACTTCAGTGGTCCTTTAAAGGGCATTTCATTGATAAGGGGCCATATGCAATTCACCTTTTCTCCTTAGTTTTTTCCAAGTTGATATTTTTACACCTTGTCAATAAAATGCCTTTAAAATTTTGATAGTACTTTTTCAACTACTTTTGGTACTTTTTTCAATTACAAAATGCTGAAAAGTTATCTTAAAGAGAAGATGAAAAATGATCACCTAGGAGAAAACTTAGGAGTAAAAAGTGAATTGCATATGGGCCAAGGTATGAAAATATCACCTAAGAGAAAACGTAGGAGAAAAAAGGAATTGAATAAAAGGGCACAGGCTAACTGTGTAGAATGCCTGTGTAGTTGTGCTTATGGAAGTCTGCGGACCAGGAGGAAAATCAAGGAGATTAGGCACAAATAAAAATAATCCACTCAGTGCCTGCATAGAACAAGGAAAATGTTTTTGGGCTGGAACCCACTAGCGATTTTTCGAGTGTTTAGGGAGGTTTTCAAAATGCTAGCGATTTCCCTAAACGCTCAGCTAATGTTAACAGATGGGCCAAATTCCACTGGAGCGACTGCGATTATCAAAATTGCAAACGCAGGACATGCAGCATTTTTAGCGTTTAGCGTTTCTGCAATGTAAACGCTGGCGTAATCGCTCGTCAAAACCCACACAGAGTGATTTTGCTAGAGTATTTAAATTACTGCACACTGTAAAAAAAATTAAAATTAATTGAAAGGACCAATCAGAATTAAAAACGCTAATCGCTACACAATCGCTGGCAAAACGCGTACACGTTTTAAAATCGCTACCAAAATCGCCAGAAAACACTCAAGAAATCGCTTACAAAACGCTCCTTAAAAACGCTAGCGATTGCGATTAGCGATAGCGCTTTATAATGGGTTCCAGGCTTTTCCCTGGAACTGGACTTTAACCTAAACTACAGTGCTGACAAATAATTTATTTGTAAAGTTGAAGTGACGGTCACAAAGAAAACCTTCGGATCCTTCCTCCAGCTCTTGAGGAAAGGCCCTGTGTTAAAGCCTAGCAACACAACATTCCATTAAAGCCTGTCTACGGTATAAATAAATAAATTAAAAAAAAAAAAGAAAGTGCAGGGCTAACGCTGATTAGCAGCAAACAAAAATGTCTCTACATGCAAATCTTCCCATCCCTAGAAAATAAATACATTCAGCCAATCAAGCCCGTTTACACTCTAGCTACTTAGCCAGCTGCCAGCTTGGTGATTGGCAGCTGTTGGCATTGAGTGGCTACATTTATTCTGCTTCCTAGGTCACTGGAAATTTGCATGTAAATGGAATTTTTAGCATGTTTCAGTCAAATTTCCTGAACTGTCCTAAAAGAATATTAACTTCAAAGATTATCAAAAAAAATTTGGTAAATCAACAGTCATAAAAACAAAATCTTGCAAGTCATAAAGACTGAAAATAAACAGGGGGTTGGGTTAACACATTGTGTGCCAGGAAGACAACAGGGTCAATGGAGTGTTTCATTACCAGGTGTAAATTAATATTGTGCACAAATTCCAGCCACGGGAGCCAATGCACATATATTATTATTATTTAATAATTATATAGCGCCGACATCTTCCGCAGCGCTGTACAGAGTATATTGTCCCTCAGATGGGCTCACAATCTAATCCCTACCATAGTCATATGTCTATGTACCTCTAGGTATGAATATTGTATATTACTCCACCTCTTGTTCCCCCTCTTATTACCCCCTAAGGGCAGGGCTCTCTCCTCCTTTTGTGTCTCAGAATTTGTCTTACATTTATTTATATTCATTTTGTCACTGTAATTACCAATTCTGTATTTTGTACCGATTCAGATTTTTTTTACCATCTCTGTATTTCGTATATCCGTGTACACCATTGTCTGTATTATTATGTACCCCATGTTTGTTTCTTACTTTGTACAGCACCACGGAATATGTTGGCGCTTTATAAATCAATAATAATTCTTTATAGGCAGGCAGCCTGCTGAACAAGCACACTGGTATCAAAGTCTAGGGCCAATAGGGGGAAACCAATCAACTTATCTGTATGTTTTTGGGATGTGGGAGGAAACATGAGTGCCTGGAGGAAACCCAGACACAGGAAGACACAGGAAGAGCCAGAAACCCAGACACAGGAAGAGCATAAACTCCATGCAGATAGTGTCCTGGCTGGAATTTGAACCAGGGCTGCAAGGCGAAAGTGCTAACCACTACTCCACCATGCTATATTGTGTAAGTTTTGTAGTGGAAGTATCTGTTCCTCTATTTCACAAGTGGGGCATTAATTTGCAATTACCATTTTTCCAATCCATTTTTTTTCATGATTACTAATAGTGTGGAATTACTGTTTGACCTGTATTGAATATATGTATTGTTCAGGATTTTTTTTTTTTTTATAGAATGTGATGCAGATGAAGGCGTCATACATGAACGGTTGTTTGGCCTCAGGCTTTAAGTTCAAAAATTTGCTTTCCAGAGATTTAATAAAATTTGGCAGCCCCATCAGATGTGTATTTTTGTGCCTTTGACTGTCTGGCATCTCCAGCATAAATCTGTTTGTGCTAGATCTTATCTCTTTAATTTATCTTTAATTTACCCAGCGATCTGTACCATCTGCCAATGACTTTGTATTTAGCCCCTTGGATGTGTGTGGTTTTTTTTTTTTGTTAATTACTTGTGCTGACTAGTTTACCACTGGCTTCTATCACCTACTTTCTATGGGTAAGATATGTGAGATCTCCTTATAGCTGCTAGGATTGTGTCCCTCACTTCAACCGGTAGTTCTGACTCCCATACAATAAAGCCTCATACACACATACTAGTCATATTGACCAATGGGTATCGGCACACAATCTCTCGAGCGGCATTGCAGGGCTGAGGCTGTACAGACGTGTCAGTAGCCTGCAGGCTAATGATGTGTTCTGTTAAACAAACAAATAAACAAACACTGAACATTTATATCGCGCTTTTCTCCTGGCGGACTCAAAGCGCCAGAGCTGCAGCCACTAGGACACGCTCTATAGGCAGTAGCAGTGTTAGGGAGTCTTGCCCAACGTCTCCTACTGAATAGGTGCTGGCTTACTGAACAGGCAGAGCCGAGGTTCGAACCCAGGTCTCCTGTGTCAGAGGCAGAGCCCTTAACCATTACACTATCCAGCCACCGCTGTTACAATGCGGGGAAGGGGAGGGGCGGAGAAGGCCCAACAAAGCAGCACGGGAGTGATGTCACGTGGCCATCGAGGTGAGTGGGGAGAACAAGACCAGGCTGATCATTAGCCAAGGTGTCAGGGAGCATCAGGAGCCGCTGCACAGACGATAGATTCTTGGGAGAAGAGGTTGTTATTGGCCTCCTCGCCTGAGTTTAATCTACTGTGTGTACGAGGTTTAATATTGACTAACATTACTCTACAGGAGCTGGGGCTGTAGGAAATAGAAGCAAAGGATTCTGCCCTGGCAGTTCGGGTGGGGGAAACGCCCCCTGGAGGTGAAGGGGAAGCCACACCTACCCGGCGCTCTAGCACTGTACTATTTTTTTCTTTTACACTTTAGACTTAGGCTTAGGTTTTAATCTCTAAAAAAAAGTGTGTGTGTGTGTGGGTGTGTGTGTGTGTGTGTGTGTGGGGGGGGGGGGGGGGTTCTAGACCACTGCAGTAGTACTCTTGTACATGGATGGTCAGGATGTGGGGACAGTATTATTATTATTATTTAGTATTTATATAGTGCCAACATCTTCCGCAGTGCTGTACAGAGTACATAGAATTGTCATTAACTGTCCCTCAGAGGAGCTCACAATCTAGTGTATATGTGTATTGTGGAGTGTATGTGTTGCAGTCTAGGGCCAATTTTATCTGGGAGCCAATTAACCTATCCGTATTTTTTGGGGGATGTGGGAGGAAACCGGAGTGCCCGGAGGAAACCCACGCAGACACGGGGAGAACATACAAACTCCTTGCAGATGTTGACCTGGCTGGAATACGAACCGGGGACTCAGCGCTGCAAGGCGAGAGCGCTAACCACTACGCCACCATGCTGCCCATAAAAAAGTGATAACATAGGAGTCTGCATCCCATACAAATTGGGGTGCCATAATTCACCTTTCATTTCTGCATAAATTGTCTTCTCTAGGATTGCTTTTTAGTAGAGTTTCTGTTCAGTTATAGAGGCTGCGAGTCAAAACCTGCACTACAGACACTAAAGAAGCTGTAGAAACCATTACATTGCAATAAACCACAAAAACAAATCTTGAACTACAGGATGTCCTTTTCAGAAGTGTAGTTTCTGTTCTTCCTATCCTGTTTCGCATATCACACTTACTAGGTGCAAAGCGAACACCTGTTGTGACATCCTGCCACAGTGATGAGCTGGTGATAATCTGAAGCTAGGGGAAAACCATCAATAAATAAAAAAATGTATATTCTTATAATCTTTGCATAAACCTGCATTTCATAAACCAATCTTTTTGTAGGTTAACCACTGCTAACTTATATAAAATAAAACTGCAGGACCAACCGAGAATCCCAAACCTGTGTCCCCATAAATACACAATTATCCTATTGCTAAGATCTCGTGGATAATAGAGAAAAAAAAAAAACACAGGGACGTCGGGAGCAGGATCTGGTGTATTATAGTTTTTTTCAGATCAAGTATGAACAAGTTGGAGATTATACTCACAAAACTGGGTTGCAAAGGATGCAACCACTCATGTAAGCAGGTGGGGCAATACCATCCCCATGCGGTCTTGTGGACTTGGTTTGTTGGTTGCAGCTCCAGGATTAGGAAGGGTTACTATATCTGAGTAAGAGCAGGGTAGGAAGCGCCCGGAATAAGAAGCAATGCATATGAAAATAGGACTGGAATTCTGATACATCTGTGGTGCCCGGATTCCGGTTCTCTGCATGCTTCTCCCAATTATTTTGGGGATCCAGCAAGTGAGTGGGACCTCATCTAGTGAACTTAGTATAAAAATAGGACTTACAATACGGGTAGGTAGAAAGGATAGGTCTTACCTTAAATAATGACCTCTCACGTGTGAGGCTGACACTACCTACCCAAAGGCACAGCAATCGGCCTGAGGAAGCAGCTTACGCTGTGAAATGTGTTGTCTCCAAAGTGCTCAATTAAAAATGTTTTGAACTACCACACACCTAAGAGGTCCTCATTTAAGGTAGGACCTATCCTTCTACCTACTCATGTTGTAAGTCCTATTTTTACATGCCTAGCTTCTTTATTTTTTGGAGCTCCCCTTGACTATTTGGCTGTTAAATTTGGTAAGCAAAAAAAGGTCTCAATTTACTGTTGCAATTGTTTTTAAAACAATAAAAAATTACAATGACTAAAAAATCTTCATACATGGTAAGTGGTAGTTAGGCCCTATTATTTCCTATGGTCTTATTGAATATTAATTGCACAACGGGTACTAAGTAACTGCCCAAGGTACTGGTAAAATTGCTTTGCCCTATCTGTGCAATGCAAAGTCTCTCATCTCCTTCTCTATATAAACATTATTTTGTATGTACAGTATATGTGACTCAGTATTCAGACAGCTCATGGTGATGTAAAACCACTAGGATTTATAAGAGGCCCAAAAAAAAACCCTCTTAATGTAATAGCAAGAAGCTTTAAACCAGGATGATACCATTTATTGGCTAACTAAAAATGAATAAAAATAAGCAAGCTTTCGGCCTTGCAGCCTTTGTCTGGCTTATATCCTGTTAGTTTGCAAACTGGTGGTACAGACAGCTTATATACATGCAACATCAAAAGGGAAAACAGATATTTTTTCAAGCATAAATACATGTTGAAGGCTGCAAGGCCGAAAGCTTGCTTATTTTTATTCATTTTTAGTTAGCCAATAAATGGTATCATCCTGGTTTAAAACTTCTTGCTTTTACTGATGGCTAACACAGTACAATACCCTACTGCTACTACTTAATGTAATAGCTATGCTAAATATACATTTGCCTTTTTAATACAGACGATATGTGCAATTATTCAGCTTTACGTCAGCACAAAATCTCTCCCAATTCTGAATATGCAAATCATTCCTTTATATCCAATAAAGTCAGAGTGCAAAGTGTGGATGCACTTTGGGACCAATTCTTATAATAAATGATTATAGAACCTATTATTATAATACCTTCCATGAATAAATATATATGGAGATATATATATATATATATATATATATATATATATATATATATATATATATATATACACACACATATTATTATTATTATTGATTTATAAAGCGCCAACATATTCCGTGGCGCTGTACAAAGTAAGAAACAAACATAGGGTACATAATACAGACAATGGTGTACACTAATATACAAGATACATAATTAGTGACAAAATACAAAAAATGATACAGCATACAGAATAGAAAATACAGAAGTGGTAATGACAGTGATAAAAGTAACATGATGAATAAAATGTATAATGATTTCCAAGACACAAAAGGGGGAGAGAGCATATATACATATATATATATATATATATATATATATATATATATATATATATATATATATATACATATACATATATGTATATATATATATATATATATATATATATATTTATTTATTTATTTATTTGTTGTATTTATAAAGCGCCAACATATTACGCAGCGCTGGACATTAATTTAGGTTACAGACAATATTTAGGGGTGACAAACAGCAATATGACAATACAGGAATACAAGAAAACCAGATCACACAGCACAGTATGAGTACCAGGTAATGCTTAGTCAGTCACTGGATGGGAGCATGGAGTTAGGCAAGTTAGGTTCACTCAAATGCATAGCATGGGTGCACAGTAATAGAGGTGCATGATCAGGTAGGACACAAAAGGAGTGAGGACCCTGCCCAAAGGCTTACAATCTAGAGGGAGAGGTAGGGACACGAGAGGTAGGGGACCAGAGTTCGGCTGTGGGTTTAGAGCAATTGTGAGGGGTGGTAGGCAAGAGTGAAAAGGTGAGTTTTGAGGGCCTTCTTGAAGGTGTTGAAGGAGGAGGCTGCCCTAATGGGTGGAGGTAGGGAGTTCCATAGTGTCGGAGCGGCTCTTGAGAAGTCTTGGAGGCGTGCATGGGACTGGGTGATGCGGGGGACGGTCAGGCGAAGTTCATTGGAGGAGCGGAGTGAGCGGCTTGGTGTGTATCTCTGAGTAAGATCAGAAATGTAGGTTGGACAGGTTTTGTGGATGGATTTGTAGGTCAGATACAATATCTTGAATCTGATTCTGGACTGGATAGGAAGCCAGTGGAGGGATTCACGGAGGGGAGCCGCCCTGGTGGAGCGATGGGAGGAGTGGATAATTCTGGCAGCCGCATTCATGATGGACTGCAGTGGGGCTATTCGGGTCTTAGGGAGTCCAGACAGAAGGGCATTGCAGTAGTCGAGGCGGGAAATTATGAGGGCATGGATGAGGAGTTTGGTGGTGGCAGGGGTCAGGAAAGGGCGAATCTTACAGATGTTACGAAGGTGGAAGTTGCAGGACTTTGTGAGGTTTTGGATGTGGGGAGTGAAGGAGAGTGCGGAGTCCAGGGTGACACCCAGACAGCGGGCTTGAGAGGTAGGGTGAATAGTAGTGTGGTTAACAGTGACCTGCACATCTGGGAGGTCCAGGGATGACCGGGGTGGGAAGATCATAAATTCCGTTTTGTCTAGATTTAGTTTTAGGAACCTAGCGGACATCCAGGAGGAGATGGCAGATAGGCAGGAGGAGACCTTGTCCATGGTAGTGGTGGATATGTCAGGGGTGTGGAGATAGATTTGGGTGTCATCTGCATACAGATGATAGTTAAAACCCATGGAGGAGATAACCTTGCCAATGGAGGATGTGTATAGGGAGAACAGTAGGGGGCCAAGGACCGAGCCTTGGGGGACTCCCACTGAGAGGTGGTTGGGGGTGGACGAGGACTCATTGAAGGAGGTCGTGAAGGAGCGGTTGGAGAGGTAGGATGAAAGCCAGGTCAGGGCGAGATCGTGAATGCCCATGGATTGGAGGGACTGGAGGAGTAGGGGATGATCTACTGTATCAAAAGCTGCTGACAGGTCAAGGAGGAGGAGAATGGTGTATTTACCTTCAGCTTTAGCTAAGGCAAGGTCATTGACCACTTTGGTGAGAGCCGTTTCGGTTGAGTGGGCAGGCCGAAATCCAGATTGCAGTGGGTCTAGTAGTGAGGTGGCATTGAGGTACTGGGTCAGGCGTTTGTGAACCAGACGCTCAAGGAGTTTTGAGGCGAAGGGGAGGAGGGAGATCGGGCGGTAGTTGGAGGGTAGCGAGGGGTCGAGGGAGGATTTCTTGAGCAGAGGCAGTACAGTGGCCTGCTTGAAGTCTGAGGGGAAGGTGCCTGTGGATAGGGAGAGGTTAAACATGGTAGTGAGGACTGGGGCCAGATCCGTGAAGTGAGGCTGAAGTAGATCAGAAGGGATAGGGTCAAGGGGGGAGGTAGTGGTATGGGAAGTCTGCAGTAGGTGGTTGACCTCCTCAGTGGTAGTAGGAGTGAAGGAGGTGAGGGGAGGATAGGGTGGAGAAGGAGTAGGTTGTGAGCAGGTGGGAGGTGAAGATTGAAGATTGGATATTTCCTGACGGATGGAGACTATTTTGTTGGTGAAGTGGGTGGCTAAATCTGTGGCAGAGAGGGAGGAAACAGAAGGTGGGGGGGTGGGTTTAAGCAGGGAGTTGAAGGTGCTAAAAAGACGCCGGGGATTGGAAGCTTGTGCTCCGATGAGCTTGGTAAAGTATTCCTGCTTCGCATGAGCAAGGGCAGTGTGGAACTGCTGCAGGTTGGTCTTGTACTGTAGGAAATCCTGGTTTAGTCGAGTTTTCCGCCATTTTCGTTCAGTGGCGCGTGTTTCCCTCTGGAGGTTGCGAGTATGGGTAGTGCGCCAGGGCTGGGGGTTAGGGGGTCGGTTGCGGCGGAATATTGGTGGAGCAGCTTTCTCTAGGGCTGATGAGAGAATTTGGTGATACTGAGCTGCAGCAAGATTAGGACAGGTTAGGGTGGGGAGAGTGGAGGATAGGCCATGGAGGGAGTCAGCAAGGACGCCAGGGTTGAGCTTGCGTAGGTCTCGCTGCCATCGACCAGGTGGGTGGGCGGGTAGTTTGGAGGTGCCTTCCGTGAGGAGGTTGAAGGCGAGAAGGTAATGGTCTGAGGGTGGAAATGGTGCGATGTCGAGGTCTGCAATGGTGGTGGATTTAGTGAATATAAGGTCGAGAGTGTGACGTGCAGTGTGAGTGGGGGCGTTGGTGTGTTGTACTAGGCCATGTGAGTTGGCTATGGTGAGTAGCCGGGTCGCAACAGAGTTCTTGGGTTCATTGATGGGTATATTGAAATCCCCGAGGATGATGGTGGGGAGGTCAGAGGAGAGGATGTGTGGGAGCCAGGAGGCAAGGTTGTCGAGAAATTGTCGTGTGGAGCCCGGAGGGCGGTATAAGACTGCAACAATGGCTGGGAGGGGATTGTAGAGGCGGATAGTGTGGGCCTCAAATGATGTGAATTGTAGGGAGGAAGGTGGAGTGAGGACACGGAATGTGCAGGATGGGGAGAGGAGCAGACCCACCCCTCCCCCGGTCCTGTTGTCTGGTCTGGGGGTGTGACTGAGGTGAAGCCCCCCGTATGAGAGGGCAGCCTCTGCGGCAGAGTCAGAGGGGGTGAGCCATGTCTCAGTGAGTGCGAGGATGGTGAGGGATTTGGAGAGGAAGAGGTTGTGGACCTCTGTAAGTTTATTGCGGACGGATCTGGCATTCCAGAGACCGCAGGGTAGGGGGAGCATGTGCTTGTGAGTGGGATGGATGGAAATGAGGTTGGGGCGAGGATGGGTGTTGAAGTTGTTTGTGGACAGAGAGCTGTGAAGCGGGTCAGCAGGGGATGCTTGTCTGGCAGCAGGCTGTGGCCCAGGGTTAGGCGATATATCACCAGCAGCAAGTAAGAGTAGGAGGGAGAGAGTAAGCAAATGTGAATGGGATTTAAATGTTTGTGAGGTTTTTGAGCTGCTGGAGGGAGAGAGAGATTTCAGGAGAGCTAACAGTTCATGAGAAGCTGAGTAAGGTGAGCAAAGCAGAGCAGATGAAATGAATATGGAGTGAGGTACACTGGGAGGATGCATATTGCAATGCAACTTGTAGATGTTTGCAGACAGGCAGAACATAAGAAAAAGTGCAGTAAACATGGTAAGTGTCAATGTTTATCAGCAGGAAATTTCCAACTCCTAAACAGTTTATATGAGTATGCAGTTAGTGCAAGCAAACCTGTGTACATAAAGAGTCTACTTGGTAGTGCAACATATGTCCAGCAGTGGCATTTTGAGCAACAGCATTGGAGGCAGTTGTGGATGCAGAGTAGTAGTTTCCAGCAGAGTCCTTTGGCTGTTGATTCCTGTTTGAATTCCTGGGTGAATTCGTGGTAAATTCTTGGTAAGTTGTTGCAAAGCACTTTGTAATAAATGGCACTTAGGAATTAAATGGCACCAAATGACCTAGGCCACAAGTGACCTTCTTGCAGCGTTTAAATAGGTATGATAGCTGCCATGGCTGAAATGGAAGTGATTCTCAATTAGAAATTGAGAAAACAGTTCAGCTGGGGATGGGAGTGGCTACCAAAAAAACAGGCCTGTAATAAATAATTGGTGGTCACTGGGCTGGAACACAAGGATTCACAGGATATATACATACATACAGTATATATATGCACAGACACACACATATAAATACAGTATACTGTGTATGTTTTGTAATACAGAATCAATAACACAGTATGGGCCATATGCAACTCACTTTTTCTCCTAGGTGATATGTTCATACCTTGGCAATAAACCGCCTTTCAAGCCACCAGCAAGCAAGAATAATTTTGACAGTACCTTTTCTCCTACTTTTTAGCATCTTTTCAATTTCAGAGGGCTGAAAAGTAATATTAAACAGAAGATAAAAAATTGATCTCCTTGGAGAAAACTTAGGAGAAAAAGTGGATTGCATATGGCCCTATGTCTCTGCGTACTCCTATTTTGTAGAGACAATGCACAAATTATGAAGCCATTGACAAATAAATATACAGTATATCATATATGTTGATATATCTGGCAGTGGCTTCCCTAGTGATCAGCCCAAATGCGCCTACAACGTGACACATCGGCGTGGGGATGGCGCCGGCGGCGTCCAGAGTGTTGGATAAAGATCAGCGTCACAGAATATGTTGGCGCTTTATAAATCATTAATAATAATAATATAGTCCGAGACTTTGATCTGAAGAGGAAGACGCTGTGCCAGATTTCATCCGGCAACAGCGCCATCTAATGGAGGCAAGGTTTCCTATGTCGGACTATGCCTAACACTGGTCCTACAGAGGAAAATGTCACTTTCATCCATAGTTCTCTATCCTTATATTTACTCTGCATAGTTGTGTAGTATTCTACTGGGTCCTGGCTAGTTTAAAGAGAAACTCCGACCAGTAATTGAACTTTATACCAATCAGTAGCTGATACCCCCTTTTACATAAGAAATCTATTCCTTTTCACAAACAGACCATCAGGGGGCGCTGTATGGCTGATATTGTGGTGAAACCCCTCCCACAAGAAATTCTGAGTCTGTACTCTTGGCAGTTTCCTGTCTGTGAACGTTGCTGCATTGTGGGAAATAGCTCTTTACAGCTGTTTCCAACTGCCAAAAAAGCATGCAGCAGCTACATCACCTGCCCACAGTAAAAATGTCACCATGTAATAAATGTCAGAATGTAAATCAGGGATTTAAAAGATTTTACAAGGGGCAAACACTGACTAAATCATTTATACATAATTATTGTAAAAAGGAAGCACTTTTTTTATTACATTATTTTCACTGGAGTTCCTCTTTAACGGGCACTAACTTCCGCTGGATGGCCACTTATGGTCTCTATGTACCTTTCCATTGTTCTTGGGTACCTTGGTGTATGATCCCTCATGGGCCCAAGGGTTTCCCTCGGGTTACTCTGACTTTATATGGAGATGGGCGGTCCTGACTTTGGCTTGCTCTTATGTTTAGAATGTAGTGGCCTTTTACGCTGTAAGATATTTTATTTTTATAAGCATTTCCCAGTATATTATTGTACATGCAATCCCCCCCTTTTTTTGTAACTCTCGCTACAGTTGTCCTTTAATATAAGAAGAGGTTAGGCATATGCTGGCCTTCCCTGCCATAGGCTGTATTCTTTGCTTGCCATCATCCACAATACATATTAAAAATATATGATGTCTAGTTTTGTCTGTCTGAACATGTTGGGGCTTGCCATGCTTTGGTTGCTGCTAATGACTCATCAGTCTGCTTTAACGCTTGCAATAAAGTGTTCGGTGATTGTTTCGTCTTCCTTCCAAAGTGAAACAAAATTATCAAATGGAAAATCTCAAACGCTCTCAAAATGAGCAAATTTATAGAAATGACTGTAATTATCAATACAATATATTCAACTCATATAACCTCACTCTCCCCCACACTGGACAAACCTTGGCATATAAACCACAGTCATTCAAGGAAAAAAGACAGTTTCAATATAAAAATGATGAAAAACACTTTTGTCTTGCCACGGAAAAATGTAACTGACCACTGTCCTGAAAAATGTTTAAATACACATGCATGCATTTGTCCCAGAGTAAAATGCACTATATATTTTTTTCCTTTGCTGCCAACGCAGTAGGTAGTAAAATTCTGACAGGTTTTTGGATTAGTCCATCCCCTCATGCTGGACACTCTGGGTTTTCTTTAATTTCAAAAGCACTTACTGAATGCCAGTTGCTTAGTCCAATTGGCAAAATAGTGTGCAAGTGAGTAGGGAGACTGGTCGACCTCTCGTATCAATCATTTCCAGGAAATGGTTTTGTAAAAAATACTTTGGAGAGATACTTTGTCCAGAATCCACTCATCCAGTATTGTAATATCAAATACTAGTGACCTTAGCCCGTTTAAAAACGGGCTAGATCTGTCAACACTTGTTTCTCGCATCTGCCACACGCGCCCGCACCCACGCAGTGGCCACGTGCGCCCCGCGCGCACACACGCCCGCCTGCCTCTTCTGACCCGTCCTCCCCCAGCTCTCTTCAGTGTCTCTGCGTCCCTCCCTGCACATGCGCAGTGCAAAAAAGCACTGACACACGGACATGGGACGCAGGTAGGTAGGATAACAGATATTATGGTATATTATTATCTTTGAAAGTGTATAGTGACAGCAACTGAAAGCGAAGCCTGAATTAAAAATAAACGTAACCACTTCAGTACCAGCACCCTCTGCCCCCTTAAAGACCAGAGGGTGCTGGTACAGTAATCCGCCGCTTCCCCACGAATCGCCGCTAAAATCCGCCGCTCCCGACGGTCGCGCCGCCCTGTCTCCGCCGCAGGCTACTCTCTCTGCCGTCGCTATGACGGCAGAGTGCTGTGCGCCGGTCAGGAGCTGCTTTTATTGGCTCCTGACCCTGTCACTCAATGTAAGCCAATGGGAACGGCTTACAGGAATGACAGGGCCAAGAGCCAATGAAAACAGCTCCTACCCGGCTCACAGTGCTCTGCCGTCATAGAGGCGGCAGGGCAGCACATTGCGGCAGGGACAGAGCGGCGACAGTGGCGGGTGCACGTGGTCAATGGGACGTAGAGTTCACGTCAGGTCAGAACCGCAGCACCACCCGCCCGCCGTAGATTTAAACTGCGTCGGTCCGCAGGTAGTTAAGAGATAAAGAATTATATCTGTAAGGCCCGGTTCACATTAGCGTTCGCTATCCGGATTTTCCTGATCGGATCCAGACCGCATACTGTACTAACGGAACGTACGTTCCGCATAGCAATGTAAAGGCTATGCGGACGTTCACACGTGTCCGTTCCGTACAGTACGGAGCCGGATCGGATCCGGACTCCGGACTCTTTTCCAACATGCGCTATTTTTTGGGTCCGGCTCTCCGGCCCACGCACCCGGCTCGGAGCTGGACCTGAGCCTGACAGCACCATCAGGTACACAGAAACCAATGGGGAACGGAAGGCACAGAACACACTGCATACAAAAATCTGACGTTCTACCCCACTTCCTATGCGTATCCAAGCGGCCATTTGGGATGGGGACACATGGGCCAAGCATGTCTGGAGTGGAGCAGCAGTGACAGACGTGCTGGAGCTGTTTGGCAGAATGTCAGAGGTGGAGGTGAGGCCTACAGCGGAGGAACCTGATTCTACAGGTGCACCAGGTGCACATTCTGCTGACCCCAACATTTTTTTTTTAAATTTCGCTATTTTTTGCCCATGGACCTGGATGGCAGCCTGATGCATGCCTGATACAAACGGACCGGATCCGGATCGGAACCGTACGGTTCTGATCAGGATCAGGTCAGGATCCGGTCCGTTTACTTGCCAAAACGCAAGTGTGAACGGGGCCTAAGACTAAGACTAATCACTAACAGAACTTTCCTGGAGTCCCCGATTCCTATTTTCATTTTAAGGGTTAAAAATCTAGGCCTGAAAATTCACCTAAATATATAGTCACACTGACATGGCAGCTTTTTATTCAGCTCCCACACAGAGAAATTATGACCTATTGAACTTTAGGGCCCGGTTCACATTAGCGTTCCCTGTCCGGATTCGCCGGGCCGGATCCGGACCGTATACTGTACAAACGGAACGTACGTTCCGCATAGCAATGCAAAGGCTATGCGGACGTTCACACGTGTCCGTTCCGTACAGTACGGAGCCGGACCGGATCCGGACTCCGGACACTTTTCCAACATGCGCTATTTTTTGGGTCCGGATCTCCGGCCCACGCACCCGGACCGGAGCCGGACCTGAGCCTGACAACACCATCCGGAACACAGAAACCAATGGGAAACGGATGGCACAGAACACACTGCCTACAAACACCTGACGTTCTACCCCACTTCCTATGCATATCCAAGCGGCCATTTCGGATGGGGACACATGGGCCAAGCATGTCTGGAGTGGAGCAGCAGTGACAGAGGTGCTGAAGCTGTTTGGCAAAATGTCGGAGGTGGAGGTGAGGCCTACAGCGGAGGAACCTGATTCTACAGGTGCACCTTCTGCTGACCCCAACATTTTTTTATTTAAATTTCGCTATTTTTTGCCCACAGATCCAGATGGCAGCCTGATGCATGCCTGATGCAAACGGACCGGATCCGTACGGTTCCGATCAGGATCCGGTCCGTTTGCATGGCAAAACGCAAGTGTGAACGGGGCCTAAATCACTATCACTATTCTGCTATCCAAAGTGTTTGCATCCCCACACTGGAGTTTTACACCCAGAGTTACAGATTACCCAGCAAGCTCATGGTGAACCAGAACTCCTAGGAATGTGTAAGGGGCTGAAAAGGACCAAAAAAGCCCTCTTACTAAAATGCTATGTAAAACACTACTAAACACACGGAAATTATCTATATCTTGTTTTTTTCGCCACCAATTAGGCTTTTTTTGGGTGGCAATTTTTGCTAAGAATTATTTCATTCTAAATGCATTTTAAGGGGAATAGTAATAAAAAATGGAAAAAAAATCATTATTTCTCCGTTTTCAGCCATTATAGTTTTAAAATAAAACAATCTACTGTGGATAAAATCCACACATTTTGTTTGCCCAATTTCCCGGTTATTGCAAAGTTTAAATTATGTCCCTAGTACAATGTATGGTTGACAATATTTTATTTGTAAATAAAGGTGTATTTTTCATTTGTTTAGACTATATCACCAATTACAGCCTTCATATCACTTTCACCTCAGGTTCACTTTAAAACTCAATTTACCCACTGCTCTGTGTTTACTATGCAGTCTGCAACCTGACCCTGCATTGCAAGCATTCCAATCTAATCATAAATGTTTCTTCTGTGATAAATCTTATCTCAGCCTGGCTCTATTTGGTACATTGCCAAGGAGAGGGAAGCTTTTTATCTCCCATCTCACATTCCTGCTCCTCACTGATTGGCAGAGGGCAGTTCAGTGTGACACGAGGCTGAGAGGCAGAAGCTGCTGAAATACAATCTATGTTGTACTCACATGTGTTAACAAAACAAGCTAGATATGACAGTGCAGTTTTTAGGAGAGAGAAAAAAGGAGTAAGGGAGGAAATTACATCAGGATTGGCTTTAGTCAGAGGCAGTAACGATGGAAAATGCCTGAAACAGTTTTCTCTTTATTAACTATATAATCTTCACTGAAATCAAAATGTGGACAGTAAGATACATATGTTATGTAAATAGAGCAAAACAAGTATTTATCTACTTATATACAAAACAGTCCCTGGAAGAAGAAGCTATTCCAGGCTAATGAACGCAGCTCTGATTAGGAGCTCCTACATTGGCCTCAATTCTCTTAGCTCTGTGAGGTAAATATTTTTTTTGTAGGTAAATTACCTCATGAGGTATTTTCCTCTTTTTTTAGCAATTCTGAAAGATTTTTCTCCATTTCCGAACATAGTTACATAGTTATTTTGGTTGAAAAAAGACATACGTCCATCGAGTTCAACCAGTACAAAGTACAACACCAGCCTGCTCCCTCACATATCCCTGTTGATCCAGAGGAAGGCAAAAAAAAACCTTACAAGGCATGGTCCAATTAGCCCCAAAAGGGAAAAATTCCTTCCCGACTCCAGATGGCAATCAGATAAAATCCCTGGATCAACATCATTAGGCATTACCTAGTAATTGTAGCCATGGATGTCTTTCAACGCAAGGAAAGCATCTAAGCCCCCTTTAAATGCAGGTATAGAGTTTGCCATAACGATTTCCTGTGGCAATGCATTCCACATCTTAATCACTCTTACTGTAAAGAACCCTTTCCTAAATAAATGGCTAAAACGTTTTTCCTGCATGCGCAGATCATGTCCTCTAGTCCTTTGAGAAGACCTAGGGACAAAAAGCTCATGCGCCAAGCTATTATATTGCCCTCTGATGTATTTATACATGTTAATTAGATCCCCACTAAGGCGTCTTTTCTCTAGACTAAATAAACCCAGTTTATGTAACCTTTCTTGGTAAGTGAGACATTCCATCCCACGTATCAATTTTGTTGCTCGTCTCTGCACCTGCTCTAAAACAGCAATATCTTTTTTGTAATGTGGTGCCCAGAACTGAATTCCATATTCCAGATGTGGCCTTACTAGAGAATTAAACAGGGGCAATATTATGCTAGCATCTCAAGTTTTTATTTCCCTTTTAACGCAGGTAACATGAGGTAAAATATGAGGTAAATGCATAAAGTGAGGTAAAACGCGGTATTTCAGCATTAAGCATGCAGTAAATAAATAATAGTAGTCTTTAATTGTCTTCCATAAGTTAGGATAGTCTTTGGAAGATGTTTTTTTTTTAGAGGGGAAGGTGTATTTGATTATGTAGCAACCTATGAAAAGTATATTTATAGGCATCCCTTATAAAAAAAAATCCAGTAAATATTTGGAGTCTTATTTCTACTATATTTCTACTATATTTTATTTCTACTGTATTTCCATAAGAATGGCTATTTTTGGTAAAATGAAATGTAAATTACCTCATGAATTACCTCATGAGGTAAAACATGACTAAAATCTACCAGAATTGCTAAATGTCATTACCTCATGAGGTAAATTACCTCACATGAGGTAATTTGTTTGATAACCCTACCAGAATTGAGGCCATTATATTCTATACACAGGTTACTTTTACAGAACTGCAGCAATCTGAGGGTAAGATTTTTCTTCTTCTAACACAGATGACATATACATATCATATGAAAGGTGCAATATTAGCCTGGAGTTTCCCCTAAAGTACTCCTGTGAAGTCTCACATCATATTCCCAGAACCACCGATATGCTAAAAATATGTTGCTATGTCGATTATGCAGCCAGTCCCAGACCATATGTGTCTTTTTAATGAGAAAACACATTTTTTTCCCTCGACCACAGCCTCTGCACGGTTTATTTTCTTTCTGTGCACTGGAATAATTTCCCTTAGCGTTAGCCATATTAACAAGTCCTTCAGCCGGGGCTGTGAGTCTTGGCGCGTGGCCAGCCCCTTCAGAGGGTACGACCGCCTCGCACAGGTGTACGACCTCTGGAGAGTTTCAGAATGCCGTATCACACAAGGATATAATCACATTCTCTGACCTTTGAACTGTGGCAGAGCAATTCTGGAAAGCCGCAGATTAGCATAAATACCCACGGCTGACTATACAGAGCAACAGGTTTTTTTTGCTCTGCTGCGGCACAAATGAGATTAAGCGTAATCCCTCTGTTTCTTGTAAAGTTCATACCCATGTAAGAACCTCCAGCCCAGACAAGCACTTCTGCAGTCCATCAAGCGCGCTAGCCCAATGGATTTACAGCTTGTGGCGTTCTCACTGGACGTGTCCATTAGACAGAAATTGAACATCTTTACTTCCTGTAACAATGCTCCCCATTGTGATCCGCCGCATCTGTTACCGGTGGGCTGAGTTTGGAAATGGGACAAAAAAAAATTCTCAAGAAAAAAATTGGTTTATGTTAATTTATCTGATTCCCACTGGTGGTTTTCACAGGAAGTGGGACGCTGACGGTAACAAACGCCCCAAAAAACCTGAGAGATGTTTGAATGCTTCTCTACTCTCTTAACCCATTCGCGTTCCGTCGTTTTCACTTAAGCAATGTTCACCTCCCATTGATTAGCCTATAACTTTATCACTACTTATCACAATGAACTGATCTATATTTTGTTTTTTTGTATTAAACATTTTAATTGGGTAGTTTTGGGAGGGTGGGATGTAAACAAGAGATTTATAATGTAAATGTGTGTTTGAATTTTATTTTTTTTACTTTTAGTTGTAGTATTACTTTTTGGCCACAAGATGGCGGCCATGAGTTTGTTTACATGACGTCACTCTAAGCGTAACATACGCTTAGAGAGACGCATGGGGGAGGCAACAGCCAGAAAAAGCGCAGCTTCCGAGAGAAGCTATCCCTTTTTTTAGCGGGGGAGAGGAATCAGTGATCGGGCGCCATAGCCCGATTCACTGATTGCCTGGCTAACGAACCGCGGGCCGGGTATGCGCGTGCACGCGGTAGCGCGCATGGTTCCTGGACGTAGTTTCTACGTCCAAGAACTAAAATAGGTTAAAGAGTAACTGTTAGGCATAAAATACAAATTCAATTCTCTATAGCAGGCTGCTACATTGGAAAAAAAGATGCTAACTAGGCAATTCAAAAGTTACAAATCAATCTTACTTTTTTTCAAATAGGTTTCCTCTCCCCAAGTCCCCAGGCTCTAACTGCGTACACAGACGCAAAAGAGAAGTGACATGGCATGCTGAATCAGCCTGATTGGCTGAAGCCTCTGTCACTCACCTCTCTCATCTCTGATTGGCCGTCTGGTCTCCCCTTCATTGCGGTGGCTGTAGCCACTCTTAGGGCGCAGGGAGGGGGGCCAGAAGCTGTCTCCTGTCACTGTCCTCGACCCTCCTCCTCCAGTGGCATGTCCCCCCCCCTGTCGAATCTGCTGCCCGCCGCATTCCCCCTCTTCCCCGCACTGAACAATGGGGAAGGATAAGACTCACCTAATAATGGTTCCAGACGCTGCAGTTCCCTTCTATACTCTCTGCAGTAGTGCAGAGAACAGATGGGAATGACAGCGCTTGGACCCATTAGCAGGTAAGTCTGTGCCAGCTGTATTTATTCCTCACCGCTGTGCGCTTTAACCTTGTAGGACACGATATGGCCACTGCCAGGAACAGAATTCTCCACATTTACTATATACAATTCTGTGAAATCAAAACGTGGGCAGTGCAATACATGTGTTATGTAAGTAGAGCAAGTATTTATCTACTTACATATGTGGGGTTTTTTTTTTGGGGGGGGGGGCACATTGTGTTTCTCCTTAACCCTTTCCCTGCCAAGCATGTACTGGGTATGTGTTGGCAGGGAGGTGCTCAAACTGCCAACAACATACTATGTACGCCTTTTGGCAATTTTGCCCCCGGGAAGCAGCGGGGAGGGGTGATGACATAATTCCTCCCTCCCTCCACGTGGGCCCCCCTCCTCTGCCTTCCTGCAGTGCTGGATCAGCGGTCGGGAGTGTAATTACTCACCGATCTCTCCACTCCATGTCGCATGTCCCCCGCCGGCAGCTGCCTCCTCTCTACTTCCTTTATGACGTGTAGTAATCTCGCGTCACATAGAGATCGGGAGAGGAGCCTTCAGCTGGAGGAGACACCGCATGGAGCCAGCAATCGGATGAGTTAATTACACATGCTCCAGCCAGGCAGGGGGCCACAGGAGGGGGGGCCATGTGAAGGAAGGGAGGAGGATGTCTGCCCCCTCCCCACAGTGGCCCCCATACCTGCTACCTATACTGAGGCACCTATACACACTACCTATATTGGGGCACCTATACCTGACTACCTGTACTGGTGGCACCTATACCTGGCTACCTATACTGGCGGCACCTATACACGGCTACCTGTATTGGCGTCACCTATACCTGGCTACCTATACTGGCGGCACCTATACCTGGCTACCTGTATTGGCATCACCTATACCTGGCTACCTATACTAGCTGCACCAATACCTGGCTACCTGTACTGGGGACATCTATTCCTGGCTACCTATACTTGCTGCACCTAAATCTGGCTACCTGTACTAGTACACCTATTCCGGGACAGGAAAAGTGGGGTACCAGTACACATCGTTGAATTCAGCAGAATCAGGGCTTTTACAAACAGTAAGATTTTTGTTAATAAATGTAATTCTACTTTGAAAAAAACAGCAGAAAAATATTTTATTTTCACTTTTGTTTTACCTATTTCACTAAAAATGTTTGTTATATCTCAAGAAAAAGTAAAAACATTTGCTTTAATGTTCATGCCCAATTAATTACGGAAAAAACAATATACAATTTATATGTGCTATTTCATATACCGTAGTTTTTCTTGTCAAAAATCCTAAGTAAACCTAATGAGTGCAAAAATGTCTAAAAACTGCTTGGCAGTAGATGTTTGCAGGACATATCGGCTGGCAGGGAAAGAGTTAAAAGGGGGTTGCAACATAAATAAAATAAATAAAAAAAAGTTAGTGTCCCACAAATATATGTAAACCCCTTTTTTCTAAAATACAGTAGGTCCCTATATGTCCCCCAATAGGTTTTTTTCTTTTTAAGGTAGCCATACACTGGTCGATTCGCCATCAGATCGACCAACAGATAGATCCCTCTCTGATCGAATCTGATCGACGGGAACGATTGATTTCAGACGGAAATCGATTGTTCTGTCAGCGTTTGCGCAACTATTTCACAGCAGTTTCGATCACAGTGATCGAATCTGCTGTATATCGGTGGGAAAATCGTTAGGTGTATGGGCCCCTTTACCTGGTCTGGGTGCCTTATCTCAGCATGCAAATAACAGAAAGCTTCCTATTTCAGGTGAGATAAGCACACTATAACCAGAAGGTGATTGAACACACACACACACACACAGTGATGTTAAGGTAGCCATACATCTAGCGATTCTGATTCAATCGACAAAGCGATCGACTTTATTAAAGGGAACCTTAACCGAGAGGGATATGGATGTTTCCTTATAAACAATACCAGTTGCCTGGCAGTCCTGCTGATCTCTTTGGGGCAGTAGTGGCTGAATCACACACCTGAAACAAGCATGCAGCTAATCCAGTCTGACTTCAGTCAGAGGACCTGATCTGCATGCTTGTTGAGGGGTTGTGGCTAAAAGTATTAGAGACACGGGATCAGCAGGAGAGTCGGGCAACTGGTATTATTTTAAAAGGAAAAATCCATCTCCTTCTCAGTTTAGGTTCCCTTTAAGGAATCGACTTCAGTTTGGTTGATCGAAACTCGATTGACTAGTGGCCCACACACTACAGGCGATATCCTTTGCAATTCATCTTCACTAATTGATCTGAACGATGTTGTGTCTCCATGCTCTTAATACAAAAATTGATTCAGAGTCAATCGAATGACATATAAACAGTAGCTGATTCCTGTGCGATCAACCGATATCTTGCATCCTGCTCGATCGATTAAACTGGTCGATTCAACATGATATCAGCCACTTTCCATCGATTGGGCCTACTGGAAAACACTCGATTCCCTCTCGATTCTATATAATGATTGAATCGAGTGGTCGATCGTACAGCCAAATCGGAAGATGTATGGCCACCTTTAGTCAGTTGTCTAGGTCAGTGATCTGCAAACTTGGCTCTCCAGCTGTTAAGGAACTACAAGTCCCACAATGCATTTGCCTTTATGAATCATGACTGTGGCTGTCAGTCTCCCGAAATGCATTGTGGGACTTGTAGTTCCTTAAGAGCTGGAGAGCCAAGTTTGCAGATCACTGGACTAGGTTATGTTTGTTGTGGGAGGGACAGTAAGCTGTGGCAGCCGCAGTAAGGAGGGAAAATTAACACTGGGCTAGGTAAAAAGAAAAGGGCAAAAGTTCTCATAAATCTGACAGTGAGCACAAAAAAAATAATAGGATAGGCATGCTAAATAAGTCATTTCTTATGGCATGATTTCACCCCACTTTAAAATAGTCTTTGTTTTTAGGGGGTTTTCTTTATAATTCTAAGTCCCCATTGGTGGAGAGATTTCCTCGCTTCCTGTTTCTAGTAACGGCTGATACTGAGACAGGAAGTGAGGAAATCTCTCCAACTGGGAACTTTGCAAGAAAATTACATTACTATCAGGGAGAATGTGATTTTACTTTGTGAAAAAAAGGTGAATTCAGATCTAGCTGGAACTGAGCCAAAGCAGGACAGTTTTTAGCACAAACATATTTAAAGCGGACCCAAACTAAAAAAGACGGATTCCTGCCTTGTTTACTTTGCTGGGATAAAGATACATCTCTCCTGTGTATGTTAGCACGTTATACATAAAGGATGGCAACATCGATAAAAATTAATGCTATTGTAAAAAGAATGTCTTTGACGAAGACATACCTGCATTGTGCCTTGCAATACAGCCCAGAGCCCAGGTTGCAGCTTCCTTTACACCAGGGTCAAAGTCCTCCAGGCAGATGACCAGGGTGTCCACCGCTCCACAATCCACTATTGACTGAGCTAACTGCGGAGAATGCTTGGCAACGGCTCGGAGCACGAAGGCCGCTGCTTTCTTGTAGAAGCGCTGTGGGAAGAGAAACCAGCCAAAATCAGTACATAAAGAAGAATCTTCCATGCGGCAGCCTCATTCCCGCCCCATGCCTGGTCACTGCAAGGTCATGTTCCAAAGTCTGTCTCACATAGTTCAGCCTCCCATTTGAAAGAGGAGCTGTCAGCCATACTATCTCAGAACCCCCCCTCCCCCCCCCCACATATATAAGTAGATAAATACTTGCTATACTTACATAACATATGTATTGCACTGTCCACGTTTTGATTTTAGTGATTTTTCTACAGTAACAAAAAGAGAAAATCCTTCTTTGCATTTCCCATTTTAACTGTGGCTATTTTGAAGCCAATCCTGGTGTAATTTCCTCCCTTACTCTCCTCTTCCTGATTGTGTATGAATTGCCCGCCCTCCACTATAGAAAGTGCATTGTCTCAGCATGAGAAATATTGGCCAGAGAGGAACAGAGGTGTGGGAGGGGAAAACAGGGGGGAAAAGGCTTCAGCCAATCAGTCTGCATTACTTAAGTCTAAGGAGAAAGTAGAGAAGCAAAAAAGGACAACCCAGCATGCCCTGCAACTTGCTTTGTGCGGTAAGGTACCAAATAAGAGTCAGGGGAATGATCATTTATCAACATTTATCAACAAGAAAAGTAAGTGATTTTAACTTTTGGATTGCCTGGTTAGCATGCTTATTACTTGTTAACCAGATAAAAATAAATAATGGATTTTTGATTTTATGCCCAACAGTTACACTTTAATGCTTATGATAGTAAATGTGCACTAACAATGAACACAGTTTTGATCGGTACACATCAGTTCTCTGTACAATAAGTATATTTAAAATACCCGTATGCTGGTTCTTTTAGCTTATTTCCTGTTGAGAATGACAGTTCAGGCGGGTTTCTTCTTTCTGGGCCAAAAGTCTAGTCTTAAGTGTGTCTACTTCCTGCTGTCATGGGAGCAGACATAAGGTTAACATCCTGTGTTTATCAATTAGCTGCTCTGGCAAGGCAGTCAGCTGACACACCTGAGAGATCAAGTTACAGCTGTGATTAGTGAAATATGAGGGGGAATTACACAGGCTAAACTCTCTAAATACATACAGGGTGCATTTCTCTATGTTTTCCTTCTGTCCTATGCAAGAGTTCAGCTCCACTTTATTTGTCACATTGATAGTACCTATGTCACACCAATGTTCATCGGGTCACTATTTTATTCTGCTAGGTGATATTTCTACCCAACATTTACACTACAGTTCCATCCTATCCCTTCTCACTGTGTAGCAGAATTGTTATTCCATATGAAATAATTGGTTTGGTAGGAATATTTGGTGCCCCTTGCGACAGGTGGTGCCCTAGAGAACTACCTAGTGTGCCTACCCCTAAAATCTGTCCTCTTTAGATGGTTCTGTCATTTTGCATTATCTGCAATTTTCACGACATGTAGAGTCCTCCGAAGCCAATCAAGGTCAGTCATTTTAATAGCAAGTGTCTACAGAGATTCCTAATGCGCCTCTTGTTGTTCCTACCGGCCACATGAAGAGCAGCATATACAGTGAGCACACATGCCGTCCCCGCAAAGAACACTGTTTGTCTAGCGATCTTCAGTCTTTAGAGAACGTTCTGTGATTTTTTTTTTCTCTTTCTCTGCTGCTCTCTCCACTTCCACTGAGTGATTATACAAGTTCATGTTTCATCTGAATTGCTTCTTTGTCTCAACATCCAAAACACTGGGAGCGGGGAATAAAACAAGGCTGATCTTGTTACAATGCCGATACGTTAACTGTCTGAGTGCACACATTCAATATCTTCAGCTTTCGATGATGATTGCTGAACCAGCATCCCCGACAGCTCCGCCACTCCAAATTACAGCTGTCATGAGACATTCATGGAGGCGGCCGCTGCTTGTCTAATATCTACAGGGCCTCATTTACCGTAAGGCACTGTAGGCATGTGCCTATGGGCGCCTGAGAATGGAAAGGTGGCTCACTCCCCTACTCTAGCACCTCTCTCCCTCCTTCCTTACGCAGAGTCCTTAGCAGAGCGTAAATGAGAGGTACACTCCCAGCTCTCAGGGCTCTTTCACATCAGAGCTCTTTTCCTGCATTTTGACGCACAAGGTAAAATTAAAGTCCATAGACTTTCAGTTTACGTTTCACATCCGACGCTGCGTTTTGGTGCATTGCAGTTTAACGCACCCGGGAGCCTTTAATAATTGGGAGCCGGCATTCTTCCCAGCGGGTGAATTAATAACTACCACCGTTGATTGCTTCTCACCGCAACATCCCGAAGACAAGCCGCAGGCTATTCAACACGTGAAGGAGATCGGCTCTTGCACGCGTTTTCTAATGTAAAAGAAGCCTCAGCATTTCAGTTGGGGGCATCACTAGCTACTTAATACTGAGGTTCCTCTAGCTACCTAATACTAAGGGGCACCTGTAGCTACCTATGATGGGCAAAGGAAGGCAAGGGAGAAAGTGACAGCTGGGACAGCCAGCACACTTGCGTTGCAGTTTGGCAGAGATTTGCAGGTTCATGGAGGGGGAAGTCTGGGGTGCCAGGACATCTATGCCTTTAGGCTCCCGTGATGTCAATCAGGCCTGAATATCCATCTCACTGCTGCAGCTACAAGCTTGGTACTACACATGGCAGTACACAGCAATGGGGAACATCACACAACGCTGCAGAGGGTGCCTGTGCTATAGGCTACACCTAACTGTGGGCCTACAGAGATTCAGCAGGCTGGTAGTGTACAATGCAAAGTACAGCAGGTCTCCAGCCTGGCCACTGATTTGCTCTTACAGAGTTCTCTATTACAGATTAGGCACTATGGCCAAAAACTATAAAATGTAAAATTCATATTTATACCTCCATATAAGATGCATTTGTTCCAGAGTAAATGCAATATCATTTTTTTTTGTTTTCTACGTATCTGGCACTTACAGTAGGAATTATAATTATAATATTCTGAACCTCCTACTGACAGATTTTGGACTAGTTCATCTCCTCCTGGGGGATTCTCATGGTTTCTTTGCATGGCAGTTACTCAGTCTAAATGTCAGAATAGTGTGCACGAACGAACGTGAGCAGGCTGCCAAAGATCTTTGTATAGATCCTTTTCAGTGAAGGTGAATGTTTTTGAAACTATTAAAAGAAAGTTTGAGAATCCCAGATGAGGAGATGGACTAATCCAAAACCTGTTGGTAAGAGGATCAGCGTTGTCAAATCATACCTATTTCATGTGACAGCTAAGCAGGAAGTTTTTGCCATAGTGCCCCTCAGGGGAGTTGCTAGCCCCAAAGATCAGTGGCACGTGCCCCGGATCTATTCTGGGGTGCCATGGATGTCCCCCAGGCAGAGTCAGCTGTGGTGCCTCAATGGCGGGCATGCTGGGAGCTGTGGTGCATCAATCGGAGTTATGCTGTGTGCTGTGGTGCCTCTATATGAGCATACTGGGTGCTGTGGTGCCATGCTGGGCGCTGTGATGCCTTTATGGGGCATGCATGGAGCTGTGGTTCTTCTATGGGGAAATGCTGGAAGTTGTTGTGCCTCAATGGAAGGTCCATGGGAGCGGGTCCACTAGAAGGTCATGGAGTGCTATGGGGGAACTGCCAGCCCGCGCAGCAGAAAGCCAGACCAGCCAGCACAGAAGCCAGGTAACTCTGCCCAGTGACACTTGGGTTTTTTTTGAAAAGGGGGTTTCATCCAACATTTTGCTGGGCAGGCCTACCTAGACTGCTGTTAAGTTCATGTAAATGTAACTCCACCCATGACCACACCCACATTCTGGTGCTTGGCCGCACCCATTTTCCAGCTGGAGTGCCCAAAAATGCCCTGGATCTCTTAGGATCCTAGCAACACCCCTGGTGCCCCTTTGAGTCTGAATACCATAAAACGTATTCCCTCCATTGGACTCTTCTTACACTAGCAGTCGGCTTCCGTTGGAGATCTTTGGCCAGAAGCATTGGTCTGCTGCTTTTCTAGAAAGAATGAATGGGAATAGATGTCCGTTTCATACTCTTGATGTCACTGCTTGGTTAATTTGTGTGTTCCCTTTCCTGGCAGTTTTTCCAGCGCTCCATCAATATATCATGTGCTGGAATAACAAGCTGCGGTTCTGCAGTGCTGCGCTGTAATGAGTTTTCAGCAGGTGTGAGAAGGGGAACATAAACTCTGAATGAATAACGCCTTCCTCAACATGGAGGAAATAGGACGACAGATTCCAAGCAGACCTGTCTCTGCTAACACATATAGAAATCCTAGCTAAACAGTCAAAGACCGCCACTGTCCTATTTAGGCATAGCCAAACTAACCATTTTCCTAAAACATCTGCTTAAAGGACCACTCCAGTGCAAAAGTAAGCAGTTAACATCTGACAGAAACAACAGGTTTTGGACTAGTCCATCTCTTCATGGGGCATTCTTAGGGTTTTCTTTGTTTTCAAAAGCATTTCCTTAACAGCAGTTTAATTGCCACAATAGTAAGATACCAGCCAGCCTCCCTACTCACTTGCACACTATTTTGGCAGCTGGACTTAGCAACTGGCATTTAGGAAATGCTTTTGAAAACAAAGACAACCCTGAGAATCCATGAGGAGATGGACAAGTCCAAAAACTGTCAGTATTGTCAGATCTTAACTGCTTACTTTTCCCCTGAAGTGGTTCTTTAAAGGGACAGACAAGGCCATTGTCCTGTATGGAAGTATATAAAAGAGCTGTACGTTATAAAATGGTCAGTATGGGATGGAACTGTGTCGTAAGTGCTGGACAAACAGATCAAAGGGTATGCCATGAGACCTAACCCACCCACTCTATAGGGCCGGCTCACACGGACGCTTGGCAGGCATTTACCGCCAGCGTCCACGGCTCATCGTTAAACGCTCCCATTCAAGTAGACAATGTATTAAAATAAATTGCCACATGAAACAATAGTGTATCAGGCAACATCACTAAATCCCAATGTAAGAAAATACCCTGTTCACGTTGATCTAATAAATTAGCTTCAGTATGTGCTGAAGTAGTGACAGCGAGTGCACAAAAGTTGAGTAACCTTTTAGAAGCATATTATTCAAGCAGGAATGACCACACACTGCAGCTAGTTTACTATCAATATATGCACAGGATAAGTGCAGGGTACCAGCATATGCCATAAATACAGAACATGGCTTTAGAGCTCTGTATGTTTCATTCTGAAAGCTCTCTGACATTTCTGCTAGTTGGTAATGAGATGTGAGTGATTACTATCAACTGGGGCATACTCAGAATTGTGTGTGGTTCGCATATTCACATATGCTCTCCTAAGGGGGGGGGGGGGAATATGCTTTTTTACAGAAAAGAGAAAAAAACCTCAAACACAAAAATAAAATGAAAAATGTAAGCACAAAATTCATCCCCCCAAAAAATAGCAAAATGCGCACATGGCAGAAATCGCATGGTTTTCCGCCGAGACAAGTGCGCTCCCAACACAACCAGGACAACATGAACACTCTTTTAAACAAAAAAATAATTCTAAAAACTTTTTTTGTGGCAAGTTTTTCCACGTTGCGCAATTTTTTATTTTTTTTTGCAACAAACGATTATTTTGGTAAGATCATGTAACATTGTTTAACTAAACTTATTTTAATGATGTTTAGAGATATGCTGCGATCGCAACCGTCATGATGGTTCCCATTGAGAACTATGGTGCCGATACCCACAGACCCACGCAGTAATTACCACGATCGTTTGCACCCCACGTTTGTATCCGCAATATGTGATTGTGAAAGATGGATTGAGGAACCCTCGTTCATTGTATCTTTCGTCGCCGCGGATCCCCGGATCGATCTCATCTTCCCATCCCTTCCTGCAAGTATATAGCGTTATACTTTCATATTACTCTGGTGAGGGTTGTAGAATGTTACCAACCCATAAACACATAGGGCCAGTGCACACCAAAAAGCACTGGCATAATCGCGCTTTTTAAAGTGATTTTCCTAGGCAATTCTAGGCATGTGCCTAGCGATTTTCTAATCATGCCTAGTGATTTTTGGAGTGTTTTGGTGTAGAGTTTTTTTATTTTTTGTTACAGTACAGCTGTAACTGAACAGCTTCTGTAACAAAGACCCTTGGAAAATCGCTGTGATCTAGCTCAGTTCAGAGCGATTTTCCTAAACTTAACATTGAGGCTGAATGCCTCACTAGAGTTGGGCCGAACGGTTCGCCTGCGAACGGTTCCATGCGAACTTCCGTGGTTCGCGTTCGCGTCCCGCAGGCGAACTTTTGCGGAAGTTCGGTTCGCCCCATAATGCACCATGAGGGTCAACTTTGACCCTCTACATCACAGTCAGCAGGCCCAGTGTAGCCAATTAGGCTACACTAGCCCCTGGAGCGCCACCCCCCTTATATAAGGCAGGCAGCGGCGGCCATTACGGTCACTCGTGTGCCACTGCCTGCCTGCATTAGTGAGAGTAGGGCGAGCTGCTGCACTGTCTCTCATAGGGAAAGATTAGTTAGGCTTAGCTTGTCCCTGACTGCATACCTGTTCTGTGAACCCACCACTGCATACCTGTACTGTGAACCCACCACTGCATACCTGTTCTGTGAACCCACCACTGCATACCTGTTCTGTGAACCCACCACTGCATACCTGTTCAGTGAACCCTCCACTGCATACCTGTTCTGTGAACCCACCACTGCATACCTGTTCAGTGAACCCACCACTGCATACCTGTTCTGTGAACCCACCACTGCATACCTGTTCTGTGAACCCACCACTGCATACCTGTTCTGTGAACCCACCACTGCATACCTGTTCAGTGAACCTGCCACTGCATACCTGTACTGTTCAGTGAACCCGCCACTGCATACCTGTTCTGTTCAGTGAACCCGCCACTGTATACCTGTTCTGTTCAGTGAATCCGCCACTGTATACCTGTTCTGTTCAGTGAACCCGCCACTGCATACCTGTTCTGTTCAGTGAACCCGCCACTGTATACCTGTTCTGTTCAGTGAACCCACCACTGTATACCTGTTCTGTTCAGTGAACCCGCCACTGCATACCTGTTCTGTTCAGTGAACTCGCCACTGCATACCTGTTCTGTTCAGTGAACCCGCCACTGCAAACCTGTTCTGTTCAGTGAACAGTTTGGTGCGTCAGTGTGAAGCAGTACCTTAATTACACTACCTGATTGATGTATACACATGCAAGATGTTTTAAAGCACTTTAGGCCTGTCATTTAGCATTCAATATGATTTCTGCCCTTAAAACGCTGCTTTGCGTCAAATCCAGATTTTTCCCGGGGACTTTTGGCGTGTATCCCACTCCGCCATGCCCCCCTCCAGGTGTTAGACCCCTTGAAACATCTTTTCCATCACTTTTGTGGCCAGCATAATTTTTTCTTTTTTCAAAGTTCGCATCCCCATTGAAGTCTATTGCGGTTAGCGAACTTTAACGCGAACCGAACCTTCCGCGGAAGTTCGCGAACCAGGTTCGGCCCAACTCTATGCCTCACAAATCAGCACAAATGCTGCAGGACCCGCGTTTATGAAAAAAGCTCATCGCTATGGTGTGCTCCATCCCATTCAAATACATTAGCCAAGCGCTTTTCACAGAGCTGGCATTTTTAAAAGCGCTCAGAAACGTTCTTGTTGTGCACCAGCCCTTACTCACATAATAAGACCATTTACATGCTGAACCAGCCTGAATATCTGTCTAACATGACAAGGAGACTACAGCTGTTTTCATAAAGCACAGCGCAACAGCGCTGTTTGTTTTCTAGTTTCTGAACACTTTCATATTGAAAGTAGAAAATCCCTCTAAAAACAGGACTTCCTGTTGAACTATTTTGTTTGCTAAGCAGCTGATAAGAGCCTTGGAGTAGCTGTGATGGCAGATTACATTCACAGGTTCCTCCTCACCTGTTACACAGAAAATGGGGGATCTCTGCTGCGACAATTAGCTGAGGATTAAAGATTAATTTCCCTAAAGGCTTACAAATATGATGCAGATGAGGCAAGGCCAGGCCGCCAGCACAACATTAACTCTTCCATCACTCTGCCAGGCAGAACATGGAACAGGATTTATATGAGCAGATGCTGAATGCAATGCACTTAAAGGACAACTGAAACGAAGAAAAAACTCATGATATAATGAATTGGTTCTGTAGTACGGATAATTAATAGAACATTAGTAGGAAAGAAAATATTCTCATATTTTTATTTTCAGGTACTGTATGTAATTTTTTTTATAACATTGCATCATTCTCTAATAATTGCACTTTCCACAATACACTCAGAATTTTAAATGATTTCACAGAGCAGGCTAGTGAACCTTTGAACTTTTCTCTGCAGAAAAACCATAAACAAAGAAGAAACAATGAGGCCAGAAACCCACTAGGAGCGATTTTCTGAGCGCTTTGTGATTTAAAAAGCTCTTGCTAATGTAATGCTATGGGTGTGATCCCACTTGAGCGATGTGATTTTATAAAAATCCCCCATAGCATTGCATTAGCAAGAGCTTTTTCAAATCACTAGCGATTAGAAATCGCTCCTAGTGGGTTTCTGGCCTGAGACAGTTAAGATAAGTGCTTCAAAAGACAGTGCTGTCCACAAGTTTATAAAGTCGCAGAGCTCACAGAAGCTCTTTTGCTAAGATAACAACTGGCGTTTCTTAACTCTTCCTGTACTGGAAGCAAATCCTGTACTCATATCTGTGCTGATAATGTTTTATTTCTTAGCAGCACTACACATACAAATCATTATAGTAAAAGTTTATTTTTACTTCAGATTCCCTTTAAAGGACAACTGAAGTGAGAGAGATATGGAAGCTGCCATATTTATTTCCTGTCAAGCAATACCAGTTGCCTGGCAGCCCTGCTGATCCTCTGCCTCTAATACGTTCAGCCATAGACCCTGAACAAGCATGCAGCATATCAGGTGTTTCTGACATTATTGTCAGATCTGACAAGATGAGCTGCATGCTGGTTTCTGGCGTTATTCAGACACTGTAGTAGATAAGAATTCAGCTGCACCGATCTCAGGATAAAAGTCCAATTTTTATTGAAGCAATTGTGGACAAACAGCAATTGCTGTTTGTCCACAATTGCTTCAATAAAAATTGGACTTTTTTTCCTGAGATCGGTGCAGCGGAATTCTTATCTACTACATTTTACTGGCTCTTTGGTCTTCTGCTCCTGATCACAGTAGGTGCAGTGGTTGCGGCAACCTGCTTCCTGAATTACTACACTACTGCAGCCAAATAGAACAGCAGGGCTGCCAGGCAGCTGGTATTGTTTAACAGGAAATAAATATGGCAGCCTCCATATTCTTCTCACTACAGTTGACTCTGTAACAAATTTTTCAGCCTTAGTTCTTCTGTCCTATAAGTTCCTATGCCTGTTCTAATCTGCTCTGGCTTACTGCAGTCTTTCCTAACTGCACTGTCTCTGTCTCTGTAATAAATCAATGTATCTTTCCTCTGTCCTGTTTGTCCGGCTAAAGCTTGATTGTGTGGAATGTGCAGGGCTGCTTGTGATTGGTAGAAGCGATACACACCCTCTGCAGGCCCCCTGCATACTCTGAATGACTCACACACTATGCTTAGCTGAGCCTATTAGAAGCTGGTTAGTTTGTTTGTAAACACTGCCTAAAACTGTTAATTACAAGCCAGGATTGCAGCAGAGTGTGGCAGAAACAGCACAGAGGGGCACAGGAGAAAATAATGAATAGAATGGTATGCTTTTTATCAGGGCTGTGGAGTCGGTCCAAAAATCCACCGACTCTGACTCCGACTCCTCAGTTTAGGATTCCACCGACTCCGACTCCACGACTCCGACTCCTCTAATTTACATATTACAATTTTGTTGATTAAAAGTATGTAACATGAAATTCGTCTCTTAACTGCCAACGCTTAGGAATTTTACAAGACAACTGAAGTGAGAAGGATATGTAGACTACTATATTTATTCCCTTTAGACTAAAACTAGTCCTTGGTAAGAGTACTTGTAAAAGGTACAAACCGGAACAAAGAACATCTATCAGGCCCTAGGCAATGTAAGTGTGGGTACATGTAAGAATGATGTGCAGGTACTCTGCAGGGTAATGAGGAGATTGTAAACAGACAACACCTCTGTGTTCAATGTGCACAGCATTCTCAGTGGATTCCCTGCAGCTCTGTGGGGAGTGCATATGTAGAGTATAGTACTACTGTGTAACAAAGTAAACCTGAGACAGATGAAATTAAAGTTTTATACATACCTGGGGCTTCCTCCAGCCGCCTTCAGGATAATCAGTCCCTCGTTGTACTCCTCCACCACCTGGATCTTCTGCTATGAGTCCAGGTACTTGAGCCAGTCAGGCGTAGTGCGCATGCACACACTCCGCCGCCAGGAGCATACTACACCTGTGCAGCACTATTGCGCAGGTGCAGAATGTTCCTGGCTGTGGGAGCGGCATGCGGCCGGACTGCGCTGACTGGCTGAATTACCAGGACTCATAGCAGAAGATTCGGGTGGTGGAGGACAGCGAGGGACTGATTAGCCTGAAGGGGGCTGGAGGAAGCCCCAGGTATGTATAAAACTTTACTTTTCATCCGTCTCAGTTACCCTTTAATTTGTAGTCACCAAATCAAATTTTAATAGCATATCAAATTATTTGATTTCATCAGCAAAGGGAGTGCGTACATTTGCATAAATCAGCATCAATGCGGAATTATTTCCATCCCGTTGACCATCTCTATTAGTGACATGGCTACACATCAGGCTTTATTCTTACAGCATAGATGTTATTTAGTATATATAAGAGATTCCTGTGTACATATCATATATACAGTCACAATCAGATATGTATATCTGACCTTAAAAATACGGGGACTGCTTTATTGAAGCAGCACAAGTAACTAATTTTGATTGGTTTATTTCATTTTTGTGGACAAAGCACAGCTTTTACTGTATATATACTGTATATATACATTATTTTTAATGACTATTATCTGAGAAATAGAACATTTTATCATATTTTCTATTTTAATTACAGTTACAAATTCATTAGGAGTCGGAGTCGGAGTCGGTGCATTTTTTCCCGACTCCGACTCCATGCACCCAAAATTGCCCGACTCCACGACTCCGACTCCACGACTCCGACTCCGACTCCACAGCCCTGCTTTTTATTGTAAGAATATTAGAGTACAGATTCTCTTTAAGGTGGCCATACATCACTTGATATATGGCCAGATCGACCATTAGATAGATCCCTCTCTGATCGAACCTGATCAGAGAGATATCTACTACCCCGACACTGCCGAGTTATTACCAATAGATTTCACCGTGAAATCCAGTAGAACGCGTCTTGTCACTTGCCGCTTTGTAAGCGACCAACATGTTCTGCGTGTGTGTGTGGGAAGGGGGGGGGGGAGCAGAGCAGCACGGGTGGGACGTTGCATGTGGGGCAAGGCAAATGGGTGAAACCAATGTTGTCTCCCCCCTGCTTGGGCAAAGTGATCCGCTGGGCGAAACGCTGGCCGGGCAATTGGGGAGCATCCAGGACTGCCGTCCACATGCCAGATTCTTTACATTACCCTTCCTGACACCTCTGTTTCTGCATTGTTCGTCCACCCTTGGTGAAGGGATATTACCCCTTTCTTCCTATCTACAGACAAAAGTGCCTTCTTAACCTTAGTGGGGTCAGGTCTATGCTCCTCATCTGCCTGTACAGTGGTTGCCCTAGCGGTTACCCACCCTTCTGAGTATCATTTCACACAACACAGATCATAACATACAACACTGTTGTGGGCTTCCAATTTCCCCTTGCCTTTTCAGAATCACATTATAAATCTACTTTTTGCATCTCTAAATTTTCTAAATAAGGGCCGGTTCACACTTGTTAAAGAAAGGTACCCATTCAGACACTTTTTTAAGCTTAGTGTAGGAAACAAATCCTAATGTTAAAAATAGGATTGCCACGTTGTGGTGTTGGAGTGCTGAGTCAGCACTTGGTACATTTCACCCAAGCCACCCGGGATAATGTATTGCAATGAAAGTGTCTGTTCTCACTAGTCTAATCGCCGCATCCGTTTTGCCTGCTTTGATCATTGCTGTGACGTAAATACTCAGTTGTCTCCTCGTTTCCGAGCCCATCGACTTCTACAATTGGTCCAGGGACACAGATTGTGCCCAGCGGAAGTATGGACATCTCCACTGAGTTGCTAAAGACCAACAAGGATCCTCAGCAACCGGGAAAATTCTCATCGATTCATGTTGGACCAATGAAAATTCTCCCTGTTCCTAAGAATTGGTCTACTGTCTCCTATGGGGCCTCTGGGTTGTGCCGCCGAAATGGATAAGCTGATGGGCGGACGCGGAGCGGACAGAGTAGATTTCTGCAAGTGGATGCAAAATGGACGGCCCTTAGCCGCCTTGTTTAATGAAAGCCTAAAACAATTCACCAATCAATTCTAGAGCTATAATTCACAATCGGCGATAAAATAAAGCAAGGTCATAAATTCGTATTTTAGTGTCTGGGCTGCTCTTAGCAAGGCTACGCCTTCTGGGAAAAGCTGGGGTCATTATCATTCTGAAGTGCAGCAAGTTCCCTGGGTTTTTGGATGGCAGGGATGATTTTTCCGCTCGGAACACATAATGTTGCTTTGAGAAGCGGCCCAGGCCCTGCCAGTAGATTTTTTTCTCTTACTGGACTCGTCACAAAGCAAATATGAACAAATGCTCTAGAAATGCTTCACTGGCCGACAACAGGCAAACAAGGCGTTCTGGCCTAGCAGTCTTCATTTCAGCAAACTGAAACCAGACCCAAGTGAAGCAGACAGAGTGCACGATGTATGCAAAGCATTTAGTGTCACAGTGAAGTCTGACTCATATACCTGCTTTCTGCATATTTCTGTTTTCAGTGCCGCAGCCGGACACTTCATGGAATGGCTGCAGTGTGTCTGGGTTAAAGTGACACTGAAGCAACAAAAAAAAAATGATATAATGAATTGGTTGTGTAGTACGGATAATTAATAGAACATTAGTAGCAAAGAAAATAGTCTCATATTTTTATTTTCAGTTATGCCGTTTTATGCAGAACATTGCATCATTCTCTAATATTTGCAATTTACACATTACACTTAGCATTCTAAATGATTTCACAGAGCAGGCCAGTGAACATTTGAACTTTCCTCTGCAGAAAAAACAAAATACAGTGACAGACACTTGAGATAATAAGCTTAAGAAGACAGAGTTATATGCAACTCAAAGTCGGAGAGATCAGTGAAGCTCTTTTTCATAGATAACAACTGGAGTTTCTTAACTCTTTCTGTACTGGAAAAAATATTAGACTCATATCTCTGCTGCTAATGTTTTATATCTTAGCTGTACTACACATACAAACAGGGCTGTGGAGTCGGTCCAAAAATCCACCGACTCCGACTCAGACTCCGACTCCTCAGTTTAGGATTCCACCGACTCCACGACTCCGACTCCTCTAATTTGCATATTACAATTTTGTTGATTAAAAGTATGTAACATGAAATTTGTCTCTTAACTGCCAACGCTTAGGAATTTTACAAGACAACTGAAGTGAGAAGGATATGTAGACTACTATATTTATTCCCTTTAGACTAAAACTAGTCCTTGGTAAGAGTACTTGTAAAAGGTACAAACCGGAACAAAGAACATCTATCAGGCCCTAGGCAATGTAAGTGTGGGTACATGTAAGAATGATGTGCAGGTACTCTGCAGGGGAATGAGGAGATTGTAAACAGACAACACCTCTGTGTTCAATGTGCACAGCATTCTCAGTGGATTCCTGCAGCTCTGTGGGGAGTGCATATGTAGAGTATAGTACTACTGTGTAACAAAGTAAACCTGAAACAGATGAAATTAAAGTTTTATACATACCTGGGGCTTCCTCCAGCTGCCTTCAGGATAATCAGTCCCTCGTTGTCCTCCTCCACCACCTGGATCTTCTGCTATGAGTCCAGGTACTTGAGCCAGTCAGGCGTAGTGCGCATGCACACACTCCGCCGCCAGGAGCATACTACACCTTTGCAGCACTATTGCGCAGGTGCAGAATGTTCCTGGCTGTGGGAGCGGCATGCGGCCGGACAGCGCTGACTGGCTGAATTACCAGGACTCATAGCAGAAGATCCGGGTGGTGGAGGACAGTGAGGGACTGATTAGCCTGAAGGGGGCTGGAGGAAGCCCCAGGTATGTATAAAAGTTTACTTTTCATCCGTCTCAGTTACCCTTTAATTTGTAGTCACCAAACCAAATTTTAATAACATATCAAATTATTTGATTTCATCAGCAAAGGGAGTGCATACACTTGCATAAATCAGCATCAATGCAGAATTATTTCCATCTCGTTGACCATCTCTATTAGTGACACGGCTACACATCAGGCTTTATTCTTACAGCATAGATGTTATTTAGTATATATGTTACGGTCAGAACCCGAAGTTTGGCCACTTCTAGTTCTGGCCGGCCACTTCGGGTTCTGGCCGGCCAATGCGCGAAGTGGCCGCTGCGCTGCGGCCAATGTTAGAAATGGAATGATTCCTCTGAGGTTAATGTATCTTCTGGCCGCAGCGCAGCGGCCAAACGTATAACAACTTAGTGAATTTATTGCAATTCAGCCAGCGGCAATGTAACAATTCAAGCCGCCGGCTTTTTCTCTGCCTCTCTCTCCTCCCCCCCCGCCTCTCTCACTCTCCTATGGGCCGCCGGCGGGGACACGCGTGTCCCCCCGGAGTCGTTCGTCGCGGCAGGGGAATCCTGCTGTTCTTGCAGAGCGGGTGCTGGCAGAAGCAATGTCTGCAGCCTCCCCGCTCTGCTGCCCTGGCGCCACGAACGACTCCCGGGGACACGCATGTCCCCGCCGGCTGCCCATAAGAGGAGAGAGAGAGGCAGAAAAAAAAAAAGCCGGCGGCTTGAATTGTTACATTGCCGCCGGCTGAATTGCAATAAATTCACTAAGTTGTTATACGTTTGGCCGCTGCGCTGCGGCCAGAAGATAAATTAACCTCAGAGGAATCATTCCATTTCTAACATTGGCCGCAACGCAGCGGCCACTTCGCGCATTGGCCGGCCAGAACCCGAAGTGGCCGGCCAGAACTAGAAGTGGCCAAACTTCGGGTTCTGGCCGTAACATATATAAGAGATTCCTGTGTACACATCATATATACAGTCACAATCAGATATGTATATCTGACCTTAAAAATACGGGGACTGCTTTATTGAAGCAGCACAAGTAACTAATTTTGATTGGTTTATTTCATTTTTGTGGACTAAGCACAGCTATTACTGTATATATACATTATTTTTAATGACTATTATCTGAGAAATAGAACATTTTATCATATTTTCTATTTTAATTACAGTTACAAATTCATTAGGAGTCGGAGTCGGAGTCGGTGCATTTTTTCCCGACTCCGACTCCAGGCACCCAAAATTGCCCGACTCCACGACTCCTACTCCACGACTCCGACTCCACAGCCCTGCATACAAATCATTATATCATAAGTTTATTTTCACTTTAGATTCCCTTTAAAGTGAACCTGAAGCGGGAAACCTTCCATGCAAAATTTGCTTTGTGCTGCTGCGCTTGCGTTCACCATACAGCATGGAGTGAACACCGCTCTACTCCACTGTTGTCCACCGCAGTGCTCGACCTGGGAAGCAAATCCGGTCAGCAGTCAGAGAGAAGTAACTAGAAAGGTCCGCACTTGTCAGTAGGACATTAATCTTTTATTTGTGGACGTATCCAAAAAACAACCACTAGCTATTTGATGCCTGCCGTGGCTTTTTTTGGATACGTCCACAAATAAAAGGTTAATGTCCTACTGACAAGTGCGGACATTCCTTGTTTATTCTCTCTGACCGTTCACCATACAGGCAGGACTGCCACATTCATACATGGAGGGGAGTACGGCCACAAAGAAGAAGAGGTGGGGTCAAGGATGGTCTGGAAAACCTTTGGAGCATCCAGAGGCTACCCAGTACTTAGGTAAGTATCTTTCACTTTTTTTCTCCTCTCAGGTTTAATTAAAGAGAAGCTGAGCCAAACCAAGACAAAAATGAGATACTTACCCAAGAAGAGGGAAACATCCGCATCCTCCAGAGGCTTCCTACCTTTGAGACCCCTGCTGCTGCCTGGGACCCCCTCCTCTTTATGCACAAGCATGTGAAACGGACACAGAGCCATTTAAGTACAAGCGGCTTCCGCGTACTGCACAGGCAGACCCGTATTCACACGAGCTCTTGTTGGATATGTTTCAGGGGTCCGCACATGGCAATGATGGGATCTAGGAGGAGTACCCAGACAGTTCCCTCTTCTTAGATAAATATCTAATTTTTGTCTTTAGGTGCGCCTCGGGTACACCTTAAGGCCACTTTTCCACATGCATTACGAGTGAGCTCTGCGTTATCCTGTTTCACTGCAGGGTAATGCAAAGGCAATGCAAGTCTATGGGGCCCAGCACACTTACCGTGTTGCGTCTCGTTGCGCCAGAAGTTTCTAAATCGCTGCTAAGTCAGCAGTTGGTTACCGTATGACTTTCCTATCGATGGGAGCCATTGGAGTCAATATGCGACGCAGGAATTTCATCAATGGGAGTGCAGTGCGGTGTGCATGAATGGGCCGTCGGGAATCCCAGTGATGTACTTCCTGCCCAGCAGAGAGTCCCAAAACTAAACTAAAAACAAATCTGATGACATTGGAAGTCTGAAGAATGTGATTTTGACAAACTGCAAAACGCATGCAAATTTGAGTTTGGACATCCCGTAAGTGACGGCAAATGGACTATTCCTCAGCTCAACCGCTGGAAGCTGCTGTACGATTTGCCTTGCCATCATCCCTCCCCCCCCCCCCCCCCCCCAGCAACATTATGGGTCACTCGGCTGTAGCCAAAGGATGGGTCAAGTATGAGCTTGTGGCCAAAACTGTTGCCATAGGAATAGAGTACCAATCATCATGGGCAACAGTTATGTGTGTGTAGCTTTAAGTGTACCCGAAAAGGGGGGGGGGAGTGCGCAAGATGGGTACTTACCTCAGGGGAGGGAAGCATCTCGATAATCCAGAGACTTCTTCCGTCTCTCTGCCTCCACCGAACCAGCGATGGGATTCCCAGAACCTTACTGACAAGGGTGGTGCGCATGAGAGCACTCCCATCCGTGAACAAGCATGACTGTACTGCACAGTAGTATGGAGCCTCTCAGGCTTATTGTTTTTACGCCAAGCCCAAGCGACTCAGTGCTATTGCGCAGGAGCAATGTGTCCTATGCCTGCACAATGCGGCCCCACTCGTTCATGGGCGGGAGCGTGACTATGAACTTGACAGGATCCACTGCTGGTTTGGTGGTCTTGAGGAGGATGTCAGAAACCTCTGCAGGTTCCAGGGGATTCCCTCTAACTAGGTAAGTATCAAACTTTTCCTCCTAACGATCTCACAGGTTTGCTTTAACCACTTCAGAACGAGAGCAATTTTAGCAAATCAGCGCTGCTTCCATTAATTTACCAATAACGTTATTACTATTTATCACACCTAAATGATCTATATATTATTTTTTTTCAGGACAAATTGGGCTTTTAGTGTGTGATCATTTTATTTAGTAATTTCCTTGTTTTCTATGGATTTTAAAGGGAAAATAAGGGAAATAATAGAAAAAAACACACTTTTTCTCCATTTACATCCATTATAGCTTTACAATAATTAGTACTAACTACAGTATAAGTTGAACCCACACATTTTATTTGCTTATCCATCCTGGTTATTACAACATTTAGATTATGTTCCTAGTACAATGTATGGTGACAATATTGTATTTGGTAATAAAGGTGTCTTTTTTCTGTTTTTTGCTTTCTCATTGTATACTATTGATGATTACAAGATCTTATTTGCAAAAAATAATAGTAATATACCCTCATGGCATATATATTTAAAAAGCCAAGTTCCTAAGGTCACAATATATGTTTTTTATTTTACAAGTCTTTAATTTTGGTACAGAATATGCGAAAATTGAATAGCTTTTGATCCAGTTTGTGACTAAAAAGAATACACAAGACATGGGCCTTAACTCCAAAACTCTCTAAACTCTATTTGACTGCTTATCACAGTTAAAATGTTACAACATATGTCTCTTGTAGTTTTTCTATAATTTTCCCAAGTTTGATCATAATTTTGAAAATTACTTTTTATGTTGGATTGAGTTTGTCCCTACCTATTTTTTAAGTGACTTGGGTCCAAGTTTTAAGACACACCAAAATGTATTCCACAACTCATCATGGTTAAAATGATGTGCCTCATTTAGTAACAAACTGGTGGTGCATTTTCCACAACTACACTAGACATATATATACGTCCAGTTTGCATTAAGTAGGTCTCACTTCTGAAGGTTTGAATTCTATTGAAAATCAATGTGCTGTGAGTGGAAGGAATACATCACTTTGATCAGATTCAGATTAGAGAGGGATCATTCGTTTTGCCTCATTAGGCTACAATCTGTATATATGGTTATCTTTAATGAGATTTTGGAACGAAGGTGGAGTAACCCTTTAACCGGTCACCTTGCCGCATGAATTTATACCGTGACATTTTCAATCCACCTTTTACTGGAGAGAGAGTCCCGGAGGGGTTCACTGTCAGTTCTCGGAACCAGGACTGGGAAAATTTCCACTTGCTTCGGTTTATTTGCTCGTCTGGCTCCTATCCAGCGACTCTGGAAGTGCAGGGCAGCATTTTAGATGTGTTTGTGCTTCAGGACTCTATGCAGTTTATCATCCTGACAATTTTTTTAAATTAACCCCGAAAGGCCTTCAAAAGCATTCACAGCTGGCCCCGCCACCAGTAAACGGGTTAACCCGGCTATTTATAGGTCTGGGATTACATTGCCACTCTGTGTTTTCAGAGTCGGAGGCGTTGGTTAATGAATGGGGAAGGACTGTGGCGCAATCGTGTCAAAAACAGGCAGCGGAATTTCAAAAGAAAAATACTCTCCCTCTAACCGGAGAATTACATAATTTATTTGTGGAAACACCTCCCTGGCCTACCTCTTCTTAAGTCAACCCGACGGATATGTGAAAGTTAATCCCCTGGCAGCCCCGGCAGGGTGGAAGGATTTAATTTTTAATAATCTGACATTAGATGGTTAAACCCCGGCTGTTAATGCACAGCAAAGGAGCCTGTGGTTCTCCGAAAGTCAGCGAGGGTGAAATAAGATTAGTTAAGCCGTGGCTGAATGCCGACTTGTTATTGTATGGAATAACTGAGTTGTGCTTAAACGGCCGCCATAGGTCATACATACAGATTCCCGAAAGCAATGCCTATGCAAATTGCAGTAGGTGGAGCTTTAAGTGCGACAGCAGGTTGATCCAGAAAAGTTTGTTGTACCTCCTGTCAGACAACAGATCTATCATTTAAAGGGTACTTGTCAGGGTTAGATTTACTATAAGGCACTGTAGGCATGTCCCTACAGGCGCCTGATGATGGAAAGGCGGCTCACTCCTCTCCCCAAATGCCCACCTTCCTCCTTCTCTATGCAGAGCCCCAAGCACAGTGTAAATGAGAGGTTATTCAACCTGCTCTTGGCATTCCACTGACCAGGTCTCCCTTCAGTCGGGGGCACCTCTGGCTACTTAATACTAAGAGGTACCTGTAGTTACTAGTGACAGGCAAGGGAACTAAGGGAGAAGTGACAGCTGGGACAGCCAGCACACTTGCAGTGCAGTTTGGCAGGTGTTTGCAGGTTCATGGAGGGCAAAGTCTAGGGTGCCTGGACATCTGTGCCTATAGGGTGTGGTACCAATGAAGTCCATGGACCTTGCAAAGGAGACAAAAAAAGAGACAGGGACACTGTGTAGGAGACCCTGATAGTGTAGCACATCGAAGGTATGGGACACTCAACAACAGTATGTGCAGAACACTCATAAGAATATGTTGTAAGACCGGCAACCACAGTGTAACAGCTGTTGAGGAAAGTCCGTCCTCACTCGGTTTCTTTAGTCTTAAGGTGGCCACACACGATACAATAAAATGATCCGATTTTACGGTAATTCGATAAAAACGATCGGATCTCCCAAAAAAATCGAAAGCTTTTTTTTCATTTGACTGAAAAATCCGATCGGATTTCCCGTTTTCTTCGATTTTCATCGATCCGGACTGCCAGATATTTTTCTTCAATCTTTCTAAAGATTGTATGGTGTGTGTTGGATTGTCCATTTATTAATATACACACCCTAGCAATTTTTTCAGAGTTTCCAATCATTTTTATGATAATTGGGGGAAAAATTGAACATACGTGTGTGGTACATTGGTCATATTTTTGAAATGTTGCAATCAGTCAGAAAAATTGATTGCAATTCTTAAATTGAACAGATATTTAAATAATTGTATGGTGTGTGGCCACCTTTAGACAATGAAGGTCGATCTCCAGAAAAAGAAAAAAAGGGATGTAAGGGTTCCAAGGAACCAACATACACGGCCAACACTCCGAGCTGAGGGGGTTGGTGTGGGACATTACTGGGGGAAAGAGGTGCCCCAAGATGTGATGTGTGGAAGGAATAATGTCAGCTGGATAAAACATAAATAAATAGGCTTACCACTAAAAAGAAGAGGGTAGCCCAAGTAAATTAATACAACTGTTAACAGAAACCAGACACTTGAAACATTCAACCGGATTTCCACTTGCTTCGGTTTATTTGCTCGTCTGGCTCCTATTCATTCAGGGCTACCTCCTTCTTTTAGAGGTGAGCCTATTTATTTATGTTTTATCCAGCTGACAATATCCCTTCCACACGTCACATCTTGGGACGCTAATATCTGTGCCTACAGGCTCCTGTGATGTAAATCCAGACCTGGTATACCTGTATTTCTATAAAAAGTATTTAGAGAGTAAAGGTGGCCATACACTGATCGATATGGCCAGGGCCCACAGATAGATTCCTCTCCGATCATTATCGGATCAGATTTGTAAAAGGAAAGAGAGATAACCCTGATAGTGTAGTACGTTAAGTCAAACAATCTCCAATGTTACTCATAAAAGTGGGTTACCACCACGGTAACCACTGTGTAGGCAGGTGGGGAGATTAGATCTGACCACACTCGGATTAAGATGTTGAAAAACAATGAAAAAACCTCTCCACTGAGGGGAGAATAAGCAGCTGGAAACAGAGGTGCCAAAATAGAATAAAATATACTAAAAGCAGTTTAAAAATAGGAGGTAGTGGTGGACGTACCTTCAACAATACAGGCTCAGAAAGTCGACATTCCCCATAAATCATACCTTAACCAAAAAAGCTCCAATTGGGCAACGCGTTTCGCAGGCTTTCATCCTCAGGCAATAAAAGAAGCAACTTTTCTGAGTTTAAAAGCCAGAAAAAGCTCCTCTGCTATTAGTGAACCTAAAGTACAAAAAAAATGGCCATTTAGTTACCTGGGGCTTCTTTTAGCCCCCTGAACTCTTCCTGGTCCCTCGCCATCATCCTGCGCACAGCCGTTCCTCCACTGTCCCCCGGCCAACTGACAAATTGGCCAGCCACTTTGCATGCACGGCACGGGGCCGTGCATCAAGCATTGGAGGGGGACAATGGGGGAACGGCGGCGTGCAGGATGACGGCGAGGGACCAGGAGGACTTCAGGAGGCCGGAAAAAGCCACAGGTAAGTAAATGGGCATTTTTTTTCTTAAGGTTTCCTTTAACGCCCATAACGCACTGCAATTGTAAGTCTATGCAACATTCAGAGTGCATCCGCTGTTATGCGATCCAATAGACTCCAGTGTCCCACCCGGAGCATGCAGTGCGTTGCCGCATAACATCTGTGTTAACAATGGCAGTAAAGCATACTTCTCATTGGCTGTATGCTTCACTGTATACGACGCAATACGAGCATAACATGCAATGCGGCTTTTCCCCTCTATTGCATTCCTACCTTTACTGGAAATGCAATGCAGCTCCCCACTGAATCTAGCCTAAAGATGGCCATACATTTAACGATTTCCCCTTGATTCCAAGCAAATTCAGTCTCTCAGATCGAATTTGCCAGAAATCTACTGCCCCAACATGTCTATTTGATACATTTTTATCAATCGGACAGGTCAGCAGATTTGCAATGTGGGGGGGAGGGGATTTCATTCATGGGCCATAGCGTTGCACTGTATTGACTCAATCCATTTTCAATACATTTCCTGCTGAAATCTATTGTGAATCGATGCACTCTGTGTAGTGGGAATCGATTACAGAGGAATCAATTGTTTTGTCACATCAAGTGGCAATCTATAACGGTATGTATTCTCCCCTCCGCTGTGCCCCACTCACTGACGCAAGTCATTCTGGCACTGTTGATTTGGGTGCATGGCATTGCCTATACAGCTGACTGGCCATATTCTATCAATGCTTGGCTGTAGGTGATGATATGGGAGCTGGCCTTTATGGCCTTTACTATGACTAAGTGGCGGTATCAGTTGTGAGGAGTAAGTTTAACCACTCAGGTTTTGCCATTACACAGCTGAAAAAACTGGTTGCCACAATATCGGCCCATGTCCTTGTATGCAGCACCAGGAGACAATGGTATTAGCAGGGCTGGATTTCTGGAAAGGCCACCAAGGCCTGCGCCTTGGGAGGCTGCAGCCCAAAATGGACACCTGGACATGAAATAGGGGTTGCTACATATGAAAGAAAAGGCTGAAAATGGGGAACAACACATGAAAAAGGAACTGATGTCCAAGAGAGCTGTGCATGGAAGAGAGTGTCTGCAGTACAGGGATGATACACATGGAAGAGGGGGCTGCACATGTTATGGGAGAGGCACTGTTGCACTTTGAAGGGGAGCCCTAATACACTTGGCCTAGCGGGTGTAAAAAGCATAAACCCAGCTAATAGGGTGAAACTAGGTGTCACTTTGGAAGGTTAGGCGGTAGAGTAGCGGTATGTTAGGTCTATGAGTTAGCATTAGGACGTTAGCGTTGGGTGTCAAACAAAAAAAAGGTTGTCATTATGTAAGGAAGGTTAGGATTAGGCATCTGAAAGGAGAAAACTTCAGGGAAAACTAGGATTAAATATTAGAAAAGGAGTCAAAACAAGGGATGGTAAATGAGATGCAAAAACTTCTAAGTTGATGTAGGATTATGTGAATTATATATTCCAGTTTATGTACCTTGAAAATGTACCTCAGCAGGATTTGAGTTTAATATGCATAAATTTGCATTCATAATTTACATAATCATGCATCAAGTGTTTGCATCTCTTTTGAAGATGCAAAGGAGTATGTAAAAAAAAACTGAAAAACTCTCCACTAGGCCCATGTTGGGGGAAGCCAATAAATCTACCCGTATATTTTTGAGATGTAGGAGAAAACTTGAGTGTCCAGGGAAAGCTCACACAACACTGAGGAGAACATACGACCTCCATGTTTTTGGCCACAGTGCTAACCACTTAGCTATGGCACTGCCCAGGAGACAGGTACAAGCACAAGCTCTATACAGAAATATGTGTAATGCTTGTTTAAGGTAAAACAGAACTGGATTAACTGTTGGATTTTTATGGTCGTCTTGAGTTTAGCTTCAAATTCCAGTACGGAACGCTCTGAACATAACATTAGGTCCCCATCTCCAGTGTGTGATGAAGGAGCAGCATTTGCAGCTTGGAGAAACAAATGGAAACACATTTCGGGAGGGTCATGCTGTGAATGAGCCCTTGGGACGGTGCACAGAGACTGTTTGTATACTGCTCTATGCTCTTATGATTGGCTGAGCACCCCATTGGCAGGCTGCACAGTATAGAAACACCTCAGGGTATGACTGCTGATCCCTTTTCAATGAAACTTAACATCCTCTCAGGACTCCGCTTTCATTTTTCTCAGAGAGAACTAACAGGCAGGAATGCTACAGGGATCACCAAGCTGGATTTGGCCAGGAAAGGATAGCAAATGACTTTTCAGAGCTGAAGAAAGTGAAAACAAAGAAGAGAAAGCTTCTTTTCTTGCCTTTAGCCTGATGCGACACCAGACACAGAACGTCGACAACTTACCTGTTGTTGAAAAATACGGGAAGAGGCTCTGGAAGAGAGGTCATTTGGCCTGTTACACTCGGGCAAAACAGAAATGTTACCGGTGAGGTGGAAACATTATCCTTACCTCCAACACAAGGAATGTTCCTCTGATTCCTGCCCCCCAACCCCTTCCCCTTCTATGTTTGGAACACCTTTCCTTCTCTGCTACTGTTAAGGCCCTCCATCACGCAGCCTCCAGAGCACTTACGATAGCTGGGCAACATCAATCAAAGTGTCTCTTTACTGATTTCTTTCTTTTTTCAGGACTTGGCTGGCCATCTCTGGTCAGGTCACGTTCTGGCCGGCTAAAGTCAGATAAATGACAGTTATTTCACATATTGGCCCCAGTTGGCCAGCCACTTCTTCTCACATTGGCCGACCAACTCCAGAAATGGCCAACTTTGGGACCTGGCTGTAACATATATAAGAAACTACTTTTTAACCATAGCTGTATTCCCCTGACAAAGACATAAGCCAAAACCCCTGGGATGAGATTTATTACAATGATATGCTAATAAACAATAAACTTGTTGCCTCTCACATTCCGTGGCCAGGAAGGGATCCCAGCTTGTTCCTGTTCAGCTGATGAAGGGAAGTCACCATTGGATCTATTGACAGCTAGACGCAGATTGTAGCCGCTGTAGCAATTGAGACACACATGGCATTCAGTGCTTACCACTATTGCATTGACTAAAGATTTAAACATCCAATCTCCAGGTACTTTGGTCAGTACTCTCCACTGGGAGATCAGATACCAGCTACTATTACCGGGACAGGCCATGATACATGTGTTTGCACCAGGAGATTGCCATAAATGTTATCTATCTTCATTACGGGCCTTGGTCCGTCCCGTCACCTGGCATCACCAGCTGTGCTGACTTTTGTGTAGCACCACCAGAGCCGGGACAAGGTCCTCCAGCATCCAAGGATGAGACACCAAAGTGCGCTTCTCCAATCCTCCCACCCCAGCCGTCACACACTAATTGCTATTAGGATAAGAGGTGCCCCAGGGCCCCCCAACACACTAATCTATAGTTATCTGGCTTGCAGTCACTGCCATGTATCCCCTTTTCTTATTTCTCTCTGCTTCAAACACAATAAGGGAATGATATCTAAGTGAGTGACTCCTACACTGCGCCCTGAGGCTGGAGCCTCTCTCGCCTCTGCTTCGGCCCGGTCCTGATCACCACAGATAGGCCAACTTTTTACGTGTAAATTTAAGGCTAAAAGTGAGGTGGCTGATTTAGCTATCTGCCAGTGATATATTGTACAGAGTCCCCCAGTACAGAGCGCACATTTAAAGCTTACCAGAAAGCATAGCTACCTTTCCTCACTCCGGCTTGCATTCTTGCTTCTCCCCAGCAGCTTTATAACTGCCGCTAGAGCTCCAGGATCAGTGCGAACATTGGAGTTGACTTATACACGAGGTCGACTTGTTTTTGAGTATATATGGTTGTTGTTTCAAAATACTTTTTATCACAGTAATTGTGATCTTGCAGGTCAGGACAGATTACAGTTACAGTGATACAAAGTCAAAAAAATGTTTGAGCTATATAATCATCCTTTATCTTATAAAACTTTCAGTCACTGACTTACATTAATTGCAAATCGCACATGAAAGAAGGTAGACCTGCCGGGTGATCTTAAATCGCAGAAAATTCGCAAGGTGCCAAAAAATAAAAGAAAGGTTGAAAAGTACAATCATACTGAAAATACAATTTCGCAAGCATTCAAAACTCCCACAAATTCAAATTTTTGTGAATGGCTCCTATAACTATAGAAGCCCAAATACCCATAACAGCCAGGGTATTGGTATTATTGAAAGGAAGTACACATGGCAGCCTCCATATCCCTCTCACTTGAAATACATGACACTCGCTGTGAGATCATATACTTGTAATGATGAAGCACCTGCTTTGCTGGGTCAAGTGTCTGCACCATCCAGCAGGCTGTCATTTGGGCTCTATTCATGAACATGCACATGAATTATTTATGCAAACACAAGGACTCAGCAATGCTGCACTTTGATACAATGGGAGAGTTTCCAGCACAGAAGCCAGGCAAGGCGAAGGCTGGAGCAGGTCCTGGGGTGCATACTTGGGGAAGAATGTGGGCAGGCCGGAGGAGGGGAGGGGGGATCCAGCAGAAGTAGGCCCAAAGCCAGGTTCATTCAGAGCTTTATTCAAGCAACAAACTTGACATTATTACAAGCGTGTTTCCTCAACATCATATACATCAGGATATGATTAGTATACAGATAGAGTAAAAGATAAAGCCTTTAAAAGACTCTGTAAGAAAAAAAACCCTCTGGGGGATACTTACCTCGGGAGGGGTGAGCCACAGGGTCCGAATGAGGCTTCCCCGTCCTCTCTAGCTTGGGTAAATCCAGTGCTGCCTCCCTCGACAAGGCTTGACAAGGGTAGGCAGGCGCGGGCAATGTTTACCTACCGCAATCCTGCGCAGGTGCACTAGTGGCTCTTCGTTCGGACTAAGGCGGAAATAGCTGAGGGCGATCGATCCGCTCTACTGTGCAGGCGCAAAGGACTCGCTTCTGCGCAGGGGAGCGGATGCCTTCGAGCTCGGCTATTTTCGCCTTAGTCCGAATGAAGAGCTGCTGGAGCGCCTGTGCAGGATCACAGTGTGTTAATGTGTCCCTCGCCGCTGTTCGGGGGGTCACAGCGCTGGATTGCCGGGACACCGGAGGATGCGGAAAGCCTCGTTAGGATACAGAGGCTTCCCCCCCCCCCCCCCCAGGTAAGTATCCCCCAAGGGGTATTTTTTTTGTTACAGGTTTTCTTTAAAGTGGAACTATGTTCATCCAATTACCCGCCCCTTTCCCCTGCAGCCAATCCGATGTTCGTACAGACTGCCGTCAAATTCTATTCAATTTTGTGGCAAGAAATATTAAGCTACCGCGATCCAGAGCAGGCGAAGTACCGGCTTTCCATTCAGGCTCAGGCGGAAATAGCTGAGCCCGATCGTGGCTGCTCTATTGCACAGTAGAGTGGACCCGATAAGGCTCGGCTATTTCCACCTGAGCCCATCACCCAGAGGGTTTTTTTTTATGTTACAGATTTGCTTTAAAGAGAATCTGTATTGTTAAAATCGCACAAAAGTAAACATGCCAGTGCGTTAGGGGACATCTCCTATTACCCTCTGTCACAATTTCGCCGCTCCTCGCCGCATTAAAAGTGGTTAAAAACAGTTTTAAAAAGTTTGTTTATAAATAAACAAAATGGCCACCAAAACAGGAAGTAGGTTGATGTACAGTATGTCCACACATAGAAAATACATCCATACACAAGCAGGCTGTATACAGCCTTCCTTTTGAATCTCAAGAGATCATTTGTGTGTTTCTTTCCCCCTGCAGCTATCTTCCACTGAAGTGTCAGGCTATTTCTTCCTGCAGAGTGCAGACAGCTGTGCCTGTATGTAATTCCTCAGTATGTGAAAGCCCAGCCAGCTCAGAGGAGGATTTATCCAGTTTGTAAAAGATAATAGAACAGAGAGAAGCTGCACTAATCTAAATATCACACAGGCAGTGTGCAGAGAGGGGCCTGGATGGGGGAGTTCATAGCAGAACCACAACACTGAAGAACTTGGCAGCCTTCCAGACACAGGCCGACAAGTCTGACAAGAGAGAGATAAGTTGATTTATTACAGAGATGGTGATAGTAGAACGTGCTGCAGTAAGCCAGAACACATTAGAATAGCTTTTTGAACTTGTAGGATGATAAAAAACAGGATGCAATTTTTGTTACGGAGTCTCTTTAAAGAGAATATAAAGCAATTTTTTTTTATACTACAGTCCTCTTCATTAATATGTTTTAAAGTGTTCTGCCACATACCCGCGGCAAAACGAGCAATCCTGTCCCCAGAAATGATCTAATTATCTATGACGACCCATTAGGTCGCAAAAAATGCGGCCAGGAAGAGGCAGAGCTGTTAACCTGAGCTCGGCCTCTTCACCAGTCAACGCCACCTAATCCCGACCCTTGTCATGTTTTTTTCAAAAATATATACATATCCTACCTGCACACGCTACTTAGAGCTGGTTGGGGCAACTATACTAGCTATGTTGACTGGGGCAACTGTACTATCTATACTGGGGCCAACTACACTATATACTCTGCTATTTACTGTATACTACTGCTCTCCCCAAACACTGCTACTTCATACTACTTTACATATACTTGTATTCCCCCTATTTACTTCATTCACTGATTTCAGAGGCGAGAGGGTGGAGAGAGGAATGGAGTTTTCACAGGCTGAGGGCTGGAGATACAGATCAGCTTTGCCTGTGTGTAATGTGACAATCAGAACATGGCTGCACTCATTGTATCGCAGGAAGAAATAATCATATACCGTTGAAGCTGTTTGCTAAACTTTAGATAAGATATATATATACAAGTTACTTGCTATAGTTATTTTTTCATCTCGGATCTCCTTTAAACTAAATCCAGAAATGGACATGGCATATTCTTATAACTATCATGATGGTAAATACATTTTAAAAAGTGTATTAAAGCAAAGTGGCAGACAAAATACCTGTTTCATGGAGCAAATGTGTTTGTCACTGCAGTACAGCATATGTCCTCTCCACTCCAGCTTCAGCTGCTGGGCTGATATACTGTATCAGGTGAGGCGAGGGGCGCAAAGTGAGCCTGTCGGGCCCCAACCAAAACTCTTAACTGCTTAAAAACCGCCACCAAACGCACCGTGATTTTGGGTGTGGCCAATCCTGTGTGCAGAGCAGCTGCGTCATACAATACATTGTTCCAACACCAGCTACTGATCGCTCACTACCACACACTTGCTTCGCTTGATGACCACTTGCCAATGCCTCCCGTAGCTGAACACTTGTCCTGCTTGCCAATATTCCATCACCAAAAAGAACCTTTGCAGGGGTTCACCATATCAACAATATTATTATTGCCATTAAAGTGGATCCAAGATGAAAAACTAACTATAACAAGTAACTTGTCTATATATCTTATCTAAAGTTTACACAGCAAATCTAGCTGCTAACAGCTTCAACAATATATGATTATTTCTTACTGTGATACAATGAGAGCAGCCATATTCTGCTAGTCATCACACTGGCAAGCTGCTCTGCATCTCCACCCTCAGCCTGTGAAAACTCCACATCCCTCTCCTCCCCCTTGCCTCCGAAATCTCTGGCTGGTAACACCACCTTCTGGAAAACCTCCACAGACTGAACTACTACGAGCCCTTGCTACATGGGACTCAGAATGCCTAGGCACTGGAGGAGCTGTGGGCGAGGCTTGTTTAGTTTATAGGGAATTAGGTATTAAAACAAAACAAAAAAGCTATAGCTTGAGGAATGCCCTATAAACTATATGTAAGGGGCACAATTATGCAGTGAGTAAAAGTTTATCTCGGATCCACTTTAATGGGACTTTTAGAATGTGCTGTGGCAACCAAATGAACAGCTTAGGAGAAAGAGGAATTGTTATCATTTCAAAATTCCCCCTACATTCTGCGCTGTGACCCTAAAGTGCCTATCCACAGTCATAAATGAAGTAGCTGGTGGAACTCTCCAGAGACTGACTTGGGTTTCTTATGTATTCTACAAGCTATGTTAATTGCCACAACTGTAGACAATCTGGAAAACTTGGGAGGCATTTACTTACGTTCTGCTCGGCCAGCGAATACACAAGCTGGGGAAGAATGTCTCCTTTAACAACCGCTTCTGCCAGATCATCGTTGTAATTGGCTAGCCTCCCGAGAGCCAGTGCAGAGGTCTGCTGGATAGTTGGGACCACGTCCAGGAGAAGGGGCCGCAGGAGAGACATAACGCCTAAGAAGCAGAGGAAGGAAGGAAAATGTCATCCCGTGCAGAGTGGCAGAAGCACCTTCCTTGCTGGAAGGAGGAATATTGTTTCTAAATCGTTCATAAAACATTATAACATCTGGATCAAGTCAAGTATTCTGCTGAGCCCTATTTGTAGCTAAACTTCCTGTACTCTACCAAAAAAAGAAGTCAGATTACAGAGAATAGCCACCTGTCTTTGAGAACTGCTCTGAAAGATTAAAAGGGCTACTCCACCCTTAGCAAAAAAATCTATGGGAGAGTTTCACAATTGCCGTGCAGACATTTTTCCCTATTAGGGAGGTTCCAAGCACTTTTTGCCTCCAAATCAGAATAGGAAGCTAAAGGATAAGTGAAACTACATAAATTCACTTATGTTTTATTTCTCTACCCCTTCAAAGACTAAAAGGCCCCTTTTACAGTTAGCCAGTGTGTCGCCCCACGTTACGCTTCCCGCAAGGCCGCAAGGGGCAAGTGACAAGGTGCGCCGGAAGTATCTAAATCGGCTGCATTAGTAACCTAAACTCTGCAGGACGTTACCGCATGATCTGTGCCTACCACATGGCTTATGCAGCAATACAAGTCAATGGGCGACGCAGCAAGTGTAGACAATGGGAGAATGGCAGACATGGCGCACATGCGCTGCCCGACAGGAATCCCAGTGATGTACTTCCTGCCCAGAACGTCACTGAACATGGACGGCGCTATGCATCTGACCCTGTCGCCACACCCTGGAGCAGGTAGGTTTCTGCGTTACAATGCGGTACCGTATCGCACCGCTAGTAATAGGTGTGAAACCGGCCTAAATAATAACTAAATGGTAACCCCTATTTAAAGAGAATCTTAAAACTAAAGGGGAATTTATAAAAAAAAAGTGAAACAGATACTTACCTAAGCAGAGGGAAGACACTGAGTCCTATAGAGCCTTCCCGCTTCTCTCACGGTCTCCGCGTTCCAGCGCTGGCTCCCCCGGTAGCAGTATTCCACCAATCTGACGAATACTGCTCTGTGCCGCCGCAGGAGGCTTCGGAGGTCTTTGGGAGCCTGAGTGCTCCCGAAGATAGGTGGCTGCATACTGCGCACATGGGAGCACCCTCTCTCGTGCACATGCGCATTACAGAGCCGCCCGTCTTTGGGAGCACTCAGGCTCCCATAGACTTCTGAAGCCTCCAGGGGATTCAAATGGGGGGACATCACCTCAGAAACCTAGTTCTTTGCTAGGAAATTATTTTATGGCTGTAATTCCTTATCAGTGAGGAATGCTATGGTCCTACTGGAGAAAAGCAGTTGCATAGCTCAATATTAACTCTTTCAGGCAGAGAATGAAGAAAAGCAACACAGCAGACTTATTTTGCCTGCTTGCCACTGTACAGGTAGTCCCCGGTTAACAAACGAGATAGGGACTGTAGGTTAATTCTTAACCTGAATCTGTTCTTAAGTCGGAACATTGTGCCATCTCTGTCCCCTGTGCCCCCCTGTGCCTCCAGCGTCCCCCTCTGTGTCACCTCTGCCCTTGTTTATACTAGTTTAAAAGCCATTTTTTCTTTGTTTTGTTTTTTGATTGATTTTCTCAAAAACTACAAGTTTAATTTGAAAAAAAAATGTTTTACTTGTTCACATGGAAACAGAGAATCCATGCCGTTCGTATCGGCGGGTCGTTCGTAAGTCGGGGACTACCAGTACATACACCTCTGTCTTATTATGTCACTTCAAGTTCCCATTTAGATTCCCTTATGTGGAGTTCAGGGGGCAGCAATCCACTGACACACACACACACACACATATTGCTTTATTGATCTTTATACCACTGGGTGTGCATTTACTGCTCCTATGTGAATTTGCAAGGACTTCTGTGCTTATAGGCTACCAAGATCTGACTCCAGCACACAGTATAGATTTGTATAGTTCTCTATGTGGTATAGCTGTACAGACTGAGAAACATGGCTGCATGATTTGCTGAAATGATGATTTGGAAAAAACTTTTTTTTTATTAAAAATGATCTAAAACCTCAGTTTGCAAAACCTGTAAACATTGCAAACGTTTCAAAACAAAACTGACCAAAAACAAACAAACAGAAACAAACCAGCAGATGTCAGTTACATGTAATCCGGTAATATAATATTATAATCAAACTGAGTGGAATCGAATAAAGTCCCCCAAAATGACATGTTCTATAAAAATCAGAGGAACACCTCCCTCAATAAAGCTTCGTGTAGGGAAGTGCTATGGTCCCGTCGTATATTTTCTCTTCTTGACACTTTTCAGCTCTGAACAAGCTGGATCGAATTATTCTCCAGCACCAGTGAAATTCCCTGGCTCCCATTTTGCTCCTAGATGTCAGCGATACACAAATCTGTCAACGTTTTATTGAAATAATGCAGCATATTGCAGAGAGGCAGGGTGTGAGCAGAACAGCTGTAGCTGCTTATGTGTGGGGCACGAATGTGTGTAGTGCAATTAGTGGCAGAAACACAGTGACTTGGCTCTGCTGTGTAATGTGAGGGATGTGTGACATTCACAGGAGGGGTGTAGTGCAATCAGTGGCAGACATTGACTGGGCTCTGCTGTGTTATGTAATCCTTCCCTCCCTGTGATCTTTAGCCTAGGTTGTTTATTATGCAGAATTCTCCTACTAGTGCATTCCAGGAGACCAGGTGTTATTTCTACTGACTTCGAAACACACAGCAAACAAACATCCCGCAAGAATGCACCTCGCCAGCGGTAAAGATGTTGCCTCCTGTGATAAATATAAGATTGTACATTGGGGAAAGGAAAGATTTTGCAATGGGCAAACACTGACTAAGGCCCAATTCACATCTGCGTTCTGAGCCAAAAGGATCCGGTGAGTGGATCCGGTCTCCGCTTCACCAGATCCGGATGGCTCTGTCTGCGGCCTGGTTCACATAGTGAAAACGGATCTGATCAATGATTGATCGGATCCGTTTTCACTCGGCAATACATACCTAATCTTCTGTAGCAGCCGGCAGAAGAGGCTTCCTCTTCTTGCACTGTAACTACACAGCGCGTCATGTGACTAGTCACATGACGCGTCATGTAGTCACATGACGGGGAAGAAGACGGAAGACTCTACCGCCGGCTGCTACAGAAGATTTGGTATGTATAAACCCTTCCCTCACCCACCCGCTTGCTGCTGCACCCTCCCATCGCTAGATTCGTGTCGGCCCATGCCATAGGTTAACATTCTGGCTACGTTCCGGAAAAAAACGCTGATGTGAACCAGGCCTAAATAATGTATAAATAAATATTGTTAAAAAATAAGCAATCTTATGAATTAAGCTATATTCAGTAAAGTTCCCCTTTAACTTCTGGCCTCACGGAAAGCAATGCAGTACTAGTGCAGTGACTGGAGAGAACGTTGTAAAATGCAATGAAGAAAGCATAGAAAATAAATAGAGTTGGGTTTGAGGTAATAGTGCAAGCCTAGCTGTAAACGCTTTGTGATTTTCTATTAACAGTAATTTGTTTTGTCCTCACCGCTAATACACAAACACACCTTGATTTGCATGTCCAAAAATAACCGATGACACAAGAATACTTCCCTTTTCTGGCTGGTGTCAATTGCTGTTCACTGAATGTATACAAAACAAATACATCCTGCAGAAGCTGAACTCTGGGCAACCAGCAAAATGCACAGCTGATGTGCAGCATATGTGAGGATCTTTAGCTCCGCCCTGCAAACCACAGAGGCAAGTCACACGGCACAGCCAAGTCAGTGACCTCACTCTTCTCTGCTGCACTTAAAGGGAAGCTTAAGTGACACGTGACATGATGAGATGGGCATGCGCCTGTACAGTGCCAAGCACACAAATAACTATGCTGTGTTGCTTTTCTTCTTTCTCTGCCTGAAAGAGTTACTATTCAGCTATGCAGCTGACAGTTTTTCTCCAGTCAAGTCCCAGTTAGACTATAGCAACCATCACTGATAAGGAATTACAGCCATACACACTTTTCTGGCAGAGAACTGGGCTTCTGAGAGCAGTTGATGGATAAAAATAGGTCAACAGTTCATATGATTTAGCACTCTGAGACATGGTACAGACTTGTTTCATTCAGCTGAGACAAAACATTAAATCTACTTTTTTAGTTTCAATGGTGTTTATTAAGCAGATAGCACATGGTGACATAAGATCTAAACAAATGTATAATTCCCCATGCAAGAGGGGAGTAGGTGGGGCAAATCGGAAAAGAGGATGGCAGATATCACAAAAACTAATCAACCAGTCGGCAGTGCAGGAAATATGTGTCCAGAATATGACTAGTAATTGGGATGCCAGGTAAAAACCTAGAAAGTGCAGCACGTACGGTAGGCCCAAGTTACAGGCGCTTTAAACTAGCCAGATTGGCTGAAGTGTGTGGCATTTTGGACAGTTCCCCGGCGCTCTATTCAGCAGCAGCAGAGTTGGAGTATTGTGCGGAAAACTCATGCAGCAAATGCCACATATGTGAAAGAAACAGCTGCTCGCTCAGAGCCAACAGCAGCCTCTCTCCTCCTCGCAGCTCAATAGATTAACTCCCCTTGTAAAGTGTTACAATGTGCACAGCCGGCTGACACAGCTCACAAGGAAAGCAAAGCCGTACTCCAAGCAACCGCTGCTATTGTAGGCCTCTGTTACACAAATGCTCTGTCTCTGCCTGCATGGTACCTCCACTGCATACAGATCCATGCAAAAGAATACCAGCATGCACTTTCATGGAGCTAATGAGGCCTACACAGCGGCAGCAGTACATTACCGTCTGCATACCCGTCTGTTCCTAAAAAAGAAAAAAGCTTTTTTTGAAGATCAACTTTGCTGTCATAAAAAGCGCTACCAAGCCAGAATGCAGATAAATTCCAATATTGATTGTCACATCCACTCAGTCTCCACGTTGGTATGGTATTCCAACAATAAGACCGTTCAAATGTCCAAAAATAGAAATGCAAATAAATAATGATTAAGGAATTGTTTTAATATGAATGACTAATATGCATTATGTTTTGAAATGCGATTGGTTGTTAGAATGCAAAGCTCCCATTGGTTCTTCAGGTCTACAAGGTGTAGCTAGATTATTAATCAGGACAGCTCCATCCCTGGAAGCATTTAAGTCTAAACTGAAAACCTACCTCTTCAGTCTGGCATTCATGAACATCTGACTATCTCCTCTGTAACACAACCCAGCCTGCAACCCTGTATTAATCTGAGACACAACTATGCGCTTTGAGTCCTATGGGAGAAAAGCGCTTTACAAATGTTATTGTATTGTATTATTGTATTGAATTAAAGGGCAACTTAACCAAGAGGGATATGGAGGCTGCCATATTTATTTCATATTAAAGTGTAGACATGCATAATGGGGGTATTTATACTTACCCGGGGCCTCCGTGCAGCCTCATGAGGTGTGTGGGCTCCCTTGCTGTCCTCTCCCACTACTCCATTGTCTTGTAAACCCCCCCCCCCACACACACACACACACACCCAGGTAATCTGGCCGGTCATGGCAAGTTGTGTGCTTCTGTGCATGTCTGGGAGCGATCTGCGCCTGCACAGTACTACTGAGCAGGCGCAGAACTCTGCAGGTTGTGGAAGGGCGATGGGAGGTACGTACGTGGTGCAGAGGAGCGAGGCCGGACAGGTTACCAGGGGGTATTACAAGATAACAGAGTGACCTGAGAGGACGGCGAAGGAGCCCACATACTTCAAGGGGCTGGAGGAAGCCCCAGGTAAGTATAAATACACTCATTATATACGTCTCAGGTTTCCTTTTAGCAATACCAGTTGCCTGGCTATCCTGCTTATTCTCTGACTCTAGTACTTTTAGCCATAGAAACACCGGATCTGCAGAATGCTTGTTCAGGGTCTGACATCAGACATATTTGTCAAATCTGACAAGATTACCTACAGGCTTGTTTCTGGTGTCATTCAGACACTACTGCAGCCAAATAGACCAGCAGGACTGCCAGGCAACTGGTATTACTTAAAAGGGAAACATATGGCAGCCTCCATATACCGCTCACTTAAACTGTCCTATAAACTTTATTATTATTTTTGTGTTTATATAGCACCAACATATTCTGGCGCGCTGTACAGACTATATTGCTTTGTCACTTAAAGTGGACCTGAATTCAGAACTCCTCTCTGCTCTAAAAGATACACAACAGCATAATAACCTTTAAAGAGACACTGAAGCGGAAAAAATAAATATATCTTGATTTGTATGTGTAGTACAGCTAAGAAATAAAACAATGGGAGCAAAGACATAAGTCTAAAATGGTTTCCAGTACAGGAAGAGTTAAGAGTCTATGCAAAACAAGCCATTCAGCTCCACCACTTTCAAAGTGGCAGAGAGCTCTGTTATCTGAAGTTTATTATCTCAGCTGTCAGGCTTTATCTTCTGCAGAGAACAGTTCAGGACAGGTCAAAAGTTCACAGCCTGCTCTGTAAAAATCATTTAGAATGCTGAGTAGTGGGGAAACTGCAAATATTAGAGAATAATGCAATGTTATAAAAACCACTATATAACTGAAAATATAAATATGAGGATATTTTCTTTGCTTCTAATATTCTAGTAATAATCCGTACTACACAACCAATTAATTACATCATAATTTTTTTCCGCTTCAGTGTTGTTTTAAACAAAAAACATGTATTCGTTACAGCTGATACAAATCCAAACATAAATCTGCACTGTTTCTACTTCCTGGTTCATGGAAGCAGACATATTGTTAACAGCCTGTGCTTTCAAATGAGCTTATCTGCCATCTCTGCTGTGGCAGTCATGTGACACAGGGGAGAGATCAGATTACAACTTGTGATTATACACAAATGAGGGGGAATTAAATAGGCTAAACTCTCTAAATAATACAGGGTGCATTTCTCTGTTTTCCTTCTGTCTTGTGCAAGAGTTCTGGTCCACTTTAACTGTCCCTCAGAGGGGCTTCCCATCTAATCCCTACCATAGTCATATGTCTATGTATGTATCATGTAGTGCAGTGCTTCTCAACATTTTATTGGTATGTACCCCTTTTAAAACCCTGTACTCACCAATTACCGCTTAGCATAGTAAACATTATCACAAGTACCCTTGTGACTAAGCACAAGTTGTAATTTGATATCTTAGATGAGACAGCTAGCTGCCACGGTAGAGATCTAATTGGTAAACACAGGATGTTAATGATATATCTGCTTCTGGGAAAGCAGGAAGTAGCCAAACTGCAGATTTATTGCAGGCTTTGTATTAGCTGTAACAAAGACATATTTTTCTTAAAAATGTATTCTGCTGTTGGGTATCTTTTAGAGCAGAGAGGAAGTTGTGTTAAAGAGTAACTTCAGCATAAGCATACTGTCATTAAATTACATTAGTTATGTTAATTAAAATAGATAGGTAATATAATCTCTTACCCACCCTGTTTTAAAATAACAGGCAAATGTTTGATTTCATGAGGGCAGCCATCTTTTTGGTTGAAAGGAGGTGACAGGGAGCATGAGACACAGTTCCAACTGTCCTGTGTGCTGATCACCCCTCCCAGTTACTAGGCAACGTGAATAACAACATAGGAAATCCCATCATGCTTTGCACAGCATCAGGGGAAAAAGCCCGGGCAGGTTTCTTTGATGGGTGGAGCTTAGCTAAAAATGAAACTAAAATGATGCTTTGGTAAGAAAAACAAAGTTCTGATGCTGTGAAACTGTTAAAGAAACACCAAGCCTTTTCAGTTCTGCTGAGTAGATTTTTAGTCCGGAGGTTCGCTTTAAGATCTGCTTTAAGTGTAAAAGAAACCTGAAGAAGCAGGTTTTTTCCTGCGAAACGCCTCGCAAAGTGGAGTTGTATCTAAATAAACAGGGCTGCCTGTTGGAGTAAATAAAAGTGATTGCTGGAAGTAGCAGACGCTTTCCTGCAGCCTCCACAAATCCTCCAGAGGTTAACTGCATGGACCTGCCACAGCTCCCCCCTCTTCTCTAATCACTGGTCTCCTCAGTGCAGAAGCCACACATAACATATTCATTTCACTTATTTTCTCCTAATATTTACATTAGATAGGAATGGAGGAAAGAGGCTTTGCTTGAGTTAGAATAATATAGGAGCTGACCACATTATGGATGAATTCCAGAACTGTGGTCTGCCTGTGGTTACCAGACACTCTGCTGGAAATCTAGTAGTACATACAATTTTGCTTATAATCTCAGCTAAGTTAAGGTCCTTATACTTAATACATACATAATCAGAGCTATCAGTCCCCGAACGCAGATCAGTGAAAACATCGCTCTGGGTTTTGCCGCAGCTTCCACAAGTACAAATATCTTACTGCAAAAATTACTTATTAAGAAAAAAGGGAAAATGCATTACAACCCATGGGGAAAGCACAACTGTTTTTAAACGACCACCAGAAATAGTGCTCCATTCCAAGACCACCATCCATTGGAAATTGGTACCCCCTCATTGGTAAGGTCTCGTGTTATTTTAAATGCCGCTCTTACCTACTTCCCTGGTGGTCTGATTATGTATTTTAAATCTCAAAGTGGTATATTGTTGACCAATAAAAGTATAAGTAGCCAGAGAGTGCTCCCCAGCATAGGTAGCCAGAGAGTGCTCCCCAGTATAGGTAGCCAGAGAGTGCTCCCCAGCATAGGTAGCCAGAGAATGCTCCCCAGCATAGGTAGCCAGAGAGTGCTTCCCAGCATAGGTAGCCAGAGAGTGCTCCCCAGTATAGGTAGCCAGAGAGTGCTCCCCAGTATAGGTAGCCAGAGAGTGCTCCCCAGCATAGGTAGCCAGAGAATGCTCCCCAGCATAGGTAGCCAGAGAGTGCTTCCCAGCATAGGTAGCCAGAGAGTGCTCCCCAGTATAGGTAGCCAGAGAGTGCTCCCCAGTATAGGTAGCCAGAGAGTGCTCCCCAGTATAGGTAGCCAGAGAATGCCCCCTAGTATAGGTAGCCAGAGAGTGCTCCCCAGTATAGGTAGCCAGAGAGTGCTCCCCACTATAGGTAGCCAGAGAATGCCCCCCAGCATAGGTAGCCAGAGAGTGCTCCCCAGTATAGGTAGCCAGAGAGTGCTCCCCAGTATAGGTAGCCAGAGAGTGCTCCCCAGCATAGGTAGCCAGAGAATGCTCCCCAGTATAGGTAGCCAGAGAGTGCTCCACAGTATTGGTAGCCAGAGAGTGCTCCCCAGTATAGGTAGCCAGAGAATGCTCCCCAGTATAGGTAGCCAGAGAGTGCTCCCCAGTATAGGTAGCCAGAGAGTGCTCACCAGTATAGGTAGCCAGAGAGTGCTCCCCAGCATAGGTAGCCAGAGAGTGCTCCCCAGTATAGGTAGCCAGAGAGTGCTCCCCAGTATAGGTAGCCAGAGAGTGCTCCCCAGTATAGGTAGCCAGAGAGTGCTCCCCAGTATAGGTAGCCAGAGAGTGCTCCCCAGCATAGGTAGCCAGAGAGTGCTCCCCAGTATAGGTAGCCAGAGAGTGCTCCCCAGTATAGGTAGCCAGAGAGTGCTCCCCAGCATAGGTAGCCAGAGAGTGCTCCCCAGCATAGGTAGCCAGAGAGTGCTCCCCAGCATAGGTAGCCAGAGAGTGCTCCCCAGTATAGGTAGCCAGAGAATGCTCCCCAGTATAGGTAGCCAGAGAGTGCCCCCCTTAGCGTACATCAAAAAAGGGTGTCGGGAAAAAAGGGCGCGTGGTGTAAACCAGAGTTCCCCAACCCTGTCCTAAAGGCCCACCAACAGTACATGTTTTGCAGGAAACCACAAACATGCACAGGTGAGGTAATTAGTGTCTCAGCAGAGCTAATTAACTACCTCTGTGGATATCCACAAAACATGCACTGTTGGTGGGCCTTGAGGACAGGGTTGGGGAACACTGGTGTAAACAATAAAGAAGTATTATCGTTTATAAAAAATATTGTGTAGAATTTCGTTTACAAATAGTGTTTTAAGAATTTATAAATCATTGAATAATGTGTATGAAATCGGCAATTCTTAAAACATTGATCTTCCCTGTTTCTAAACTGAAACTTATAATTACGTTTGTTAAAAAAACAGTAATATTTGTTTAAACATTATAATTATATATTGTTATGAATAATCTTGATTTATTGTTATTATAATAAAATGTGAAAATATTGTTTATAACAATGATATTAATATAAGTACATTCATAATAACTGTTGATTAGTATTATTAAAATTGTACTAAAACTATACCTAACCCTACTCTCACACAGAACCCTCTCTGTACCTATCCCTAACCCCTAGACCCCCCTGGTGGTGCCTAACCCTAACCACCCCCCTGGTGGTGCCTAAACCTAAGACTCCCCTGGTGGTGCCTAAACCTAAGACTCCCCTGGTGGTGCCTAAACCTAAGACCCCCCTGGTGGTGCCTACACCTAAGACCCCCCCCCCTGGTGGTGCTTAAACCTAAGACCCCCCTGGTGGTGCCTAAACCTAAGACCCCCTGGTGGTGCCTAAACCTAAGACCCCCCTGGTGGTGCCTAAAACTAACCACCCCAAAGCCCTCCCTGTACCTATCCCTAACCCCTAGACCCCCTGGTGGTGCCTAAACTTAAGATCCCCCTGGTGGTGCCTAAACCTAAGACCCCCCCTGGGGGTGCCTAAACCTAAGACCCCCCCCCTCCCTGGTGGTGCCTAAACCTAAGACCCCCCCCCCCCTGGTGGTGCCTAAACCTAAGACCCCCCCCCCCTGGTGGTGCCTAAACCTAAGACCCCCCTGGTGGTGCCTAAACTTAAGACCCCCCTGGTGGTGCCTAAACCTAAGACCCCCCTGGGGGTGCCTAAACCTAAGACCCCCCTGGTGGTGCCTAAACCTAAGACCCCCCCCTGGTGGTGCCTAAACCTAAGACCCCCCCCCCCGGTGGTGCCTAAACCTAAGACCCCCCTGGTGGTGCCTAAACCTAAGACCCCTCTGGTAGTGCCTAAACCTCTCTCCTCCTAGGCCCTCCGTCTCTATAGTGCAAGCACCATTTCTAATTGGAGCAGTTAGACTGTAGCAGCAACTAATTATACCCTATAAAACCTCTGTGGGCCTGTACAAGAAGCTAGGCCTCGTACACACTCATGATGACTGTCACCTACAGGTATTGGTGCTCGCTCCCTTGGGTGGCAGTTCTGTATAGACACACCACTAGCCTACAGGCTAATGATGCATCTGTTGTTATAGAGTAGGGAGGAGGGAAGACATACTGCTCTCAGGGTATGTTGGGCATTGCTAAATCTTAAGGTGGCCATACACTGATCGATATGACCAGCACAGAAATCCTTCTTCGATCATTATCTGATCAGGGAGGCATCTATCCACCGTATTCCCTCCACACAGATTTAACCAGCACAACATTTTTGAAAATCTGTGCGTTCCCGCTGCCCCCCCCCCCCCCCCCCCCAACTGGGGAGCTGAGGGTCATGCACAGATGGCGAAAAGCCGCTCGAGGCTACAGGACGGTCAGAAGACGGCGCTGAGACTCGGTAAGTATTGTAATCCCTGCGAAATGCGCAAAGCACAGCAGTGTTCTCCCCAGAATTATTTTCCAGCCGGGTGGCATGAAAAAGTAACTGGGTGGGGCTAGATTATAGAATGCAGGACCGGCGCTTCTCTGCACAACTCTGCTTACAGCAGAGGAGGAAGTGAGCTGATGACAGCTGGGTGCTCACCAAAACTAGCCAGGTGGAGCACCCAGCTAAAAGAGCCTGGGGAGAACACTGCATAGTGCACCACCTCCTTTACAGGTATTTAATTGTATACACAGCACATCATTAAGCAACAAAGCAGAGGAGGAGGTGAGCCAATAACAGCCGAGTGCTCACCAAAACTAGCCAGGTGGAGCACCCAGCTAAAAAAAGCCTGGGAAGAACACTGCACAGTCCCCATTATCTCTTCAGCATGCTGGTTAGTTGAGACTTACGGTTGCCTGAGTTCCAGATAACGGGGACTTTGCTAACTGCTTTCTACTATATGACATTACAGTGCCTCTCTAAAAGACAAGACAAGACAAATAACATTTATATTGCGCTTTTCTCCTTGCGGACTCAAAGCGCCAGAGCAGAGCAGCAGCCACTAGGGCGCGCTCTATTGGCAGTAGCAGTGTTAGGGAGACTTGCCAAAGGTCTCCTACTGAATTAGTGCTGGCTTACTGAACAGGCAGAGCCGAGATTCGAACCCTGGTCTCCTGTGTCAGAGGCAGAGCCCTTAACCATTACACCTTCAGCCAACTAAAAGGGTTCACATCATTTTTATTACTTGATGTCCTTGCGTTTTGCACACTATCGGAAACAGATCACATCTAGTATGAAAGAGACCTCACCTTGTCACTACCCTACAGTAATCTGTACACAGAAATTTCTAGATACAGTCCATCAATTTTTCAGTAAGAGGCTAATGGATTTCAGCCTGGCAATGAGGAAATGATAATATATAGTGGAGCATGGTGGCATAGTGGTTAGCACTCTTGCCTTGCAGCGCTGGGTCGCTGGTTTGAATCCCAACTAGGGCACTATCTGTACGGAGTTTGTATGTTCTCCCCCCGTGTCTGTGTTGGTTTTCTTCCTCATCCCAAAAACATACAGATAAGTTAATTGGCTTCCCTCGAAATTGGCCCTAGACTACAATACATACATTACACGATATATACATAAACATGTGACTATGGCAGGGATTGGATTGTGAGCCCCTCTGAGGGACAGTTGAAGAAAAACTGTAACCAAGAATTGAACTTCATCCCAATCAGTAGCTGATACCCCCTTTCCCATGAGAAATCTTTTACTTTTCTCAAACGGATCATCAGGGGGCTCTGTATGGCTCATTGGTGAAACCCCTCCCACAGTGTGATGTCAGGACCATGGTTCTGACATCACACTGTGGGAGCCTTGTTGCACTGTGGGAAATAACAGCTGTTTCCAACTGCCAAAAAACAAGCAGCAGCGACATCCACTGACATCACCTGCCAGCAGTAAAAATTTCACCATGTGACAAATGTCAGAATGTAAATCAGTGAGAGGAAATATTTAACAATAAGCAAACACTGACTAAATCATTAAGGGCCCGTTCACATCACAAACGCGGACGGCCACGCATGCGGAACGCAACGCATGCGAACACACGCCATCCGCGTTTGTGTGCGTTGCGTAGCTGAAAGTGAATGGGACAGCCGCACATTTTTGCAAAATCTGCGTGCAGCATGCGTTCCCGGAACGCACAGGTCCGGAACGCATGCAGTGTGAACATCAGACAGTGCACTCTATGCACTGTCTGATGTCGTGCGTTTCCAAAACGTGGCTGGAAACGCGTGCAGTCTGAACAGGCCCTTATACATAATTATTGTAAAAATTAAGCATTTTTTTTATTACATTATTTTCACTGGAGTTCCTCTTTAAGTGACAAGACAATATACTCTGTACAACGCTGCGGAAGATGTCAGCACTATATAAATAATAATGTGTAGCTGCTTATTTATATATTGTGTTTACTATCAGTAACATTTTATTCATTCAGATTTTCTTGTTTATGTTATTTTTTTCCTATGGGTAAAAACATACAGCAAAAACAGAAACAAAAGGTTTCACAATATGCTGCCTTTAAGAGATTTGGCCTTTTTGCAACAGCAACTGATACAGGATTTTTCCAGGCCACGAGCAAGTCAACGAGGGTAACAGAAGTCATTTATTAATTTGTATACCTCTGCTATCCAAAAGCGTACCAGGCCGAAGCCACACAGTGCTGTCACTGGCCCCCCACAACATACTGCTGAACTGGTGGGTTTCGGCACGGAGAGCTGCTGCTAATTACTGGTAGCATGTGTTGTAGATCAGACACAAACTGCAGACAGATGTGTACGGCCTGCTCTGCATGTTCAGCTAGCAAGCTCTGCTGTCCAAGTCCTTCTCTTCACTCATCTCATTTAAATGGTTCTTATGCTCAAGGGTGTAGCTAAATAGCTGAGACAATCTCGCTAAAAGAATCTTCAGGAGGTCTGTTAGTAGGATTGAAAAGACTCATGGCCACCACAGAAGCAAAAATCTAAAGAACAGAAAAAGCAAAACAAGTGACTGCACATATATAGTGGGCCCCATTAACACTGCACCAAAAAAGCGTCCTTTCTGGAACGCAGGAAAATGCAAAATCGGACTGTGAACACATACTACCGGGTATGTTATTAATAGGATGCGCTCACACTGTCAAGAGGAACACGAATGTGCACGGACTGGAACTCAAATGCAAAGTCCCGACTTGCTGCATTTTTTCCCAAATGTAACACGATAGCCAGGCCCGGATTTACCTCACAGGAGCCTATAGGCACAGATTTCTTGGCACCTTAGATTTCGCCCTCCATGAACCTCCAAAAACCCCGCCTACAAACCCCGCCAAACTGCACTACTGTGAGAAGTGTGCTGGCTGGCCCAGCTGTCACTTCTCCCTTACTTCCCTCGCCCGTCATCGGTACCTACAAGTGCCCCTTAGTAAGAGGTAGTCAGAGGTACCCTTAATATTAACCACTTCACCACTGAGGGGTTTTACCCCCTGACCACCAGAGCAATTTTCACCTTTCAGCGCTCCTTCCATTCATTCGTCTATAACTTTATTATTACTTATCCCAATGAAATGAACTATATCTTGTTTTTTTTGCCACCAATTAGGCTTTCTTTAGGTGGGACATTATGCCAAGAATTATTTTATTCTAAATGTGTTTTAATGGGGAAATAGGAAAAAATGTGGGAAAAAATTATTATTTTTCAGTTTTCGGCCATTATAGTTTTTAAATAAAGCATGCTACTGTAATTAAAACCCATGAAATGTATTAACCCATTTGTCCCGGCTATAAAACCATTTAAATTATGTCCCTATCACAATGTTTGGCGACAATATTTTATTTGGAAATAAAGGTGCATTTTTTTCAGTTTTGCATCCATCCCTAATTACAAGCCCGCAGTTTATAAAGTAACAGTGTTATACCCTCTTGACATAAATATTTAAAAAGTTCAGTCCCTAAGGTAACTATTTATGTTTTTTTTTTTTATTGTATTTTTTTTTTTTTTAATTACAAAAAAAAAAATAAAAATTGGGGAGTGTGGGAGGTAATGAGTTAATTTATTGTGTAAATGTAATGTTTGTATATGTAAAATGCTTTTAGGGTGTAGTTTACTATTTGGCCACAAGATGGCCACAGAGTGTTTGTTTACATGCGACCTGTAAGCGTCCGGAAGGACGCTTACAGGAAGCAGTAGGAGGCTGGGAGACTCACAATGATCTCGCTGTTTCTGAAAGAAGCAGCAGATCATTGCGGGGGCTAGATCAACGAACGGGAATGGATTTTCCCGTTCATTGATCTCCGGGCGAGCGGGCGGCGGCGTGCACGAGCAGCGGGTGCGCGCGCACGAGCGGCGGGAGCGCGGACAGCGGCGGTAGCGCGGAAGGTACGGATTTCTCCGTCCCTGGTTTTTTAGGAGGGAAAAAAGGGGCGGAGAAATTCGTACCGCTGGGGGTAAAGTGGTTAAGTAGCTAGTGGTGTGAAGGGAGATCTTGTCAGTGGAATGCCAAGAGCTGGGTGAGTAACCTACCTCTCATTTATGCTCTGCTCAGGACTCTGCATAGGGAAGGAGGGAGGAAGGCACTTGGATAGGGGAATGAGTCACCTTTCCATCATCAGGCGCTTGTAGGCACAAGCCTGCAGCACCTTATGGTAAATCTGTCCTTGACGATTGTGGAGATATATTGAGGTGCTGATGATATTAAGGATAACAGGAACATATTTCCTTCATTTTTTGACTGTAACATATGGGATTGTCTGTTAGCCAGTCTTCCTGGAATTCCGTATAAAGTGTAAATTACCTATCATTGTCTGCTTCTAATGAGGAAACCCTTAATTAGACAGTTGCTGTGAAGCCTATACAGGTGGTCAGACCATGTTGTCTGAATAATGCCTCAGATGTGTATTGGGCTTGGGAGTAATTGGTCACCTGGCCAGAGTAAACTGAAGTCTGTCTAATGTAATTCTGTATGTAGATGTCCATTACCTCTGCCCCATTGTCCAGCAGGGGAAACTGTGTCTACTGCTAATTACCTGCCAATTGAGGAAGAATAGGCTGGTCGGCATGGCTTTTGAGTCTGGTGTCAGCCATTGGGACAAGGCAAGCCTGCTAGAATCTTGGGGGCAGGGGGAAGCTGACACCTGAATGTTTGAAATGTATTTGACAGCCTACTGGAAATTATTGAAGAGGTGAAGTCCTTTTGATACCATTTCTACCTGTGGAAATTGAATTATTGGTGGAGTTGAAAAGCCTCATTTAACAATCTCTTGATGTAAAGACATTGTAACCTGGGGAAATTGGGCTAAGGAAGTCTTTTGTTGGGTGTGTGGACTATAGTGGATGTTGGATCTCTGGAAATCCAATTATGACTGAGGATGTAATTAAATCCAGCTTCCCCCCCGTCCACACAGGCTTACAGCCTCGAGGCGAATATTTCATTATAAAAACCAGGGGACAGCTACCTCAAAGGAGTTCTCTTCTGACGGTAGTGGCAGCCGGTCTCCTGGCCCAAGCTAGTGAACTCCTGGTCTAGCCAGACTGTGTCCGTCCACACCAAAGTCCACGATTCTTCTATCGGGATCCCTTTATTTTGGTAAGCAAAATCGCTTTGTGTGTTATCTTTGTAACTTTATCTTGTAACTATTTTTACTTTGTTTTTTGTAATTTTTCTGTATATATTAAGTTTGCACTGTTCTATGTTTTTCTAGAATATTAAATTATTATTTAATAAGTTTGACTTCTGCCGTACTAAACTAACCCTCATAGCCTAGAAGAGACTGAAGTGTAACCGTGTATAAGTTCATGCCTAATTGTACGCTTGAGCAACACTACCGTAGGAAATTGTAATTGCATTGGGTGTGGGGGCGTTTGTCATACGTTGGCCTAAGCGCGCAGCTGACCCAACGTACGAACAACGCCAGTGCGAGTAGCTAACAGTATCGTTCGGAACGACTGTTAGTGGGTCTTTGCTTCACGACAGTGTAAGATTGCAACTGTGTGTGTGTGTGGGTGCGTGGCGTTCCCGTATTTGGCCTAAGCGCAAAGCTGACCCAGATACGAAAACGCGGAGTGCGCGCTGAGGACTCGACAGCAGAGTGGAAGTGTCTAGCGCACAGCTAGTGGTGGCAGTGAGAAGTGTTTGAGGGGTTCCAGCCTTGTTTGTAGCTTAAATAAGGCTGTTCCCCGCTTAATCTGGTCAAACCCGCAGTCGGGAACCGTATACGCAGGCGTGCCGCGGGCCGGTTCCTGACATAATTGGCTGGCAGCGGTGGGATCGTTTAGTACATTAGTACGCAGTTTAGCCCGCTATTCTGAGTACTAAAGGCTGGAAGCTTGCTAGAAGCAACTAGCCTACAGAAGTCTACTCAGTGCAGAATCTATATACGTTTTTTTTTTTGTTCAAAGATACACACTTGGTGTTTTGCTTTCCCTTCCCCCCCCCCCTTTTTTTTCTTTTCTTTTATTTTTTGCAACACGATGGCTCAGAAAGCATCCAGCTATGCAAGGCAAAACAAGGAGATACTACTCAACCTGTGTGAGCACAAAGGCATCGAGACGGTGAGCGGCCAGACTAAGGAGCAGTTAGTTCGTGCGCTCGAGGAGCATGATGCGGCAGAGCAAGCCCGTGCTTCAACGTCAGCGGATGCAGCTCACGACACGCCAGAGGAGGAATCGCTCCCGCCACAGAATGCGAGGGGAGACGATGTCCGGGATGATCCACCGAACACGGAGATGACATCTCTGGAAGCTGATCTACAGCTACTGAACTCGGCTGATCCTGAACTGCGCCTAAAGCTGATCCTACTGCACCGACAGGCAGAGAAGGAACAAGTGGCACAGCGACACCAGCTGGAGCTGGCTAAACTTCAGCAGCAGAACCGGTCTGCTGGACCCGCAGAACGCGAAGGTGAGCGAGTCCACAGAATCCCCCTGGATAAGTTCCCCGCTATGGACAAGGACTCTGACATAGACACTTTCCTACAGGGGTTTGAAAGGACTTGTCGGCAGTATGGGGTGCCCCGTGAGCAGTGGGCAAGATACCTCACACCAGGGCTGAGAGGCAAGGCCCTGGAGGCGTTTGTGAGTCTCCCCCAGGAGGAAGAAACAGACTTTGAGGCGATTAAGAAAGCCATCATTGCGCGATACCACCTCACGCCAGAGGTGTATCGAAAACGTTTCAGGACAGTGCAGCGAGGTCCTAATGACAGTTACCTGGATCATGCATGCAACCTGCGCACTGCCTTCCAGCAGTGGGTAAAAGGACTGGCGGTTGAGACCTTTGATGCCCTGCAGGAACTGATAATAAAAGACCAGTTCCTCCACACTTGTCCTGTTGAGGTCCGGCAGTTTGTACGGGACCGAGAGCCAAAGACCGTGGATGAGGCCGCGAAAGTTGCTGATGCCTACACGTCCAATCGAGCATCTGATTTTCGGAGGACTACGGCGCCCAGCTGGAAGGGAGAAAAGCCTGCGAGACCTTCTCCTCTGAGCACCCAGCGAAGTCAAGTCCCGCAGCCGCCTGGAGGTAGAACAGCCACCGTTGACACTCGGAGATGTTTTGCCTGTAACAAACCGGGTCACATCAGTGCTACGTGCCCAGAAAAGAAGAAGGAAGCCCCAAACTCTGGCGGGGCCCGGAATGCGTTGTGTGCCACCCGGAATGCAGGTAGCTATGCAGAGAATCTGCAACCTGTCACGGTTGGTGATACAGTTACCACCGGTCTAAGAGACACTGGAGCAGAGGTGACTCTAGTGCACCCCCAGCTTGTGAACCCTGAGGAGTACATTCCTGGCAAGACTATGGCTGTCAAAGGAGTTGGGGGCGTCACCCCTGCCATACCCACCGCCTTGGTCCACCTGGATTGGGGGGCCGGCAGCGGAATGAAAGAAGTGGGGGTAACGGATGCCATCCCCACGAACGTTTTGTTGGGTACTGACCTGGGACGGTTAGTGGCCCGGTATGAGCCTACTCCAAACCCCGTGGAGCCTGCATCCCCCGCAGAAGTTCAGGACTCTTGCAAGGTACTGTGTGATAATGCTGTGCAAGCGGGGAGTGCTGGTGAGGCCCCAGGGGCTACGGACTGTGTACTAGGAGCCAGCCCTAGTGAGTCTCCAGTGCCCAGGCCTGGAGGAGGACACGTTGTTACCATGAATGCAGATAATGTTGATGTAATATGTGATGTGTTGCATGATGACATGTGTACAGTGAATGCTCCGTCAGCTGCAGTGGTGACCCGCAGTGCTCACCGGGCTGCAGCAGACGAATTGTCCACTGAAGGGGCTGATGTCACTGGGTCGGGCTCTTCCACTTCAGAGCTTGGCTCTGAGGACCCAGAGGCCTCTCAGTTTGCCACCTCCCTGGTGCCTGTGGCCGACAGCGCTGAGTTCTCCGAGGCTGTGCGACTTGATAGCAGCCTGGAAGAGCTCAGGAGTCTGGCGGACAGGGCACCGGTGGAGGGCGACAAAGTGAGGGTGTACTGGGAACACGGCAGACTGTACAGAGAGGTTATTCCCTCTGAGCCGTCTGAAGTGGAGGAGGCCGACCGGCAGTTGATTGTTCCTCACAGGTACAGGGAGCAGCTATTGAGAATAGCACATGAGGTGCCCCTGGCTGGTCACTTGGGGATCCGCAAGACCAAATCCCGGCTTGCCCACAATTTTTATTGGCCCCACATGGGGACAGATGTTGCTGATTTTTGCCGGTCTTGTGTCGCCTGTCAGCGGGTCGGCAAAGCAGGTGACACCGACAAAGCCCCACTAAGGCCCTTACCCATCATAGAGGAGCCCTTCCAAAGGGTTGCTGTTGACATAATTGGGCCTCTAGCGATACCCAGCAGCACAGGGAAACGTTTCATTCTTACGGTGGTCGATTATGCCACTCGCTACCCTGAAGCTGTAGCCCTGAGCTCCATACGGGCAGACAAGGTTGCGGACGCATTGGTGCGCATTTTCTCACGGGTCGGTTTTCCCCGTGAAATGCTCACCGATCACGGCCCGCAATTCATGTCGCGCCTAATGGAATGCCTCTGTAAACAAATGCAGGTAGAACACATCATGGCCAGCCCTTACCACCCCCAGACAAATGGGTTATGTGAGCGGTTCAATGGTACTCTGAAACAGATGCTAAGGGTGTTTGTTGAATCGCAAGGGAGAGACTGGGAGCGATACCTGCCCCACTTACTGTTTGCTTATCGTGAGGTGCCCCAGGCATCCACCGGGTTCTCGCCCTTTGAGTTATTATATGGGAGGAGGGTACGCGGACCCCTCGATCTCATTCGAGAGGTCTGGGAGGGGCAGGATATGGGCCACGGGGTCTCCATAGTGGAATACGTTCTGAAGTTCCGGGAAAAGATGGACACCCTGGTGGGGTTAGTGCGAGAGAATCTGACTCAAGCCCAGGCCACCCAGAAGCAGTGGTATGACCACGGGGCTAGGGAGAGAGTTTATGAGGTAGGTCGCAAGGTATGGGTCCTAAACCCGATGCGACAGAATAAGCTGCAGGCCGCTTGGGATGGGCCCTATACCATACATAGGAAGATTAGTGATGTGACCTATGTGGTCGCGCTGGATGACCGAGGTAAGCAGCTGAAAACATACCATGTAAATATGTTAAAGGAACATCATGCTAGAACCGCTTGCGCTCTCCCTGTCTGCAGTTTGCTACCGGACGGTGAAGCAGAGGCCCTGGTTGACATCCTGGCATCCACCCAGGAAACCGACTCTGTTACCGAGGTGCAGATCAATCCGGAGTTGACAGCAGAGCAGCAGGCTGGGCTATCTGATGTGCTGATCCTTTACCGTGGTACCTTTACAGCCCGCCCTGGTCTGACCAGCCTGGCTGTACACCATGTTGACACCGGAAATAACAAGCCGGTTAGACAGTCAGCCTATAGAGTCTCCCCTGAGGTTCAGGCCCACATCAGCAAGGAGATTGAGGAAATGCTGTCACTAGGGGTGATCCAACGGTCGCACAGCGCATGGGCATCACCTGTAGTGCTAGTACCCAAACGGGACCAGACCACTCGGTTCTGTGTAGATTATCGAAAACTAAATTTGATAACTGCATCAGATGCTTACCCAATGCCGAGGGTCGACGAATTGTTAGATAAGCTAGCTGGCGCGCAATATCTAACAATCGTGGATTTGAGTCGGGGATACTGGCAGGTCCCTCTAACAGCTGAGGCACGGGAGAGGTCTGCCTTTATCACCCCCTCAGGTCTGTTTGAGTTTAATGTGATGCCTTTTGGGATGAAAAACGCCCCAGCCACCTTCCAAAGGGTTGTAAATGGTCTCCTGGAAGGTTTGGAACACTGCGCTGTCGCCTACCTAGATGACATCGCCGTGTTTAGCGCCAACTGGAACGACCACTTAGCGCAGCTGTCACAGGTTTTGGGGCGCATCACTGCAGCAGGACTAACAGTCAAGCCTAGCAAGTGTCAGATAGGCATGAAACAGGTACAGTACCTGGGACATGTGGTGGGGGGGGGAGAGCTTCGTCCAGATACTGGGAAGGTAGATGCCATTGTGTCCTGGCCCACCCCCCACACGAAGAAGCAGATTCAGTCCTTCTTAGGGACTGCGGGGTACTATAGAAAGTTTGTCCCCAGCTACAGTGCCCTCGCCAAGCCCTTGACAGACCTCACAAAAAAGAAGCTGCCCAAGCAGATTCTCTGGACACCAGAATGTGAACAGTCATTCACAGCTCTGAAGAGGGCCCTAGCCAGCCCTCCCGTGTTGCAAGCGCCAGACTTCAGCCGACGGTTTGTAGTCCAGACGGACGCCTCAGCCTTTGGCCTAGGTGCTGTATTAAGCCAGGTAAACCAAACTGGGGAAGAACATCCGATTCTGTACTTAAGTCGGAAGCTGCTACCCCGGGAGGTAGCTTACGCCACCATAGAGAAGGAGTGCTTGGCAATTGTATGGGCCCTACAAAAGCTGCAGCACTATCTCTACGGTCGTGTATTCACCGTCGTAACCGACCACAACCCTCTTAGTTGGTTACATCGGGTTTCTGGGGACAATGGAAAACTGCTGAGATGGAGCTTAGTTCTCCAACAATATAGCTTCACCATTCAACATAGGAAGGGGAGCAATCATGGGAATGCTGATGGGCTGTCCCGTCAAGCAGAACCAACAGTGTAGGTGCAGGCAGGATGATCTGGGAAGATCATCTGCCTTGCACCAAGTTAACGGCGGAGGTGTGGAGATATATTGAGGTGCTGATGATATTAAGGATAACAGGAACATATTTCCTTCATTTTTTGACTGTAACATATGGGATTGTCTGTTAGCCAGTCTTCCTGGAATTCCGTATAAAGTGTAAATTACCTATCATTGTCTGCTTCTAATGAGGAAACCCTTAATTAGACAGTTGCTGTGAAGCCTATACAGGTGGTCAGACCATGTTGTCTGAATAATGCCTCAGATGTGTATTGGGCTTGGGAGTAATTGGTCACCTGGCCAGAGTAAACTGAAGTCTGTCTAATGTAATTCTGTATGTAGATGTCCATTACCTCTGCCCCATTGTCCAGCAGGGGAAACTGTGTCTACTGCTAATTACCTGCCAATTGAGGAAGAATAGGCTGGTCGGCATGGCTTTTGAGTCTGGTGTCAGCCATTGGGACAAGGCAAGCCTGCTAGAATCTTGGGGGCAGGGGGAAGCTGACACCTGAATGTTTGAAATGTATTTGACAGCCTACTGGAAATTATTGAAGAGGTGAAGTCCTTTTGATACCATTTCTACCTGTGGAAATTGAATTATTGGTGGAGTTGAAAAGCCTCATTTAACAATCTCTTGATGTAAAGACATTGTAACCTGGGGAAATTGGGCTAAGGAAGTCTTTTGTTGGGTGTGTGGACTATAGTGGATGTTGGATCTCTGGAAATCCAATTATGACTGAGGATGTAATTAAATCCAGCTTCCCCCCCGTCCACACAGGCTTACAGCCTCGAGGCGAATATTTCATTATAAAAACCAGGGGACAGCTACCTCAAAGGAGTTCTCTTCTGACGGTAGTGGCAGCCGGTCTCCTGGCCCAAGCTAGTGAACTCCTGGTCTAGCCAGACTGTGTCCGTCCACACCAAAGTCCACGATTCTTCTATCGGGATCCCTTTATTTTGGTAAGCAAAATCGCTTTGTGTGTTATCTTTGTAACTTTATCTTGTAACTATTTTTACTTTGTTTTTTGTAATTTTTCTGTATATATTAAGTTTGCACTGTTCTATGTTTTTCTAGAATATTAAATTATTATTTAATAAGTTTGACTTCTGCCGTACTAAACTAACCCTCATAGCCTAGAAGAGACTGAAGTGTAACCGTGTATAAGTTCATGCCTAATTGTACGCTTGAGCAACACTACCGTAGGAAATTGTAATTGCATTGGGTGTGGGGGCGTTTGTCATACGTTGGCCTAAGCGCGCAGCTGACCCAACGTACGAACAACGCCAGTGCGAGTAGCTAACAGTATCGTTCGGAACGACTGTTAGTGGGTCTTTGCTTCACGACAGTGTAAGATTGCAACTGTGTGTGTGTGTGGGTGCGTGGCGTTCCCGTATTTGGCCTAAGCGCAAAGCTGACCCAGATACGAAAACGCGGAGTGCGCGCTGAGGACTCGACAGCAGAGTGGAAGTGTCTAGCGCACAGCTAGTGGTGGCAGTGAGAAGTGTTTGAGGGGTTCCAGCCTTGTTTGTAGCTTAAATAAGGCTGTTCCCCGCTTAATCTGGTCAAACCCGCAGTCGGGAACCGTATACGCAGGCGTGCCGCGGGCCGGTTCCTGACAACGATAGTGCCGCAAATCGGACACAATGTAAGCCTATGTCGCCGCATGAAAAACACTCACCTGTCCCATGGATTTTCAGTTCCACCGCCATTTGGCCCACTACAGGGCATCGGTGAGCAGAAAAAAAAAACCTTTGGGAATTTTGCTGCAACACAAAAAATTATCATTGGTTTATGGTGGACCAATGAGAATCCTCCGCATTGATAGGTAGAATTCACATTGATTTTTTTGAACATTGCCTGTTGGTGAATGCTGTTCGTTCAGACCAGCTTGGATTCTGGTTGATACCCTATTTCCTTGACAAAGGGACGCTTTGACGCTCCAAAACGTTGGATTTATACTTTTTGCATTCCAATTAACTATATGATTTACGACTTTGTGTGCCGACACCAAATATTTGTTGGATCTATCTTTGGCGGTGTTGTTGTACACCATATTATTCGAGCACCCAACTTACATCTTGGCTAACACCCTATGGTCTGCACGACTACACTCTGCATCTCTAAATTAATAATGCTGACTGTAAGTGACAGCTACACAGGAAAAAATGACAGCTGCACAGGAAAAAATGACAGCTGCACAGGAAAAAAGTCTCTTACAGTGCATTTACTCTTACTTTTTATATGTATGTCTGTATTTTAAATTTTACAATTTCTTCGTGATAGTGGTCCCATGAAATATATTTCACACAGAACTGGAATGAGAGATAATGCGATATCGCTCAAGTAAGATTAGCGATGAACGTCAGAACGCAGCAGACACAGACGCCGCACAAAAGCAGCCAATTCTCTCCCTGGGTTCCGCTGGATTTTCTCATCTCACGTTTAGCATTCAGAGACATAAAATACGCCTTTCTTTCAAATAAAGTAATCATGTATGAAGCTGCAGCGCCGCGCAGAAACACCCAGTACTCTGTCTGCTGCCTCCCCGCTGGTTTTACTGCTTGAAAGCAGACATATCGCTCTCCCCATGCTGACATGAAGACCCTTATTCCCCAAGGTGAATGGAGATAATCAGACACACATTGTATTACTCTATCCACCAGGGACAGGCGGTTATTACAGTACAAGAATCGCTGTCGTGTCACATTGCTTATTTACCCATCATTCAGCGGGTAAATAAGCCGAGAAAATGCATTTCTAAAGCAACATATAAAAAAAAGAAAAGGGTTTCTCCTCTTGAACCAAACTGTTGACATTGGATTTATGCTGAATTAATAAGCTCCCCCAGTGTCCTGCCGAAAATACATTTATTTTTACGAAGAGCTGCCAGAATATACAAGGACACGGAGAAAGGAGAAGGCTTGAAATCACAGCTAGTGACTGTACGAGAAAGCTGCTGAACAGATCCATGGAAAGCATGAATAAAGCTACATACTCACGGGGGACAATTGTACCCCGTTGCATGCGCGCACGCGAACAGGGAGCGACAGCTGTCCACACGTCTCGCCAGAAAGGCAGAGACGCGGCGGAAGCTGTTTGAGAATGGAGCATCCCCCGGTAGGATGCTCCATTCACTCGCGTACGTCTCCTGCCGCTAGCCCGCGTACTCACGCGGGACTAGCGACAGTTCCGGCGAAGTCGCGGCGACAGCTGTAGCCGACGATTGAACATGTCAATCGCCTGGCGACAGCTCCGACGGGCGACGGTTCGGGCGCGCGCGTTATACACACGGGCGACCTGTCGCCACAACACGCGCGTGCCACGTGGCTGCGGCGACGGCCGTACCCCGTGTGTATTGGCCTTAAGGGGTCCTTGCAAGTGCTTCATCTGGTCTGTGCAATGCATGTAACCGTGGTGAAGACCACGTTTTACAGACCTGGCCACAGACACCAGATGACAGTCTTATGTTTTCGACTGGGTTGAGGTACAATCTTATATCTGTGGCAGCAGGGGTTGCCTAATCCATCCATCCGCTCACCATGAGCTTGCTGGGTAGTCTGTAACTCGGGGTTCTTAAAGTCCTACCCCATAGAGCCACATTAATCCATGCCATGCACTGAAGAGGATCAACCAATCCGAAACAGTCTGTATGCATGTTGGATTATTGTGGCTCTGTAATATTAACAAGCTGACACATCATTGCATTCCAGCGGTTCTGGAGGTGTGGCTAGCTTACAGGGACAACAAAAAGATAATTTGCATATTCAGCAGTGATGCATTGTGGGAGACATTATATGCTCACTCCAATGTGAATAATCGCAAATACCTTCTGTTTTAAGAAGGAAAACTTTTGTTTTGCATAACATTTTAGTAAGAGGGCTTTTTGGCCCATTGTAGCCCCTTACACACTCCTAGGAGTTCTGGTTCACTATGAGCTTGCTGGGTAATCTGTAACTCTAAACCACAAGGAAAGCTCAACTGGACAGGCTATGATAATTTTGAAAAACAATCCTTCTTAAAGGACACCTGACCTAACAAGGATTCCATAAGGTAAGCATAACGGTATGGTCACGCTGGATCCACATACCGACCCGCATAATCGCTCCTTAAAAAATAAGACTTTTGGTTGAAGTCAAATTTTCAGACAGGAAGAGGCAGGCTTTCTGTGATGCGCCCTCCTACCACCCTCCCATTGCCTCCTCTCAAAGAGAAATCGTAACCAAGAATTGAACTTCATGCCAATCAGTAGCTGATACCCCCTTTCCCATGAGAAATATTTTCATTTTCACAAATGGATCATGAGGGGGCTCTGTATGGCTGATATTGTGGTGAACCCCCTACCACAGTGTGATGTCAGGACCATGGTTCTGACATCACACTGTGGGAGCCTTGTTGCATTGTGGGTCATAACAGCTGTTTACAGCTGGGTCCAACTGCCAAAAAAGCAAGCAGCATCTCCTTCCACTGACATCACCTGCCAGCAGTAAACATGTCACCATGTGATACATGTCAGAATGTAAATCAGGGAGAGGAAAGATTTTACGATGGGCAAAAACTACTGTATATTCTGGCGTATTAGACTACTTTTTAACCCTTGAAAATCTTCTGAGAAGTCAGGGGTCGTCTTATACGCCGGGTGTCATTGATGCTGGGTGATATGCCCTATCCTGTTACCGCCTCTCAGATCTCGCTGCTGAGGACTGTAGTGAAGCGGCGCAGGAGCACATGTGCGAGATCTGAGAGAAAGAGAAGGAGGTAAATAGGATACAAGGGTGGGGCCAGAAGGGTGAAAGAGGCGCATTTTATGGGCACAGCGCGATCTATTCTTCCATAACGCTCTGATAGACAGGGAGACAAGGTGAGCTGACTAATCCGCTTATTGAGAGGGAGAGTTGGCCAATCCAACCAGTCAATCACCTGTATCCTGTTATATACTGGGTACCACATACAGTGCAGCACCAGTATCTGTTCATTACATAGCACCAGTATATGATGATTTTTCATTTTTCTTTGGTGTGCGTTGGAAGAGGGGTAGTCTTCTACAGCGAGTATATCCCAAACTCTATATTTTAACTGGAAAAGTTAGGGGGTCGTCTTATAAGCCGGAATATACGGTAACTAAATCATTTATACATAATTATAGCAAAAATGAAGCACTTTTTTATTACATTATTTTCACTGAAGTTGCTCTTTAAGGGGCGTGAATGGGGCGGGGAAGAGAAGGGATTAGGAGGGTGATAGGAGGGAACATGACTGCAAGCCTGATTCTTCTAATCTGAAGATTCACATTTTTCATAATTATGCCAACTGGGTGCAAATGAGGAGAGGAACGGTCAATATACAGAGGTATGTGAATCCAGCATAAACATAGTGCTGTATTTACCTTAGTTAGCTTTGCCTCAGGTCAGGTGCCCTTTAACTGGCTGAGGTACCTCATCACGGATTGACCAGAATAACATACTAAAAAGCAAACTACTGTCTCAGTGTAAAATGAGTATTTGCACAGGATATCTCCACATTGTAATATAGCCACTAACCAATCCTGCCATAATTTGTTTATTTGTTGTGACAGCATAAGGGAATGTGGGCAGAGCCGGATTATCCACAAGGCAACCTAGGCAAGTGACTAGGTCTTGGTGGGTGTCCGGGGTATTGGATGGCACTACCTTTTATCACCTAAACTTACTAGAAAAGCCATGTGATAAGTACAAAGAGCCCAAAACTGCTTTTGCCTGTTGCCTAAGGCTCCAATAAACCTTAATCTGTCTGTGAATGTGAGGATTGTAGCATGGGTCAAAGAGCCAACTTGTCATTCAGCATCCCACTGGTGTTTGGCTATAAAGGGAAGTGTTCCCCAGAAAATTGTGCCAGATAACAGAGTCGGACTGGTGTGTGTAGGAGCATTGAGTTGGTCTTGGAATGGGGGTTACATGACCCCTGAGGATGAGAATCTCACAGCTGAATTTTTTTTTCAGGGGGGGGGGACTAGAAAAAAAGGCAATACTGGGGAGGGGGAACTGCGGTATTTGCACCAAGGCCTGTGGTTGTCAAACTGCAGGTCAGGTCATTTGGGCACAGGGGTCCTCAGGCATCTATTAGACTCCGATGCAAGGTGTGAAGGGTAGTGTAAGGCATTAGGGAGGTTAGTGTTATGCACTGGAGGGAAAAGGGGGGGTAGTGTTAGACATTAGGTGGGAGGGGGTTGCGTGAGGATGGGGGCCGGGTTAGTCTGTAGTAAATGTAGATAGTAGCAGATCGGCCGATTGGCTAAAAATAGCGGTTGCTTGGGCACTGGGATTAGTGTTAGGTATAACAAGGAGGACGTTAGTGTTAGGCACTAGGAGGAGAGGTTAGTGTTAGGCATTAGGTGGGGGATTAGTGCTAGGCATGGGGGGTTTAGTGTAAGGCATTAGGGAGGTTAGTGTTAGGCATTAGGTGGAAGGGGGTTTGTGTAAGGATGGGGGCCGGGTTAGTCCATAGTAAAATATTGGTCATGTAAATGACCAATATTTTTACAAGTGACACCACCAAATCAACTCAAATGCACATGCGCATCTATCTAAATGCTAAATAAAGTACAATTTAAAAGCAACTCAAAGAGACAAATATAGGTTTTAGACTCGTATCCGAACAGGCAACTGACTCAGGACTCATACCTGAACAGGCAACTGACTCTGTTAGCAGCCCACACAACATGGACTTCATCGAGGACAGAGCTGTACATAGGAAGACAGAGGCGCTAAGCTTGGTATTAGACCTGCATGAGTTATACAGTATGCTCCCTTTTATAGCCTGATGAAGTGGGATGTGCCCGCGAAACACGACGCACTTGTCTATTTTTGTTGAAAAAAATCAGCAGCATCTTATGTGTACCTCAAGGGGGTAGGTCCACCACTGCCTCCTTCATTTTAAATTTTTTAAAATGTTTTTTAAGAATGTTTTTTATTCTTCTGGCGCCTCTGTACAACTGTAAAATGTAGGTTTTCGTTTGCATAGGTTTGCGAGTTACTGTCTGTTCCTGATTTTATACAGATCACATTTGACCAACTATTGATAATTTAGCGAGGACAGACCGTGGCTTTATTATAATCGGACTCTTTCCCTCTCGGGTCCTTTTAAATCAGCCTGAGACCTTGGACTGAGACGCAATTCCCAACCAGCATGATTGACTTGCAGTGATTTAGATTGGGCGGCTATAAATCAACTTTACGGGGCATTAACCGCTTTAATGGTAATCAAGTGGAAGACACGTTACAAAAGGCCTATAATCACTTTGCTGCTAATCAAAGTGGAATCACTTTGCAGGGCTTTAAAACCTTTACCACTAATAAATATGAAAGCAATCTGCGGGTTATTAATCCTATTTGCTTAATAAAACTTGGGGTTTTAAACTACACGATAGCAGTGAAGGTCAAAAACACTTTACATTTTTCTGTATACTCAGCTTGTCACAAAAATTGGTGTTTAGATTGATCGCAAATAAAAAAATGTGCATTACTAAAATCATCCAACAGAGACATAAAAGATAAAAAATCCTCATAAATGAAATTGTAAGATGATGGCATTATGTAAAGCAATAATGATAATAATAATAATAATAATAATGTTAAAGCGAAAATAAACTTATGATATAATGAATTGTATGTGTAGTATAGCTAAGAAATAGAACATTAGTTGCAAAGAAAATAGTCTCTTATTGTGTTCCAGTGCAGGAAGTTGTTACAGTTGTTAGCTATGCAAAAGAGCTTCTCTGAGTTGTTCGACCCACTGGGTGGAATACAGTCCTGATTTCTGAAGTACTTAAAGCGGATCCGAGATGAAAAACTGACTAAAACAAGTAACTTGTCTATATATCTTATCTAAAGTTTAGACAACAAATCTAGCTACAAACAGCTTTAATAGAATATGATTCTTTCTTCCTGTAACACAATGACAGCAGCCATGTTGTTTGTAAACATTTCACAGAGGCAGGCTTATCTGCATCCTGAGCAAAAAAACCTAATCCCCCCTCCTCCTCCCTCCTTCCCTCTGCCTCTGAAATCTCTGACTAGTAATACCTCCCCCTCCTCCTGCCCAGACTGAGCTCCCATGAGCCCTTGCTACTGTCTGAAACTGCCTTGGCTCTCTGAAAACCTGTGGGCGTGGCTTGTTTAGTTTATAGGGAATTATAGTATTAAAACAAAAACAAAAAAGTATTTGGCTTGAGGAATGCCCTGTAAACAATAGGAAAGGAACACAATTATGCAATGAGTAAAAGTTCATATCGGATCCACTTTAAACAGTCAAGAAACAGTGAGAGACAGCTTGTGATAAGGTTTTACTGCAGGAAAGTTCAAAGGTTCATTATTTCTGCTTCGTTTTATAGCTTAAAAGACAGAGTATGCTTTTAAAACAACAACTGTGACAGAATGATGCGATGTTCTAAAAAAAATCGACATAACTGAAAATAAAAATATGAGACTCCTTTCTATGCTACTAATGTTCTATTCATTATCCGTACTACACATACAATTCCTTATATCATATGTTTTTGTTTTTTTCCGCATCAGATTTGCTTTAAAGAAAACCTCCCATTGAGGGATACTTATCTCGGGAGGGGGAAGCCTCAGGGTCCTAACCAGGCTTCCCCCGTCCTCCTCCGTCCCTCTGTTCAAGTGCCCGGGTCCCCCTGAAGTGCGGCGAGGTAAATATTTACCTACTGCAATCCTGTGCAGGCGCACTAGCTGCTCTTCATTCGGGTTAAGGCGGAAATAGATCGATCCGCTCTACTGAGCAGGCACTGGATACGGTCAGATTCAGCTATTTCCCCCTAGCCTGAACAAAGACGCTACTGCGCCTGCGCTGGATCCCGGAGAAGTGAATAAACCAAGCCTTCTGAGGATTGTCAGGGGAGGATTGCGGGAGGATTGGGAGGAGCCAGCTCTGGATTCCCTGAAGCTTCAGGGGAGGGGGAGGCCTCATTGGGACCCTGAGGCTTCCCCCTCCCGAGGTAAGTATCGCCCAGAGGGGTTTTCCTTAATTACTCTTTAATAATGTTGATAATTTTCATCTCTGTAGGACTTTTTAAGTGGTCTGTCCGGCCTTCAGGCCTGTTGGTACACAGAGGGCGGTTCACTAAATGGAACACTGTCTACACCAGAACTAAAAACGATTTGCTTTGACTGTCTGGCAATGTAGTAGCTAAAAACTTGCTTTTGTACACCTTTTGTCGTAGAGTAAATATGGCAACATTTATCATGGGGAGGGGAAGGAAATAGGGCCGCTTAAAGGGAACCTTAACTGAGAGGGATATGGATGTTTCCTTTTAAACAATACCAGTTGCCTGGCTGTCCTGCTGATACCTTTGGCTCAAGCAGTGCCTGAATCACACACCTGAAACAAGCATGCAGCTAATCCAGTCTGACTTCAGTCAGAGCACCTGATCTGCATGCTTCTTTGGGGCTGTGGCTTAAAGTATTAGAGACACAGGAGCAGCAGGAGAGTCAGGCAACTGGTATAATTTTAAAAGGAAAAATCCATCTCCTTCTCAGTTTAGGTTCCCTTTAACACTGCATAGATCAAAATCTGATTCGTGTAGAAAGCGTCAAACATATCAGCTTTTCGTTCTGTTAGCGTGCGGTCAATGTGGCGCATCTGGCAAGCCAGAAATATCAAATGTAATCAAAAGTAATGTGAACGGATGCTATTGATTAACATAGGATCCATTCACATCCGTTATAATCCGGTCTATTCAGTTCTGCTGAGGAGGAGTATATACTGTAGATATATTTGATATGTGGGAGAATTTGCTATGCTTAGGGGGGAAAGGGGGTTTAGGTGTTTAAAAGTATGCTTGTCAATAGGGGCTATAGTGGCTATACTTGCCATGTGGTGATTGGGGACACAAGGTGGAAATAGCTACTCTTGATCCAGGAAAAATAAATGTCCGTATTTATTATACTTTAAGCCTGGCAGGCCCAGGGCCGGCGCTATCAGTGAGGAAAAGTGGGTGGGCCCCAGAGCCTGTAGGGGCCCTCAAGGTGCCCCCCAACTTAACTGTCACAAACTGACAGAGCAGTGCGCCTACCAGCACAAGTAAGACGCTACTCTGCCAAAGACCTTGCGGGACCTCAAAAAGAAGAGGAGCGCTCTAAGTGCAGGTTAAACTTTATTGTGCATGGTAAGCATGGGTACTTACAAGATTGAAGAATTAAAAACGCCTATCAGCGGTGAGCCGACTGCTAAACCCCTCTGCAGTGATGAATGCACGCGCTGTGGCCAGCAGCGCGGTCTCCGGTCTTTCTGGAGTAGTCTTACGAGGCGGTGGGCGTGTGTAACGATCGGTGTCAGCACGCAGAGAGAATCTGATTATTGGTGATCTGCAGTATCACCAAGAATACAGATCTATACCTGATTATGGATGATCTGCAGAATCACCAATAATACAGATATAGTGCTAACCTCTGGACACCTCTAGATATATATATATATATGGTGAGTGTTTGGTGTAACAGTATGACTTTGAGCAACCCACCTGATGAACAGGTGACCCTAAGCAGTACAGAAGACACTGCTATGGAGAGTACAGAAACCTTCCAGCAGCCTGAGACTCTCCGAGGGGTGGAGTCAGGCTGAAGGTAGGAAGGACCAGAGAGTGAGTGACACCTGAAGGTGGATGTCACTGACCGATCCAGGAGACTATCTCTTAAGTGGAGAGAGATAGCTCTCGAGGTCGGGCAAGCCAGGTCGGCAACACACAGACAGATAAAGTATAAAGACAGAAGGCTGATTCGGTATCCAAGTCAGGCAGGGTTTGGCAACGTGATATCAGATATGCGTGGTACCGAATCAGAAAGCAGAGGGATAGTCAGGAAAGCAATAGGTCATAACAAATATCAAACAATGCCTAGTCTTGGGTGTGAGGTCCGTGGTCTCTACACCCTGGAACTAGTCTGATGTATAACAGAATGATAACACAAGTTCCCTAGTCTTGGGTGTAAGGTCCGTGGTCTCTACACCCTGGAACTAGTCTGAAGTATAACAGAATGATAACACAAATTCCCTAGTCTTGGGTGTGAGGTCCGTGGTCTCTACACCCTGGAACTAGTCTTAAGTATAACAGAATAATAACAAAAGTAATCTGGCTCAGTGTGAATTCCCAGGTCCTCCTGGTTCAAACACACTGTTGGATCTGACTAAGGTCTGAGTGCTTCCACGTAGTGATCGCAACGGCAGACAATTTGAGAGTGGCCAGCAGTAACCATCTATAGAGCAGTGCTCTCTGGCGCAACCCTAAAGTGATCAACCAATGGTTACCAGCTCTGAGGTCAGCTGACCGGCCTGGTCAGCTGATCCCCCCTTGATCATCATAAAAGTTCTGCCTTTCAGCGCGCGCGCGTATTCCTAAACCTGTGTGAACTAACAGGCTCAGCCACACCAGCTGCACACTGCTGCGTGCAAACCGCCGCGCTGGACGCGGAACCAGCCGCCTTGCTGTCAGTACATGCGGCGGCTTTTCCGCGTTCTGCCATGTCACTAGATGCATGCTTCCACGTGCAGACCGCCGCGTTGGACGCGGAATCAACCGCCTTGCTGTCAGTACATGTGGCGGCTTTTCCGCGTTCTCTCACAGCGTGGCTCAGTCACGATGTGCGCGTGACGTCATTACACGTTTCGCCGCGCTGCGCCTTCATCAGATGACCCAATAGTGTATTAATCACTGCAGAGGGGTTTAGCGGTCGGCTCACCGCTGATAGGCGTTTTTAATTCTTCAATCTTGTAAGTACCCATGCTTACCATGCACAATAAAGTTTAACCTGAAGGTAATGCACTTAGAGTGCTCCTCTTCTTTTAGATGTTCCTTTGCACTACCTTATATTGGAGCAGCACAGTGCCTGAATACCGAATAGGATTAATTGTCGTTTTGGATGTGATCGGTTCCTTCTCTGGAGTGGAAGCGCATGGAATTCTTTTTTTTTCTACGGGACCTCAAAAATCCCAATTAAGTCAGGGAGTGATTACAGCTGATGGGCCTGGGGGTGAATATGGCTGCACTAAAGGGTCCCTACTGCCGCTTTTTGGTCGGGGGTGTCTAAGAGGCCTCTTGGTTAATTTTGGCAAGGGGCCCCATTGTTACTAGAGCCAGCCCTGGGCAGGCTACAACCAGTTAACCAGTCATCACTTCTGCTTCCCAGAGCTGTGGAGTCTGAGTTGGAGTCGGAGCCGAAGAGTTGGAGTCAGTGGTTTCATAAACTGAGGAGTCGGAGTTCAGGAGTCGGAGTCGGATGATTTTGTACCAAATCCACAGCCCTGGTAACTATTAGACTTCAGAGTCGGAGCTATTTTGGGTACCTGGAGTCGGAGTTGGAGTCGGTGGTTTCATAAACTGAGGAGTCGGAGTTGGATGATTTTTGTACCAACTCCACAGCCCTGCTGCTTCCTGTCTGTGTCCATACAGGAGGAAGCGAGGCATAATCACATGATCACAACCAGTCAATCTGAGACATATAAACCAGTCATTTGATCAACTCGATCACATGGTCCTTCCAGCGAATTTATATCACATTTACATCATCTTAAATAAGCCCTGGGCTAGGGCAGCTGAATGGTGACTTTCTTGATATAAATCCCAATACTGGACGTACAGTATACAGGACTATTTCACACATTTCTCATAGCTCTATGCTGTGTAAATTATTCCACACCCTTGGCTAGAAAGATTAGTAAAGGTGTCACTGGATGAGAACCATAATTCTTCCATATCATTTTCTTACTTGGAAACACAACATAATCCTGAAGATAAGCTGCCTCGTGCTTGTGAAAAAGGCGTCTTGTGTTTTCCCAAAACACGGACTGCTCAGCCTGTTCAGGAGATCCGCAGCCCTTTCACGCTGTAAACACTTCCAGACTTGTTCAGAGACAACCTGCTCTGTGGAAAGAGGTCACCCTGACCTTCTGTGAGGGAGGCTGTAGCCAGTCCCTTCTCAGTTCACCACCACCTCCAGCTGGCTACATAATAACTGTATAAAATGGTTATAAAGAAAGAAGTAGCTCAGAGCAAAGCCACTGTTTTCACAGCTTTCTTGCACGACAAGAAAACATCAGAAAAAGGACCAAAAATCCTAAAACATCAATCAATGTAAATACATGACATTTTTCACATCCAGTGCTTACAGCAATTAAACGTTCACGTTCTTCTTTAATCTTACTTAAAGTGTACCAGAGCTCAAAAATAAAAAGATTGTATACATACCTGGGGCTTCCTCCAGCCCCATCCGCCTGGATCGCTCCCACGCCGTCCTCCGATGTCTGCAGCTCCGGTACCAGGCCCCTTCAATTCCATCAGTCTAACGTAAGAGAAGTGCGCTTTTTGCGTCTCTCTCCAGCAGCTGCAGAGCTCTAGAGGGCGCACTTCTCCTGCGTAGACTGGCCACGAAGACGGAAGTATGGGGACCCGGTTCCCAAAGCTGCGGGCAGCAAAGGATGGTGGCGTGGGAGCGATCTAGAGGGATGGGGATGGAGGAAGCCCCAGGTACCGGTATGTATAAAATCAGCTCTGAGTCCCTTTAAAGAGGAACTTTAACCCAGGACTGAACTTCATCCCAATAAGTAGCTGATACCCCCTTTCCCACGAGAAACCTTCACCTTTTCTTGAATAGATCATTGGGAGGAGGGGGTCTGTATGGCTGATATTGGGCTCTATTCCCAAAACTTCTCAAACATGACTTATTTATCACCTAATTGATAAAAATAACCTTTCAGCACATTTCCAAGCAAAAGAATCACTCAAAGTAAGTTGTTCCTGATTAACTCCATTTCAATATTACGTTTCTTGTCTTAATTACCGGTATATTTTTGCTTTTTGGGAGCTTAAAAAAGTAACATAACTAAGGTGATAACAGAGGAAAACAGGTGAAAAAGCATTGTGAATCATGCCCATTGTGATGAAGCCCCTCCCACCGTGTGATGTCATGACCAAGGTCCTGACAGTTTGCTGTTTGTGAACCTCATTGAATTGTGGGGAATAATGGCTTTTTCAAACTGCCAGGCAAGCACTATCTCCCTCTGTGCATAGAACTCTCAGTAATGAACATTCCGTACAGATCACCTGGCAGGACTACAGATGTTACCACCAGTGATACATTTCAGAATATAAATCAGGGAAAGGCAGATTTTACAATGGGCAAACTCTGACTAAATAATCTATGAATTAATTTGTAAAAAATAAGCAATTGTATTTATTATGTTATTTTCCCAACAGTTCCTCTTAAAGAGGAGCTGTTAGGTATAAGGTCTCAGAGAAAATAAACACATATATCAGTAGCTAAATACTAACTGTACTTACATTACATATGCATTTCACTGTCCACGTTTGGATTTCACAGAATTTGTATATAGTATATGCAGAGATTGATGCTCCTGACAGCTCATGGCAGGTTCCATGTTTGTCTGTCTCCTATGAAGCCAAATGTGTCGTCATGTCCTGCCTGCTTCCTGATCACAGAAAAGCTCGTACTGAATAACACTAGTGTGCAGTGAATATTAATTAGCCATGTGGCTAGGAACAATAGCGGACTCCTGCAGTGTACTCTGCCCGGAGATTTATCAGTGCTGTGCGCTGGACTGAGTTTCAAGCTGCTGAAACTTGATCCTGTAACTTCTCATTAGCAGCCGAGGGGAGGGCCCCAGAATGCTTTGCAGTATGGTATGCGGCTTGCGTCCTCTTAAGAGCTTGGGTCTAACAGCTTTGCTGATAAGCACACATCAAATGTAAGAGAGGTTTTTAACTACAGTATTGCCTTTTTGGCTTCCTTCTAAACTGTTTAACACAGGAGAATAGAGGTTTAAATTAGCTTCTGCAGCCTGACAGTTACTCTTTAAAGCAAATATTGAAACAACTAAAAACAAAATGGTTTGATATTCACCAATGTAGAGGGAAGGCTCTAGATCAGGGGTGTCAAAATCAAATACAAAATGGGCCGAAATTGAACACTGGGACCAAGTCACAGGCAAATCTCAATGTCTACTGGTCACCTTCCTCCCTTATAAAGTTCCCTGGTGTGTAGTGGTCCTCCTCCCTCCCCTATACAATTCCCTGGTGTGTAGTGGTCCTCCTCCATCCCCTATACAATTCCCTGGTGTCTAGTGGTCCTCCTCCCTCCCCTATACAATTCCCTGGTGTCTAGTGGACCTCCTCCCTCCCCATACAGTTCCCTGGTGTCTAGTGGTCTCCACCCTCTCCTATACAATTCCCTGGTGTCTAGTGGTCCTCCTCCCTCCCCTATACAGTTCCCTGGTGTCTAGTGGTCTCCACCCTCCCCTATACAGTTCTCTGGTGTTTTGCGCTTTCCTCCTACCTGCCTCATATGACTTCCCTGGTCTTCTAAGGCTTCACCTCCAATATAGCTTCCAAGGTGGTCTAGAGTGGCCAAATATAATGCAAAGTGGGGTAACCACTTGAGGGCCAAATGTAATGGCTCTGAGGGCCAGATTTGGCCCGTGGGCCGGAGTTTGACATGTATGCTCTAGATCCCATAGAACCTTCCCCGTCCTCTCTCCGTGCCCTCAGACCACTGCCGGGCCCCCGTTACAGTTATTTTGACCTGTAAGTCGAATACACCTTCGTGACTTGTGCAGGCTTTGGAAGTACTCGCTTCCCCGAGTCATCCCTGTACATAGGAGGTATGTAACTCTTGTTTTTATATTTGCTTCAGAATTGCTCTAAAAAAATTATTTGTTTTACCTCTATATATGTAAAGTTATATTACATATTTTTTGTACCATTTATTGTCTTTAAGTTTTTCAGCAGATGATATTGGGAAAAAAAAATCTAAAAAATGTATGAGATGATGACTTGAGCTGGTTGCCTGTGATTTCACTCTCATCTGATAGCTAGCAGAATAACAAACTGCCATCAGCCATTAACATTCAGTTTGCCATACTAAATGCCCGCCCCGATTATCTACCCAGGCTCACTGCTCAGCCAATTCCTGAGTTACCCATGACACACCTCCCAGAGAATGTGGTATAAACTGCTACAGTAGTCCTGTGTCCAACAACTAGTTGGTGCCAGAGGCAGAATCAATACTTCCAAGACAAGACACAGAACAATTATATCGTGCTTTTCTCCTGGCAAACTCAAAGTGCCAGAGCTGCAGCCACTAGGGCGTGCTCAGTAGGCAGTAGCAGTATGATGGACTCTTTACTAAATAGGCGCTGGTTTACTGAACAGGAAGAGCTGAGATTCGAACCCTGGTCTCCTGTGTCAGAGGCAGAGCCACTATCCTGCCGCTGTCATCCATCCATCATGCTTGGCGCAAATCCAGTATATTGTGGACTTGGGCCTTGATTTATCATTGTCTTTGCGATAACTTTTTCCAGTTCGTTAAATTACCGAATTCGAAGTTTATCGATTTCTAGGTTTTACCACATTCGGTGTGACTTCGATAAAATATCGATAACCATTCGGTAACGTGTCGATATATCCATTTTACAGCGGTAATTTACCACAAGGCCATAAGATTACAGTTGAATTGTGGGTAAAAAGGCAGTACTTTGAACACCATGTAGCAACATTCCAAATAGGGCTTAACACCTGGACCAGGATTCTAGAAGTGGCTTGGGACAATCCCACAATTTCGCCAGCTACGGCTGGATAGGAGCCTTTTCTGAAAAAATGTAGTGCAGCTAGCAATTTAGTTAACCCTGGCACTGCCTATGTTCTCTTACAAAATGATTCAAGAGAAATGCAGATGTCCTGTTATCCTACTAATATAATAAATGGGAAAGTTCGGATGTTTGGATATTTGGATGTTTGTTACTCGATCACGCAAAAATGGCTGAACGGATTTGAATGAAATTTGGCACACACATAGTACATTACCTGGAATAAAGTATAGGATACTTTTTATTCCCATAACTAAAAAGGGGCGGAGACAAATACAAATTTCACTGGAAAATGTAATCTGCAGCCATTCTTACACTGTTAATGGTAGGGTTCTCAAACTTTGCACAGTTGGACGTTGGGTGACTGGGATTAATATTCAGAAAGGTAGGTGGAGTCTATAAAAGCCAATCAAAATCAACCTATTGATTTTCAAGGGGAATATTTACATTGCTGCCATTCTTGCACTGTTAATGGCACAAGCCTCAAACCTGGTACAGTTGATCATTGGGTGACTAGGGTTCCATTTCAGAAAGGGGGTGGAGCCACAAACAGCCAATTAGATTTGTTTCATTTCAATGCAAATTATTGATGCCAAAGACCGCAAAGATCACAAACTTGGTAATTGATTAATTGTGTGTTAGGGTTAGAAAAGTAGGCACAGCCAACACCAGCCAAATACATAAGCGGGCAACGCCGGGTCATAAGTGGGCGGAGACAAATACAAATTTTACTGGGAAAATGTAAACTGCAGCCATTCCTACACTATTAATGTTACGGTTCTCAAACTTTCCACAGTTGGTCAGTGGGAGACTGGGATTAATATTCAGAAAAGTGGGTGGAGTCTATAAAAGCCAATCAAAATTAACCTATTGATTTTCAAGGGGAATATTTACATTGCTGCCATTCTTGCACTGTTAATGGCACAAGCCTCAAACCTGGTACAGTTGATCATTGGGTGACTAGGGTTCAATTTCAGAAAGGGGGTGGAGCCACAAACAGCCAATTAGATTTGTTTCATTCCAATGCAAATTATTGATGCCAAACACCGCAAAGCTCACAAACTTGGTAATTGAGTAATTGATTAACTGTTCGTTAGGGTTAGAAAAGTGGGCACAGCCAACACCAGCCAAATACATAAGCGGGCAACGCCGGGTCATAAGTGGGCGGAGACAAATACAAATTTTACTGGGAAAATGTAAACAGCAGCAATTCTTACACTGTTAATGGTAGGGTTCTCAAACTTTGCACAGTTGGTTACTGGGGTTAATATTCAGAAAAGTGGGTGGAGCCTTCAAAAGGCAATCAAATATTACCTATTGATTTTTCAGGGAAATATTTCATTGCTGCCATTCTTGCACTGTTAATGGCACAAGCCTCAAACCTGGTACAGTTGATCATTGCGTGACTGGGATTTACATTCATAAAACAGGGTGGAGCCACACACAGCCAATATGATTTGTTTCATTTTAATGCAGGTTATTGATGCCAAAGACCGCAAAGCTCACAAACGTGGTCAATGAGTAATTGATTAATTGTGTGTTAGGGTTAGGAAAAGTGGGCGCAGCCAGCACCTGCAAAATACATAATCGGGCAATGTCCAGTCATCAGTAGGCGGAGACAAATGCAAATTTCACTGAGAAATGTAAACTGCAGCAATTCTTACACTTTTAATAGTAGAGTTCTCATACTTTGCACAATTGGTCACTGGGATTAATATTCAGAGAAGTGGGTGGAGCCTACAAAAGCCAATCAATATTCACCTATTGATTTTCAAGGGGAATATGTAATTGCTACCATTCTTGCACTGTTAATGGCACAAGCCTTAACCCTGGTACAGTTGGTCATTGGGTGACTGGGGTTCAAATTCAGACAAAGGGGTGGAGCCACAAACAGCCAATCAGATTTGTTTAATATCAATGCAAATTATTGATGCCAAAGACTGCAAAGCTCACAAACTTGGTTATTGAGTAATTTTGTGTTAGGGTTAGAAATAGTAGGCGGAGCCAACACCAGCCAAATACATACCTGAACAATGTTAGGAAATAAGTGGGTGGAGAAAAATACAAATTTCATTGCGCAAATGTAAACTGCAGCCATTCTTACACTGTTAATGGTAGGGTTCTCAAACTTTGCACAGTTGGTCACTGGGTGACTGGGATTAATATTCAGAAAAGTGGGTGGAGCCTATAAAAGCCAATCAAAATCCACCTATTGATTTTTAAAGGGAATATTTAATTGCTGCCATTCTTGCACTGTTAATCACCTGTACCTGGTACAGTTGGCCATTGGGTGATTGCGGTTCAAATTCAGAAAAGGGGTGGAGCCACATCCAATCAGATTAATTTTATTTCATTGAAAATTATTGATGCCAAAGACCGCAAAGCTCACATATTTGGTCATTAAGTAATTGTGTGTTAGGGTTAGGAAAAGTGGGCAGAGCCAACACTAGCCAAATACATACCCGGGCAACGCCGGGCGTCCAGCTAGTAGAAAATAAATCTGTTCTCTTGCAAATTGATATGGTTCTAGACCTTATTCTTGCCCTTCTGCGCCTTTGAATCACTCTCAGCTGATACATAACCACTTCAAATGGCTCCATCTTCTCTGTCAGCAATCATCTGACAGGAATAACGACAGAGCAGTGAAGGAAGTGATAACTAATCCTAAATTTAACACTACACCACGCCCACTTTCATTTTCATGAATTGCACTTTCTTCCGTTTTAGCACATAATTACCGAATGATTACCGAATGCTCACTAACAGCTGTAGATAACTTTGATGAATCCTGAAATCAACTTATCGAGTCCGGTATTTTACCGAGCTGTCGGTAATTGATTCGATAAGTCTTGATGAATCGAGGCCTAAGCCTAATAAGTATTACTGCCTATTTCTCCTTCAGTTATACACTCAGCCACATGTCTATCACTCCTACCAGTGGAGGAGGAGCCAGCAGCAAGCTGTTTTTTGCCCAGCAAAAGAGCACAAAGAGGATGGACCTCCTCCAGAGAGTGTTCAAGCTACATAATCAGTTCAAGAAACACTGAAAGAAGCCTTCCATCACCGAGACAGGAATTACATTGCTATCAAGGGTGCTCAATTAAAAAGGATAAATAAAAATAAAATATTGCAACCCCTCTGTGTTGTTTGTAGATAGTTTATACACTAGAACATTGTGCATGGGGTCTCTCAGGAGATCCCAACAAGACACATCACTTAGATACAGATCAATTACATACATACACTACATTTTCCTCTGTGAAAATGTCGATTTCTGTGCATATAGTTGCCCCCTGAGACCACTGATTCCCCCCCCCCCCCTCCCCTGCAATGATATGCCTAATGATTGCCACCTCATAAAGCCTACTGTTCCCTATGGGAAGTTTCTACAGTGTGGCTTCGCTCATAGGTCTCCACCGTCCCTTCTGCAAACAACAGAACATGCTGCTTGAACCACGTATCTGTACAGTAAGCATGACTAACTGCTAAAAATAAAAAAATCATTTCCTACAGTGGGATGCGAAAGTTTGGGCAACCTTGTTAATCGTCATGATTTTCCAGTATAAATCATTGGTTGTTTTACGATAAACAATGTCAGTTAAATATATCATGTAGGAGACACACACAGTGATATTTGAGAAGTGAAATTAAGTAATTTACAGAAAGTGTGCAATAATTGTTTAAAGAAAATAAGGCAGCTACTTAAATTTGGGCACCACAAAATAGAAATGAAATCAATATTTAGTAGATTCTCCTTTTGAAGAAATTACAGCCTCTAAACGCTTCCTGTAGGTTCCAATGAGAGTCTGAATTCTGGCTGAAGGTATTTTGGACCATTTCTCTTTACAAAACAGCTCTAGTTCATTCTGGTTTGATGGCTTCCGAGAATGGACAGCTCTCTTTAACTCACACCACAGATTTTCAATTATATTCAGGGGTCTGGGGACTGAGATGGCCATTCCAAAACATTGTACTTGTTCCTCTGCATGAATGCCTTAGTGGATTTTGAGCAGTGTTTAGGGGCGTTGTCTTGTTGAAAGATCCAGCCACGGCGCAGCTTCAGCGTTATCACTGATTCCTGGACATTGGTCTCCAGAATCTGCTGATACTGAGTGGAATCCATGCATCCTTCAACTTTGACAAGATTCCCAGTCCCTGCACTGGCCACACAGCCCCACAGCTTGATGGAACCACCACCATATTTTACTGTAGGCAGCAGGTGTTTTTCTTGGAATGCTGTGTTGTTTTTCCTCCATGCCTAATGCCTCATGTTATGCTCATATAACTCAATTTTATGCTGGGTACACATGTTGCAATTTTCCGCTCGATCCGCGGGATCGATTGGATCGATTTGATTATTTCCAACATGTTCGATCGGGTTTCAATGGATACAGCCGTCGATTTTGCATATTAAGTATGCAAAATCGACGGCTGTATCCATAGAAACCCGATCAAACATGTTGGAAATAATCGAATCGATCCAATCGATCCCACGGATCGAGCGGGAAATCGCAACGTGTGTACCCAGCATTAGTTTAATCAGTCCACTGCACCTTATTCCAAAACGAAGCTGGCTTGTCCAAATGTGTTTTAGCATACCTCAAGAGGCTCTGTTTGTGCTGTGGGCAGAGAAAAGGCTTCCTCTGCATCACTCTCGCATACAGCATCTCCTTGTGTAAAGTGCACCGAATGGTTGAACGATTCACAGTTACTCCATCTGCAGCAAGATGATGTTGTAGGTCTTTGGTGCTGGTCTGCGGGTTGACTCTGACTTTTCTCACCATTTGTCACTTCTGTTTATCCGAGATTTTTCTTGGTCTGCCACTTCAAGCCTTAACTTGAACTGAGAATGTGGTTTTCCATTTCTTCAATATGTTCCTAACTGTGAAAACAGACAGCTGAAATCTCTGAGACAGCTTTCTGTATCCTTCCCCAAAATTATGATAGTGAACAATCTTTGTCTTCAGGTAATTTGAGAGTTGTTTTGAGACCCCCGTGTTGCTACACTTCAGAGAAAATTAAAAGAGGAGGAAAAGTTACAATTGACCCCTGTAAATACTCTTTCTCATAATTGGATTCACCTGTGTGTGTAGGTCAGGGGTCACTGAGCTTACCAAGCCAATTTGAGTTGCAATAATTAGTTCTATAGGTTTTGGAATCAATAAAATGACAAATTTATGCACCTGCCTAATTTTATTTAAACAATTATTGCACACTTTCTGTTAATCCAATAAACTTCATTTCACTTCTCAAATATTAATGTGTGTGTCTCCTATATGATATATTTAACTAACATTTTTTTATTGTAACAACCAACAATTTATACAGGAAAATCATGACGATTAACAAGGTTGCCCAAACTTTCGCATCTCACTGTATGTTCTATGTAAATTGGGTGTATATATAGCTCCAAAATATCTCTATTCAGAAAAAAACTTCCAGCCACCAGAGGGAGCAATAGGTATAGACAAAAATATCTTTATTATAGTTAAAAGTGGGAAAATGTGTCTATACCCAACTCATACTTTGCGCCCTCTGGTGGCAGGAAGATTCAGATAAGGTTTTCTTCCCCACAAAGGAACATACTGACGGGTACAAACAGGAAATCTCAGGGATTGTTCAGGTGTGGCGAGTATCGTTATCACCTTTTTTCACTGGCACACAACAGTTACACTAGCATATGTTCATTTCAAAGGCACTTGTGCTGTAGAAATGTTATTACTACAGAGAAAGCTACAAAGGGAAAGTGAATTTAAAAATAAAGCACCATAACTGATATAACTTAGTTGATGATTTTATTCATTGCATCCTGGAATTTCCCTTCAGGCTGCTTACACACAGGGACGTTACAGGCGCACGCTAGTGCGCCTGTAACGCTCCCCCAACGCACAGCAATGTAACACAAGTGGGCTGTTCACACAGCCGACAATGCGTTACATGTAACGCTGCACGTTCTCCCGACAGTGCAGCATGCTACGGCGTTAGAGCGGCTTAAGCCGCGTTAGACTGTCTGCACATGCGCAGTCATGTTGGGGAGGAGCAGAGAGCGCCCAGGAACATGGCTAATTAATATTCACTGCACGTTGTGACGTGCAGTGTTTACTTCCTGGAGCGGCCGCTCTGTGCGGTGATTGGCCGGCGGGACCACGTGATGCCGCATGCGCACAAGAGTACGCATCACGGCATCACGGACGCCAGAGTGAGCTGCACAACGCGGCTCACTCTGACGTCCACATAGAAGAGCACCAGGCATCGCGTTAGGTGCATGTTATGCGACCTTAACGTGGCACCTAACGCAACGTCTTAGTGTGCAAGTAGCCTCAATGTCTCTGTGAGATACAGGAATAGCTCGTCTTCACACTGCTGCTGTAGGACAGCTTTATCCTCATCTGCTGTTGGCATAAGATAATCCTCAAAGTGAATGGTAGCTTCTCAAAAGATCTGGGGTGATTAGTTCAGTGGCATCGAATCTGATGGAAATATCAACCTCTCTACACGGACTTCAGATACTTATTCTGCTTACTTGTCTTTTTATCAGGTAGGCAGGGTGTTACTGGAAAGATGAAATAACACCTTAGGAAAAAACAGCATTTTTACCTAATGAAATACATTTTTCTGCTGTGACTCCACCCCCTTCTGCTGCTAGTCCCACCCACTACCTCCAGTAAGGTCACACCCAGCCTCCCCCCTCCCCGTCATGTGCGGCCACTCCCACACACAGGATTGGTGCCCAGGGTGTGGAGAGAGGTGGCCTACTATCCTTGCAGTCTCGGAGTGTGGAGAACACAATGACATCATAATGCACCCCTGAGGAAATGTGAATGGTGGATTCCAGCAGCAGGAAGTAAAAGTAAAGCTAAGTTCAGACTTCAGATTATTCCTGATGATCATCTAAAATGAGAACAGGTGTACTGTAACGTCATTGGTATCGCCCCTGCAGATCCGTCATACTAGATCACTAACAAGTAATGATACTATTGTGCTATTGATGTCCACACTGCAAGGCATCTCACGCCCCCCCTCCCCCTCCTTTCCTTTCTCTATAGAACAGGCTACCGCCGGGCAGAGATCCCAGCAGCATGTCTGTACAGTGATCATGTCCAAACTGCCTCCCCAAAAGGGCCAGTCTGTAAACTGTAAAAGGAGTAAAATGCTTACATATTCTCCTATCGCTACAAGTACTAAATGTAAGTTCTGCATTAATTGGGATGGGGCGGCAGAGGTTAGTTAAATAATGCTTTTGGCTACATGTGAGGTCAGTACAAGTTAATGCAGTCTCAAGCCTCATGGAATAGGTCATAGAGCAGTGATGGCTAACCTTGGCACTCCAGCTGTGGTGGAACTACAAGTCCCATGAGGCATTGCAATACTCTGACAGTTCTAAGCATAACTCGGGGAGGCAGAGGCATGATGGGGTTTGTAGTTTTGTCACAGCTGGAGTGCCAAGGTTAGCCATCACTGTCATAGAGTAAGCCTCTGTGATAAAAAAAAAATCCAAACCCTTAACCAGAAAGCAATCTCACAATCAAGAAGAATGATCACATCATTTATTTTGGGGACACATTTACATAATTGCATTAAAGGGTTTTAGAAACTACATCAAGGTAACAAGTACTAATCAATAATTGTCCTCTAATTTATTAGTATAACTACACTAGCTGGAAAAAAAACTGATGGCTCAATTTGCAAGCACTGAAATTATAATACCTTGCGGAATACACTTTTTTAAAAAAGCTCCACTCACACACCTAGACCTGTTATCCGTTACTTTAAAAATGCAACACCCAGGGCCGGCGCTTCCATAGGGGCAAAGGGGGCAATTGCCCCAGAGCCTGTAGGGGACTCCCAAGGTGTCTCCCTCCTCCTCTCCAGCTATGGTGACCCTATACATGTCTGCAGGGAAGGAGAAAGAGAGGTACCGGTGGGGAGAAGAAGTCAAGAGCACAGAGCACGGTGCCTGGATTATGGAAGACTCTGGTGTGTGTACACTTTGAATTTTTAAGGTAAAGGAGGAGGGGAATAATGGGGACCCCAACAATGCTTTTGGGGACATATGATGTACACCTAATAATACTGTAATGGTGGTTCGGGGAGGGGGGCTGGCAGCCAGCTCAGGGGCCCTGTGGGATAAATTTGCTGCGGGGCTGGGTGGGGAGGTGCAAGGGAGGCCCCCAAGTTACTTTGACTCCAGGGCCCTATTGTAGCTAGAACTGGCCCTGGCAAAATCGATGTTAGCCTATGAGATGGGACATGGCAAGGGAAGCCACTCCCCCTCCATACACACAGCCCTGTAGAGCTGGGCATAGCTCTAACTCCCAGACACCTGGAGGATGAAGCTAGGACATGGCTAAACTGAATAGCAGTTTATGGTCTGTCTACATTCCTCCCCACACCCATCAGCATCCACAAAAGTTCTGCTCTGTACACTGCATTGCTTGTTTCACAGATCGCAGCCTGTGCTGTACTGCATTATCACATGACATGCTTTACCTGCATTCTGTAGAGTTTCAATATTCTGGGGTCTCGTGGCAAGTTCTGCAACAGTTTGAACAAACTGGGTCCGAGCTCTCTGATACTGCTCAAACACTAGACAAAAGAAACCGAGAGGTTACAAATAGGTCACTATGAGATTATATTACAGCAAACCCGCCACAAACCCACAGACATTGAGCATATAATACAAAAAATGACATCAAGTAACTCAGTGAAAATTACATATCAAAACAATCAGCAGTTCCAGACTATGGGAGCGCCTGTGTGATTTTAGCAGCAGATCAGTGATTAGAGTTTAAGTTAACAAATCATTTTGGAGGAAGTTGCCAAAGCTGAGGGACATACATGCACTAGACTGTCACCCAAAACTATCATGTCTGAGTAGATGTGTGTACTTTGCTTTTGTATTACAGTATTTAGCTATCTGTGATCAACTATCATCTGTCAGCAGAAAACATCTTCTGCATCCTTTTTTAAGACCACTTGGAACTACTTCAAAGTTATTTAAAGAGGAACTCCGGTGAAAATAATGTAATAAAATAAAGTGCTTCATTTTTACAATAATTATGTATAAATGATTTAGTCAGTGTTTGCCCATTGTACAATCTATCATCTCCCTGATTTACATTCTGACATTTATCACATGGTGACATTTTTACTGCTGGCAGGTGATGTCACTGGTCGCTGCTGCTTGTTTTTTTGGCAGTTGGAAACAGCTGTAAATAGCTAATTTTCCACAATGCAACAAGATTCACAGACAGGAAACTGCCAGGACCATGGTCCTCACCATTTCCTGTGGGAGGGGTTTTACCACAATATCAGTCATACAGAGCCCCGATGATCCGTTTGTGAAAAGGAATAGATTTCTCATGTAAAACTGGGTATCAGCTACTGATTGCGATGAAGTTCAATTCTTGGTTACGGTTTCTCTTTAAACAAACTCAGGAAATAGTGCACAGAAGATGTGCAGACATCTAAAGGTTACCTGGTTTCACCTGCCTCCCTACTGTTTGTTTGCTTCCCCCTGTGTTATCTTTGACTGGGATCCAGTAGTCTGAAGCCAAAAGCCTTCTTGTCCTTCAGAAAATGCTCTGTCCTCCTGCTCTGCTTATGTGAGTTCCCAACAAACAGCGCACAGCAGCAGCACCTGGTAACTTCCTGTTAACTGGGCATGTGTGCAAGTTGGAGAAATTTGGCCGTGGACAACCACCAAATACTGCATTATCAGGGGGCCTTTATCCTCCTTCATTTTCCCAAATAGCTGACAGACTACAGGGGGCCAGAAGGAGTAGGTAGGTAAAAATCCCCTTGTTCCCCCATCTCAGGTACACTTTAAAGCGTGCACCCGGGATTAGAGTGCACTGATGCAGGCCATGGCTATCCCTGCTGAGAATCTAGCGTGTGTATTGTGATCCCAATGTGTTGCAGAGAGATCCGGTGTGCTGGACCAAGCCCTCTGTTTTTCTATTTACCCTTTTCACCATGCCATTGTACCTGCTCCCCCCTGAATAGCAACAGTATGCACCGCTAGCCTGTAGCCTAGCTACAAGTCTGTATAAATCCTCATGGGTGATAGTAATTGTGCACATGTACGCAACCTTTATTGCTTGTTTGTTACCTTTATTATTTTTATAGGTGACAGAGAACAAATACTTAGTTTGTTTCATCCAGAATTTGAAGCTCACCGCCTCATTTGCTAACCCAAGCCTGGGCAAGCTTTACGCAGCCCAGACCATATGATGCAGGCCATGGGCTGCATTCCAGTGTTATCCCCAGGCTCTTTTAGCTGGGTGCTCCACCCGGCTAGTTTTGGTGACCACCCGGCTGTCATCGGCTCACCTCCTCCCTGTGCTATAAGCAGAGTTGCACACAGAAGCATTCTCTCATATTGCCCCACCCGGCTACTTTTTCATGCCACCCGGCTGGAAAAAATTTCTGGGGAGAACACTGCATTCCTAAAATTGATTACACAGTGGGTCATGTGACTCCCTGTTGTTGGAGACGCAACGCTGGAATCGGCGATCAGGTGAGTTTTATCCCATTCTTATCACCAACTCGCAACTCTGCAGAGAGGGAGGGGAGGAGAAGAGGAATAAACGGACGCTACAGAAGATATTGGTGCCATAAACATAATAGAATAATAATAATAATAAAAAGCAAAGTGGGGCATTAAATGGGGATTCTGCCAGGCCAGTGTCACAGTCCTTGGTATTACATTTCATTACATAACATTGCAGCAAAGCTTAACCTTTGTTTATACTTTGAATAATGCTGACAAATACTGAATCACAATCTGTATTTTATGGACTTTTTCATGACAGTCATGTGAGATTTCAATAAGTGCCAAAGTGACAGTTGTTTTATTTGAAGATCAGATAAGAGATTGTCAGTTCTTATTCTCCACCTTTTCAAATCTGATAGCCACTTTTACAACACCAGCTTTATAAAAAGACTGTTAAGATGGCCATACATCTAGCAACTTAGCGGTCGATCGACTGAGCAACTATCCAGTTCGATAATTATTATCAAATTAGATGTAAATCAGTGCCGGTCGAGGGCATCGATAGAACATGCAGGGAAATCTAAGTCTGAGGTGGTGAATGGGGTGCGCGTTGGTAAGGGCATACGGTAATTGCGAACTTCGAACGCAACGAAACCTCCAGCCGCTGTCTACCCAAATGTAAATGTGCCTCCTGTGCCTATGCATTAAAATACTTTACCTGTCCACTGTTGCCTACTATGGTGCCCTGGTATCTCCGGCATCTGCATTGCCGCTCCGTGGTGCGGCAATAAGGAAGATGCATGAGCACCAAGGAAGGTGACAGCAGACACGTAAAGTATTTTAGTGCTTGGAGGGCACAGTTATTTATGGCCCAAAAAGCCAAGCTGATAGATTGCAATTGAGGGATCAATGGGCTTGATTCACTATTAGTAATGCGATGGAACAGTGTGAGTTACCCAGACCTCACAAGTGTCCCAATTTCAGAGGGACAGTCACGGGTTGGGGGGTGTGGTCCCGCATCTCGGTTAACCCCCCCTGCTGTCCCGGGCTGTTCTTGCCTGCATCACCCAGTGATTACATAGTTACATAGTTATTTTGGTTGAAAAAAGACATACGTCCATCGAGTTCAACCAGTATAAAGTACAACACCAGCCTGCTCCCTCACATATCCCTGTTGATCCAGAGGAAGGCGAAAAAACCCTTACAAGGCATGGTCCAATTAGCCCCTAAACGGAAAAATTCCTTCCCGACTCCAGATGGCAATCAGATAAAATCCCTGGATCAACATCATTAGGCATTACCTAGTAATTGTAGCCATGGATGTCTTTCAACGCAAGGAAAGCATCTAAGCCCCCTTTAAATGCAGGTATAGAGTTTGCCATAACGACTTCCTGTGGCAATGCATTCCACATCTTAATCACTCTTACTGTAAAGAACCCTTTCCTAAATAAATGGTTAAAACGTTTTTCCTCCATGCGCAGATCATGTCCTCTAGTCCTTTGAGAAGGCCTAGGGACAAAAAGCTCATCCGCCAAGGTATTATATTGCCCTCTGATGTATTTATACATGTTAATTAGATCCCCTCTAAGGCGTCTTTTCTCTAGACTAAATAAACCCAGTTTATCTAACCTTTCTCGATAAGTGAGACCTTCCATCCCACGCATCAATTTTGTTGCTCGTCTCTGCACCTGCTCTAAAACTGCAATATCTTTTTTGTAATGTGGTGCCCAGAACTGAATTCCATATTCCAGATGTGGCCTTACTAGAGAGTTAAACAGGGGCAATATTATGCTAGCATCTCGAGTTTTTATTTCCCTTTTAATGCATCCCAAAATTTTGTTAGCTTTAGCTGCAGCTGCTTGGCATTGAGTACGATTATTTAACTTGTTGTCAATGAGTACTCCTAAGTCCTTCTCCAAGTTTGATGTCCCCAACTGTATCCCATTTATTTTGTATGGTGCTAGACCATTAGTACGTCCAAAATGCATGACCTTACATTTGTCAACATTGAATTTCATCTGCCATGTATGTGCCCATATAGCCATCCTATCCAGATCCTGTTGCAATATGACACTATCTGATCTGATGCCCTATTGCCCTTTAGTCAGGGATGTGGCAGAGGGTGGCCGACTTCATTCTTCTCTCTTCATGGGTTCCCCCTTCTGGGTCTCCTCTCCTGTTGCTGATCGGAGGTGCAGCTTCAGTGTATTTCACCTGCACCCAGCGATGTCCCCTCCATCCATCCTCCATCCATCCATCCATCCTCATCAGTTCCAGCCGGCTTCACACTACTTCCTGTCCTCTGCATGTCACGTGATTACACAGACAAGATATGCAGAGAGAAAGCAGTGTGCGGCCAGCTGGAACTGATGAGGATGGACGGAGGGGACATCGCTGGGTGTAGGTGAGATCACAGGATGGGACCTTCAGAGCAGGCAGTGAGCGGCCAGCTGGAACTAATGTGGAGGATGGAGTAGGAGGACATTGCTGGGTTTAGGTGATATATTACACTAATGTGTTTATTAAAGGGAAATGATTGCCACAAAAATGAAATTCTGCAGCAAATTTGCAGCAATAATGGCAGCTTAAGATCTCCATGTGTATGAAACAGTCAGTCAGCTTAAAATATTGCCATTTTTCATCTGGGTCACTATTTTAAAAAGACTGCCAAAAATCTCCCATTCACCATATTTATAACATGGCGATTATGTTGATTGCCCCTTTATTAGATAACTGGTTTCATCAAATGTTAATATGAAGGAAAATGAACCAGGATAGAAAGGACCAGTGTGGCTTGAATTATAAAACAACATATTTTTCCCATGAAGTCTTTATGGTATGCATGACTAGGGGTGTGTCGGGGCGTGGTTAGAGGTGTGGCAGGGGTGTAGCTTAAGTGTCCCTCTTTCTTATCTCAACATGTTGGGAGGTATGGAGTTACCTCTTATTATGTGCAATAATAAATTAGCGTAACTCTTTGTGCGCTAGTGGAAGCGCAGCATGCGTTACTTATTAAGGGCCGATCCTTTCAGTTGCCGCGCGGTTGTGACATATTGCTACCGTGATACTTCACTAGTGTGGCTGCTACTACATTCATTAACATAGTAGTGGCCGCGCTAGTGAAGTATCACAGTAGCAATACATCACTGCCGGCAATTGAAAGGATCAGCCTTTTTATAAGTAACGCACGCTACACTGCTTCTAGCGCGCAAAGCGCACCCCGAGGTATCATTAAGTCACGCTAATTTATTAGTGCACATAACAGGTAACTCGCTGTTCCAGCACATTACTAATAATCAGAGGTGGGACAAAGTCCTCCAGCGCCCAAGGCTGAGACACCAAAGTGCGCCCCTCATCCCTCCCACTCCAGCCATTACACTGAATGCTAATAGACTAAGAGGCACCTCAGGGGCCCCCAACACCTTACTCTCTAGTTATTTGGCTTGCAGTCACTGCAATGTATTCCCTTTTCCTATTTCTCTCTGCTTCAAACACAATAGGGGAATGATAGCTGAGTGAGTTGTGCGCCCCCTCCTACACTGCACCCTGAGGCTGGAGCCTCTCTCGCCTCTGCCTCGGCCCGGCCCTGCTAATAATGAATCAAGCCTGATGTATTATAGCTTGTACTGATTAGAATGTAAATGCTGTACCTCTCTCTGGCAGTGATACATACAATATAAACATGGGGTGACAGACAAAGAGGTAGCACACGGTTATGCACGGTCTGCTGTCCCTGCAATCAGGTTTCCATAAGCGCACTATATTGAAACGAGCCCTCATACTGCACGGTTATTGGGGAAGAGATAGAAACTGTCATATTGTTATTGCTTTCTTTCACCTCCTGGCCCTGGACTAGCAGGGTTCATATTAGATCCTTTGATATCCACGATAGTGTCAGTAGCAGGATGCAAGGGGCAAATCTTAGATTGTAAGCCTTAGGGCTTGTTCACACTGGGCTAAAAAACGTACCGTTAAGTGGAGCGTAAGAGCGTATCTGTAAATGGATGCAATGCAATTCAAATGGGAAAGTTAGTTGGTATTTTAAAACAGATCCGCTTCCTACATTCCGCTAAACTGAACGGAAGTTCCCGACCTGTACCATTTTTACGGAACTGACACGGACCTGAACGATTGATGTATGCAATGTATCTTATTGGAAACCGGAAAATACTAATCAGACTGGCTTGAAAACTTACCTGTATCGCACAAAAAGATAATTGATTTCCTTCACTTATTACAGCGGAATATTATAGCGGAACGGAACATATGTAAATGGTTGTAAAACGTAGGTAAAAGGTATGTCAATGGATCAGACGGAATGGAAAACAGATCAGTTTCTGACGGATACGGTTTGGATCAGGTACAGTGTGAACCCGGCCTCAGTGTGTCCTTCTTGATTTTGCAACCCCACCAATGACACCCTTCCCGTGGACTACATTGGACAGGAATTGCTGGGACTCTGTTAAATCACATAGGGCTCTATTCACTAACAGGCAAAAACACCGCAAAATTTTACCGCTATATTTCCGCCAGCGGTAAACTCCGCATTTTTTCCACATTCACTAATATTTTCCACATGTTTTCCGCATGCGGGAAAAAAGATGCGGAAACAGCCATTATTCATGCGGGAATCATGCGGTAAAAAGGTCGCATGAAAAAGTGTTTTTTTAAAAAAAAAAAAAAAAGTCCACCAAGCACAGCCCTTAAAGAGACTCTGAAGCGAGAATAAATCTCGCTTCAGAGCTCATAAATAGCAGGGGCACGTGTGCCCCTGCTAAACCGCCGCTATCCCGCGGCTAAACGGGGGTCCCTTCACCCCCAACCCACCCCCCGCAAAAGTGTGTCGTAGAAAGGTCGCAGAATTTCCCTTCCTGGAGGCAGGGCTAACGGCTGCAGCCCTGCCTCCAGTCGCGTCTGTCAGCGGCGCATCGCCGCCTCTCCCCCGCCCCTCTCAGTGAAGGAAGACTGAGAGGGGCGGGGGAGAGGCGGAGATACGCGTCTGACAGACGCGCATGGGGCAGGGCTGCGGCGGTTAGCCCTGCCCCAACCAGGAAGCGCTCCCCGGGTGTATCGAGGGGGATTTGGGGGTGAAGGGACCCCCGTTAAGCCGCGCTATAGCGGCGTTTTAGCAGGGGCACACGTGCCCCTGCTATTTATGAGGTCTGAAGCGAGATTTATTCTCGCTTCAGACTCTCTTTAAGCCTCCACACTTCATTAAAGTCAATGGGATGCGGAATATATCACCTACTATTTGTAGGTGATAAAAAAATCGGTAAATGACGACGAAATGATGCGCCTGAACATTTTTGAGAATTGATTTTTTATTGCGGAAAATACCGACTTTTGCGGAAATTTTTCCGCGTGAATCCCGCACTTTTTCCGCATGCGGAAAAAACATGTGGAACATTTTGAGAATTTCAACTTGACGGTATTTTGGTCGCAAACTTCCCGCATGTACTTTACCGCATGCGGGAAGTCTTTGAGAATAGAGCCCATTATCATGCCTCTTTTACCCCATCTGCAGGTATAACTCTGTGCTATGTTGTATAGCCATATGCTACCTCTCTCTCTGTCACCCCTTGTTTACATTGTATGTATCCCTATTTATTGTCCAGAGCTTTATAAATACAGTAAATAATAATAATAATAATAAAATACATTTTCTATTGGGGACACAGACAGCAATAACAAAAAACCTTTTCAGACAATCCTAATTTGTTTAGGCATTAATAATTCCAACAAGGGAAAAGGAAAGTAGAAAGAAATCATAACATAACATTCCATAAGGGACCCTTGAAGGAAATGTATCCCCTCCTGGCTGGGTTACCTTGCAGCACTTGCCGCTGGCTCATGGCTGCGTTCGGTCCCGTCTATGTGGCCGGTAAGTGCTGACTGATGGTTTCCCTGTGATGCTGTTGTTGGTATCCAGGATGCAGCACAGTTTGCGCCAAACACAGTGTACCCGTCTCCATGGTGACACAGGGCGGAAGCCGGGCGCTCCCAATGCCTCTGCACAGAGGGGGAGCCGAGTCAAGCGACACGTGTAGCTCGGGCTTGCCTGACGTCACCGCGGCTGAGTCTCCCTCACCTCTCCAACCACCCCCGCCTGGCTGAACGAGTGGTACATTCTGCTACCTTGGGGGGCCAGCCCAGCAGGGAGGGGTTGCGTGCCGGTTGCTATGACAACGTCAGGGGCCTGTTGAACGTTGGACGGTGAGGTCACGGAGTCATTCTTGTCACGTGATGAGTGCATGAGAGGAAAAAAAAAATACGCGCGTTTCCCTGGCGGCGGGAATTCAGCACGGTGACGCAGCAAGCCTGTCGTCTTTTTTCTCAGCTAGAAATGCTCAGTAAAAGCAACGTTCTGGATAATAATAATCAGAAATAACATCCTCGGAGAGTAGTGAATATATACTTATAGTACTTATTAAGAAAACAATAATATATACATATAAACATGACATTGAAGAGGGAATGCAGACAAAAGATTAAAAACAAGGTATCATTCATAGCTCCTTACTGTCCCTCTCTGGGAAACCTGTCCGTCTGTCCCTCTTTTTTTTCCTCATTTGTCCCTCTTTCTGGACTGATGCGCAGATCTATGTAAATATATGTAATTTTTTATTTTTACTGAATAATGTATTTAATTGACTTTAAACTTTATTCCCACCCTTTAAACCTGACATGGATTAAAAAAAGGTCCCTTGCCCAGTTGCACTATGTTGTCAGGAGCAGTCAGTGTGTGAACTTGCCATAGCTCCCAACTGTCCTTCTTTTGGAGGGACATTCCCTCTTTGGCAGCCCTGTTCCTCTGTCCCTCTTTCCTCCTCATGTGTCCCTCTTTCAGGACTTTGTCCCTCTTTTTATGTAAATATATATATATTTCTCTTCTAAAAAATGTGTTTGATTGACTCTAAACTTTATTCCCATCCTTTAAATTGATACAGTGGAGGAAATAATTATTTGACCCCTCACTGATTTTGTAAGTTTGTCCAATGACAAAGAAATGAAAAGTCTCAGAACAGTATCATTTCAATGGTAGGTTTATTTCTAACAGTGGCAGATAGCACATCAAAAGGAAAATCGAAAAAATAACCTTAAATAAAAGATAGCAACTGATTTGCATTTCATTGAGTGAAATAAGTTTTTAAACCCTCTAACAATAAAAGACTTAATACTTAGTGGAAAAACCCTTGTTTGCAAGCACAGAGGTCAAACGTTTCTTGTAATTGATGACCAAGTTTGCACACATTTTAGGAGGAATGTTGGTCCACTTCTCTTTGCAGATCATCTCTAAATCCCTAAGGTTTCGAGGCTGTCTCTGTGCAACTCTGAGCTTGAGCTCCCTCCATAGGTTTTCTATTGGATTAAGGTCCGGAGACTGACTAGGCCACTCCATGACCTTAATGTGCTTCTTCTTGAGCCACTCCTTTGTTGCCTTTGCTGTATGTTTTGGGTCATTGTCGTGCTGGAACACCCATCCACGACCCATTTTCAGTTTCCTGGCAGAGGGAAGGAGGTTGTTGTTCAGGATTTCACGATACATGGCTCCGTCCATTTTCCCGTTAATGCGATTAAGTTGTCCTGTGCCCTTAGCAGAAAAACACCCCCAAAGCAAAATGTTTCCACCCACATGCTTGACGGTGGGGACGGTGTTTTGGGGGTCATAGGCAGCATTTTTCTTCCTCCAAACACAGAGAGTTGAGTTAATGCCAAAGAGCTCTATTTTGGTCTCATCAGACCACAGCACCTTCTCCCAGTCACTCACAGAATCATTCAGGTGTTCATTGGCAAACTTCAGACGGGCCTGCACATGTGCTTTCTTGAGCAGGGGGACCTTGCGAGCCCTGCAGGATTTTAATCCATTGCGGTGTAATGTGTTTCCAATGGTTTTCTTGGTGACTGTGGTCCCTGCTAATTTGAGGTCATTCACTAACTCCTCCCGTGTACTTCTAGGATGCTTTTTCACCTTTCTCAGAACCATTGACACCCCACGAGGTGAGATCTTGCGTGAAGCCCCAGAGCGAGGTTGATTGATGGTCATTTTGTGCTCCTTCCATTTTCAAACAATCACACCAACAGTTGTCACCTTCTCTCCCAGCTTCTTGCTAATGGTTTTGTAGCCCATTCCAGCCTTGGGCAGGTCTACAATTTTGTCTCTGACATCCTTGGACAGCTCTTTGGTCTTTCCCATGTTGGAGAGTTTGAAGTCTGCTTGATTGATTGATTCTGTGGACAGGTGTCTTTTATACAGGTGACTAGTTAAGACAGGTGTCCTTAATGAGGGTGACTAATTGAGTAGAAGTGTCTAACCACTCTGTGGGAGCCAGAACTCTTAATGGTTGGTAGGGGTTCAAAAACTTATTTCACTCAATGAAATGCAAATCAGTTGCTATCTTTTATTTAAGGTTATTTTTTTGATTTTCCTTTTGATGTGCTATCTGCCACTGTTAAAATAAACCTACCATTGAAATGATACTGTTCTGAGACTTTTCATTTCTTTGTCATTGGACAAACTTACAAAATCAGTGAGGGGTCAAATAATTATTTCCTCCACTGTATATTACTAATTTTAAAATGTTAATTTGAAGGAAAATGAACCAGAATAGAAAGGACCAGTGTGGTTTGAATTATAAAATGACATATTTTCTTATGAAATCTTTATGGTATGCGTGGCTTAAATGTCCCTCTTTCTCATCTCAAAAAGTTGGGAGGTATGTACTGCGCAAACGCATAACGCTCCCGGCCACAGCAGCAGATACACATCTGGGCATGCATGGTTCTCCTCTGTGCATGCTCATTAAGAACTAGTGCTCAAGCATGAGTGATTGCTATGTTTGTGCATGTGCGGTAGAGAGCTCGATCATGCTCAGTTCAAAGGATCTTGTGCACGGACCTGGGCAACTGGAGGAGCCACTAGCAGGGAACAGCACGGAGCAGGGACCCAAGTGGAAATAGACACTTTTCTGTGTTCATAGATAAGAATACAAACCAGTGTATGCAGTTTGCAACTGTTCAAATCAGCTGTGCTTTAAAGGATCAGCTGCTAATGTCTTCGTGTCATATTACTTGACATCAGACTGATGGGGTAACTTCAGTGAAGGTGTAATTTTGCTTAGTAGTCGTATATTCCTGAAGAAGTTACCTAGAAATTTAATATGACTACATTTCATGTTTTGGATTAACAAAAAGTAGTGGCAATGGCCCATTCACGCAAACTGCAGGACAGGTACTCTTATTTCTGTTATTCTGTTACCTATTCCACATCATAATCATCACTCATGTTTGGTCCCAGCATTGAAGACTGTGACGCATCTGCTGGAGTGAAAGACAATACCAGACACTGGAAAAGCACCAAAAGAACGCCATGTGCTTGTGCAAGGAGTTTATTGTGCCTGAGATGCTGTTAATGACAGTTTACCATTTGGTGACTGCACTGCAATTGAATTTGCAGTAGTATAGCAATGTGGAAGGCAGAGGTTGCGACCGCATCAGGGCCCACAAGGGACCCCTCCTTCAAGTACTGGATTTGCTTTGAATAGGGGTTATCGTTACCACGGCTGGGCTGAGGCAAAGGCAAGAGAGGCTCCAGCCTAAGGGTGCAGTGTAGGAGGGGGGCGCACAACTCACTCAGCTATCATTCCCCTATTGTGTTTGAAGCAGTAAGAAATAAAATGGGATATGTGGCAGTGACTGCAAACCAGATAACTAGAAATTGTGGGGGGGGGGGGGGGGGGGGGGGCTGGTGAGCCTCTTAGTCTAATAGCAATCAGTGTGTGACAGCTGGGGTGGGAGGGATGGAGGGGTGCACTTTGGTGCCTCAGCCTTGGGTGCTGGAGGACTTTGACCCCGTTACTAGACGTTTCTCCTCCCCTGCTTACACATTTCTGATGTTACTGTTGTCTTTGGCAAGTTTTGGTGCTCCATATCAATTCTTATGTATAGAGTGCCTGAAGAGCACAGTGTTAAACGTTGCACTGGAGCCCATAGCTCCTTAGCTTCACCGCTATGAATTTGTGTATCTACTGTCGCCTAGAGAGTACAATGGCACTTGCTGTCCCAGCAGAAAGTTGACATTTTCCCAATCTAAAAAAAAAAACACTTTGAAAGTGAGTGCTAAGGATCTCATGTGAACGAGGCCTCACTGGGAATACTATTTCTCCTGTTATATGATGACCAGCAGAACTACAAGCTAACATCTGCCATTAACATTGTCATCTAGACATTAACAAGTAACAGTCACCACTAGGGATAATGATCAGTGTAACTTTTTGTCCAACAGGCAGTTGGTACAAGAGATATTATCAACCCCCCCTCTTCTTCCCCAAGCCTACTGCCTTGCGCTGTGTTGCTGTATGTGAATGCACTGCCTATACAATTGTACAGGCATGTTCATATCCTTATACCCTCTCTGAAGTGCCCTTCGGTACAACTTGTGAGAACAAAAACATGACATTGAAGCTCTTCATGCTACATTGTGTGCGCAATTCTTAATGCGCAGAGTGTACGCTACAATGCATGCAACACACATAGGGATTGATTCAAGTAGAGCCATTAATATTGTCATGCGCAGACAGCGCACTGCAATATAACTGGTACTGGTGCTAGCAGAGAACCGTGCGTTGCGTAATTAGCACGATCTGCGGTACATAGGTATTCATTACTTCTGTACTGCAAGTCACGCTAATTGCGCACCACTTCAGTACTCAGTTGACGTCAGTACCGGTAATATTGCCCATTAGCCTAGATTCATGAAGCTGAGTTCCAAGACAGCAGCGCAACCTAAGTACAGGGCTGCACACTAAGCGCGGTCCTGCAGTGTAGCGTGCCTTCCTTAGTTATGCGCGTTGCTTACATAGCAACGTTGCATCACAGAAGCAGCGGGCATTTAAAGAGGATCTGCATTAAAAAGAAAGACCCTCTGGGGGATACTTACCTTGGGAGGGGGAAGCTTCTGGATCCTAACGAGGCTTCGCCCGTCCTCCTCCATCCCTCTGTTGCTTTTCTGGACCCCCTTCCCGAATCACTGAGTGAAATATTTACCGCGATTCTGCACAGGCGCACTAGCCGGTCTTCATTCAGGTTAAGGCGGAATTATTCAAACCCAATCGATCCGCTCTACTGCGCAGGTGCGAGTCCTTTGCGCCTGTGCAGTAGAGCAGATACGATTGGGCTCGGCTATTTCCGTTTAGCCCGAACGCAAAGTCGCTAGTGTGCCTGCGCAGGATCGCGGAGAGGTGAATAAATCTCTGCTTGTCAAGCTTGTTGGGGGAGGTTTTGGGGAGCCAGCACTGGATTCTCCGAAGCTACAGGGGAGAGGGAAGCTTCATTGAGACCCTGAGGCTTCCCCGTCCAGTTCTGCATTAAATAATAACAGATTATTAACATTTGAGAATAATATTAATAACATTTTAATTTTGGCACCCTTTTATAATTTTTTAGGGAAGCTGGCAGGAGGTTGTCCTTCGGAGAAGAGAGGAAGACCCCGCTGGAAGAAGTTTACAATGTGAGAAGTCATTTTATCCTCTAATAAATGCTCGACTTACCCTCTTCATCTATGCTGCACAGATAAATCAGCAGCTAAAGTTGCATAACGAAAATTGTTGGGAGTTCTATTTATGGATTTCTACAACAGTCTTGAGGTAGAGGGAAAAAAGACCTTGTGGTTTTTCAATTATTATGCAACAGACCTTCCTCACTCAAATTACTCAGTTGCACCAACTTTTACTGTTGGACATTTTCTGCTGCCAAAATAAGCAAAGCCCTTACCTTTTTAGATATTCAGTAAACTAGTGAAGCCATGGGAATTTCAGAGGAAATCATCCTGCATGCTCAATAGAGGCCAAATCCACAACTTTATCAATCTATTTGTAAAGAATAGCGGAGATGCCGCCGCATGGGCAAGCTGCATGGCGGCCATCTCCGTGTTCCAGCTGGCGGCTTCTGCCGCACAGCTACATGCTGCTGGTTCGCCTGGTCTTTCTAGTGCACACAGATCAAGAGCTACGCGCGCGCGCCAGGCGACAGGACCTTTATGCAAGTAAAAGGGGAGTCAGCTGATCAAGCCGGTCAGCTGACTCCAGCTATGCTTCGGATTGGCTGAGTGACTGGGGCGGCGCTGTGGAGCGCTCTGGGTATTTATAGGACTTGCCTGTCAGTTGCGAGTTGTCTGCTGTTGCGAATGCTTACGTGTGAGCACTCAGACCCTAGTCAGATCTTACAGTGTGTTAGAACCAGCCGGAGCTGGGAATTCACACTTAGTCAGATTCCGTGGATAGCTTTAAGTACTATTATATTGTAAGACTTGTGTACCATTCTTTAGTCTTGTTCCCAGGTGTTGAAACCAAGGACTTCACACCTAGACTAGGATATTGCTATATTACTACTGTTTATCTGTTATGATCTCTCGCTTTCCTGACTACTCTCTTGCTTACTGATTCGGTACTTCTGCCTATCTGATAACCGTTGCTGACACTGCCTGTACCTTGATACCGAATCAGTCTTCCGCCTCTGTACTGTATCTGTCCGTTCGTTGCTAACCTTGCTTGTCTGACCTTTCTGCCCTCACTAGTGGGTCCTGCCACTAGTGAGGGAATTATTAAGGGCTGTCACCAAACCCTTAGGTGATCAGCCTTGCTGTACTGTTTGTGACACTTGCTCCTCTGGTGTCTGTTAGCTGCAAGCAGTGTCTGTTGATCACCTGCTCCTTAGGAGATCATCTTGCTGCAAAGTCAGTGGTCCCTGCTCCTCAGGTGTCCACTGGCTGCAGTACAGTTCGATTCCCTGCTCCTCAGGGAATCCTTGGCTGTAGTACAGTCATAATCACTCATTCCACCTGTGACCACCCTTGCAGCACAGTCAGTGGTCCCTGCTCCTCAGGTGTCCACTGGCTGCAGTACTATCTGAATTTCCTGCTCCTCAGGGAATTCTTGGCTGCAGTATAGTCTGTATTCCCTGCTCCTCAGGGGATCCTAGGCTATAGCTTAGTCTTGATCACCTGCTCTTCAGGTGATCATACTCTCAAACACCGTCAGTGGTCCCTGCTTCTCAGGCGTCCACTGGCTGCAGTGCAGTCTGAATCCCCTGCCCCTCAGGGGATCCTTGGCTGCAGTATTGTCTGTATCTCCCGCTCCTCGGGAGATAACTTCTCCAATTACTGTTGCACCAAACACAATACCAGGCTGCAGTGCAGTCTGAATCCCCTGCCCCTCAGGGGATCCTTGGCTGCAGTATTGTCTGTATCTCCCGCTCCTCGGGAGATAACTTCTCCAATTACTGTTGCACCAAACACAATACCACATTAGGTGTCCTGTGTCTAGCTATACTAGTATTATTGGTGATTCTGCAGATCACCATATAATCAGGTATAGCATCTGTATTATTGGTGATACTGCAGATCACCAATAATCAGAAAAATATGTGTTGCTGACTATCCCACAGAATACAACTGCCTTGTGTCAGCTTTGTGGCACAGTTACTTTTATTTAAAGTGTACACCAGGTGAAAAAAAAAGTTTTTAATTTATACCTATCTCAATGTTTTAGAGAGTCACACTTATTCTTGAAGTCCCCCCTTTGGAAAAAAATAAAAAAAAACTAGGACAGGGTATGTCACATACCATAGATAATGTTCCAAAATCTGTGCAGCTAACTTCCAGAAAGTGGATAATCTGTATCTTGCAACAATTTATGGCCTTCAATAGATTTTGAATACTATGAATGGTTTGTCTAGGTAAGCTTTCATCCTACAATGGAAGTGGTACATTTGGAAAATGATTGGCCAATCAAAATTGGATGTGTATACACACAACCCTCATGCAATTCAAAAAATGCTACTTTGCCTTTATCCATAAATAGTCAGATGCACTGCAAATCATACAATTCTGCATGCATATATTCTAAAAACTACCCATAATGAACCACAATTATCCAGTCGTTTTGAAGTCAACGCTTGATTGGTCACCTGCTGTTAGACACAGTATTTTAGTTGTCCCTATCAACATCAGCACTCTAGATAGAGAGAGATCTGTTAAGACATTCGGATAAGTAAGATAAACTATTTATTTTCGTCCAATCACAATATTTTTGCTGTTTTGGATGCGTGGAATACATTTCCACTGTCCATGAACAGTCTTGTACTGGCTGGATGTGTGAACTGAATGGTCTTTGACAGTTTGACAAATTTGCAGTGATGTATTCAGGAGAATGTGGTGCCAAGGATCACATGCCTAAGTGTACGGAATTACCCAGATAGCTCATGGTTACCAGGACCACTAGGAAAGCAAACAGGGCTAAAAGAGACCAAAAGCCCTCTTACAATAAAAAACAAAACAACGCAACTTAACTGTGTGTTCTGTTTTCACTGTTGCTTCTTAGTAAGAGGACTTTTTGGTCTCTTTTAGCCCCATATGCTTTCCAACTGGTTGAGGCTCTTCAACATTGAACAACAAAGAGCTACTTGAGGATAAATCCTAAAGCTGACTGAACAGGCTCTGTCCATATAAAATGTAGAATTTGTTAAACACTATATTTAAAGTTTGCACCACAAGTGCCAAATAAAACATTTGCATACATATATATATACACTGGTATACATTAACCAAAGGGCTTCATAAGCTATGAGGTGGTCAAAAAATATAATGCCACTAAATAGACAAGCTGGGCCCTTATTCAATTAACTTTTTCTCCTGAGTTTTCTCCTAGGAGATCTTTTCAGTACTTTGCGGTTGAAAAATTAATATATTTTTTTTAGGTTGCTGTTATTTTTTTTTTTAAATACATTTTAATGACAAGAATATAAAATATTATCTAGGAGAAAAATCAGGAGTAAAAGTTAATTGAATATGGGCCCATGTCTCATAAGGGATCTCAAAAATAAATGTCAAAAAACCTAGAAAAAATATTATCTCCTGAAACGAGTCCTCTTCATAAAGAAGACTTAAATATCAATGATATACAATATCAATGTTTTCCATCTTAAAGCGGATCCGAGATGAAAAACTAAATATAACAAGTAACTTGTCTATATATCTTATCTAAAGTTTAGATAGTTTACACAGCAAATCTAGCTGCAAACAGCTTTAATAGAATATGATTATTTCTTCCTGTGAAACAATGACAGCAGCCATGTTGTTTGTAAACATTACACAGAGGCAGGCTTATCTGCATCTTGAGCAAAAAAACCTAATCCCCCTCCTCCTCCCTCCTCTCCTCTGCCTCTGAAATCTCTAGCTAGTAAAACCTAATCCCCCCTCCTCCTCCCTCCTCTCCTCTGCCTCTGAAATCTCTGGCTAGTAATACCTCCCCCTCCTCCTGCCCAGACTGAGCTCCCATGAGCCCTTGCTACTGTCTGAAAGTGCCTTGGCTCTCTGAAAACCTGTGGGTGTGGCTTGTTTAGTTTATAGGGAATTAGAGTATTAAAACAAAAACAAGAAAGTATTTGGCTTGAAGAATGCCCTATAAACAATAGGAAAGGAACACAATTATGCAATGAGTAAAAGTTCATCTCGGATCCACTTTAAGATGCAGATATTCATGAAGGAAGGCTCCTAAAACCAATCGTAATTGAAAATAAACACCACAGTGGTACGTATATTTGAGACAATGGTACCAACTCTCTGAAACTGAATGGCCCGGCATTTACCAAATATATTCAGGTTAGCAAAATATAGAAGTGTCCACATAGAGCCAGGCATGATGCATCTCTTGACATTGGTCTGCCACCAAGTTTTGATTGCCAACAGTCTCATTATGATATAAGGAACAACCTCACCACGATCGCTGGACGTTTCCACAAATTTTCTTTTTGTCTTCTTAAAACATAAGGTATTTACAATAATTCAGCTTTAAGTGAGCAACTCTGGTTTCCCATGATGCATCCTTATACTCCCCAGTTTGTGTCTGGGTTTGCTTAGATGTAGTCAGTAAAGTTATCCATGTATCCCAGGATCCTCCAGTCTGAGTTACTCTCTGCGATGCCCAGCCACACGAAGCATCCAAAGGTCGAAATCCATCCAGCTTCTCTGCAGAAGGGTCACATTTAAATAAAAGGAGCCAAATCCACCAATCAGTTTGTACTTTGCAGGTTACTAGGCGATGTCAGGATGAATTTGAAAAGCCAAAGCAATTTCTGCATTGTCTCAGCCTGCTGCCTAGTGCCAAGCCACCCCCTTTCACCCCCTTGTGACATGTTTGTATTAGCTTTATGAATAGTCTCAAAATTAGCGAGTCTGTCCCCATAAATGTTCCAGATCACGCTGGTGCCTAATGTACTGCTGAGCCTCAATCAACCATCTGCACAATAGTAATGGCAACAATACTTTGTTTTTACAATCTGTTAATCTTCTCTGATATTTCAAGTACAAGATATAAATAGGCAGAAGCATTTTGTTATCTGATGTTCATCTCTATAAACAGTTAATTAAGTGGTTATCACCCTCGCCTTGCAGAGCTGGGTCCCCGGTGCGAATCCCAGCCAGGGCACTATATGCACGGAATTTGTATGTTCTCCCTGCGTCTGTGTGGGTTTCCTCCAGGCACTCATTTTCCTCCCAAGCCCCAAAAATCAAAAAGATAAGTTAATAGTCTTTCCCATAAAATTGGCCCTAGACTATGATACATACACTGCATGATACACACATAGACACATGACTATGGTAGGGATTATTATTATTATTGCTCTAAAATGCGCAAATTTATTCCATGGATTCGATTGTCAGCCCCTCTGGGGGACAGTTAAGTGACAAGACAATATACTCTGTACAGCGCTGCGGAACATGAGGGCGCTTTATAAATAATAATAATGAAATAAACAGGATCATGGGATAGATATGCAGTACTTTGGTATTTCGCAAGATGGAATCCTTTTCATTGTCGAAGACAGTGTGATTAAAAAGAAATCCGCAACAACAACAAAAAAAGATTTGTAAAATTGCAAAAAATTAACCTTCATTTTTTTAGTCATTATTTAGTAGGAGTGGCACATCACAATGGTTATTTTGTTATTATTATACATTTATATAGAGCTGACATTTTCTGTTTTTGCTCTTCATAGTACTGTACACCAAGCAACGCCACTGTCTATGGTCAGTTTTTTTGGGAGAAGCAATTAACTTACCAGCATCATTTTGGGAAGTGAAAGTGTACGGAGGAAACCCAAAGAAACGCAGGGTTAACCTACAAATCCCATGCAGTTAGCATCCTGGCTGAGATTCTAGGCAGCACTGTGGCAATAGTTCAAATCCCAGCCAGGGCACTATCTGCACAGAGTTTGTATGTTCTTCCTGTGTCTGTGTGGGTTGCCTCTGGGCACTCTGGTCTCCTCCCACATTCCAAAAACACACAGATAAGTTAATTGGCTTCCCCCTAAAACTGGTCCTACACTATGAAGGACACATGACTATGGTAGGGATTAGATTGTGAGCCCCTCTGAGGGACCGTTAAGTGACAAGACTATATACTCTTTACCGGAAAACGTCGGCAGTATATAAATACTAAATAATAATACTGTATGGCAAGAGTGCTACTGTAGCTACTTACCCACCGATCTGCCGACAATCATAAATTGGTGGGCCCAGAATAGCAAGTTCTTCAATAGGTACTTTCTGGTGCTGAATGATCAGTAGTTGTCTAGGTATTCTCTGCTTTGTAGCTTCACAATAGCTGGAAACCTTTCCAGCCTGCCTGTCCATGCTAAAAGCATTATCACAAAGCCACTGGGATGCAGTTTGGCAATTCTAAGTTATTCCAAGCATTCAAACCATCCAAGCCCCTCTTAATTAGCCATATAGGATGATACATACCGTCAGTGAATTCAGTGTACTCCACCAACTGAATAAACACAGAAAGTATGTTAATTACCATCCAACCAGTCGCTGTAGCTGAAATTACAAGTTCTGGCTACAATTATCTGCCAAGTATTTTTAAAAGGAGACCTGAGCCCCTGGATATGTATACATATTCCACAGGATGAAACGTAGGTTTTGGGGCTGGAGTAACCTACTCATCAGTCCTAAATTCAATTAACCTAATTCATGAAAATATTCTCAGAATAGGTCCTTATCTTCCAAAACATTGAAATCCTCTAGGCTGACCTAAAAAAAACATACATACCGCATACGGTATTTAAAAAAAATTATATATATATATATATATATATATATATATATATAATTGTAGCAGAAGGTTGTACGATGATAGTCGTTGATGCATAAAATGTAGTGTAAATGCACATCTCCCAAAAAAAATGTTGTGGCATCCCTCAAAATATAAGTTGCAATTTAAACTCTGTTCCTGTATATTGTAGCTGTTTAAATATGCAGAACTTATGATTACATCGCTGCAGGCAAATTTCTCTCCCTTCTGGCACTGAGAACACTGGCGGCGCATCTAAGTTTGATATGTGACCCTTAGTGCCTTATGGGAGGGGTGTGCTTCAGACTGCCACAGTGTCATACTTCCCCTAGGTGTGCAGCCATTGGTTATGTATCTTTTAACAGGTTTTTAGTATATACATATCATTATTATTTCATCCAATAGCAGAGATTCACTTAGAAAAAATCTCCTCAAACAACACCTGAACTGAGAGTGATATTGATGCTGACTGCCATATTGATTTCCTTTTAAATAATACCAGTTGCCTGGCAACCCTGTTGATCTATTTGCCTGCCGTAGTGTCTGAATAACTTTAGAAACAAGCATGCAGAAATGCAGACATCAAACCAACATACGTTGATTCCGGTGATACCTTCAATGACTAACTGTACATTATTTATTGCAAGCTTTCCAAACGTTAAGTTTCTTCTTCAGGCATTATACAGAACTGGATCAGAACCGTACAGTAAGAAATTTTGAATCATGTAAACAAGCATGCAGCTAACCTTGTCAGACCCCTGATCTGCTGCATGCTTGTTCAGGGTCTGTGGTTAAAAGTATTAAAGGGAGAGGATCAGCAGGACAGCCATGCAACTGGTATTACTTAAAGGACCTCGGTCGCGAAAATCATAACATTTAAAATACATGTAAACACACAAATAAGAAGTACGTTTCTGCCGGAGTTAAATGAGCCATAAATTACTTTTCTCCTATGTTGCTGTCACTTACAGTAAGTAGTAGAAATCTGACATTACTGACAGATTTTGGGCTAGTCCATCTTCTCATGGAGGTTCTAAGGGTTCTAAGGGAAAGGCAGTTGCTTTGTCCCACTGCCAAAAAAAAAGTGTGCAGCATCATTGTATACTATGCATCTTATAAAGAATAAAGGCCATACTGAGAATCCCCCATGAAGATGTGGACTAACTTAAAACCTGTCGGTAATGTCAGATTTCTACTACCTACTGTAAGTGACAGCAACACAGGAGAAAAGTAATTTATGGTTTATTTTACTCTGAAAGAAATGTACTTCTTATTTGTATGTGTTTTAAATTTTAGGATTTTCACGACAGTTCCTCTTTAACCACTTCGCATCCCACATACAGTATAATCACGTCATTGTAAGTGGCTCTTGAAAGCCACATGACGTGATTATACGTCAGTTCCCTTTAAGGAGCACAGTACGCGTGCTAGCACACGTCTGAGCTCATTAACCCCCCTCCCTCTAACTACACTAATTAAGGGTGCCCTCCCGGAGGTCCGATCCTCCAACCCCCTGCCCGATCCCCTGTAATTTTTCTAACAACCCCCCCCTCTCCTCCCACGCTGCGATCGGGCAAGCAGCATGGAGGATTAGCATGTAAACAACATACCTCACCTCGTTCCAGCGGGATCAGCCTCCCCTCCGTGCATCACCGCTGCCTGTGTCTTAATGCCGAACGGATCGGGTCCCGGCTTGATGACGTCATCAAGCCGGGACCCGATCCGTTCGGCATAATGACACAGGCAGCGGTGATGCACGGAGGGGAGGCTGATCGCGCTGGAACGAGGTGACGTATGTTTACATGCTAATCCTCCATGCTGCTTGCCCGATCGCAGCGTGGAGGTGAGGGGAGGGGGGCATAATTGCTATCTGGGGACTATCTAAGGGGGAGAGGGGGCAGTACACACCTGGCCATCTATGGGGAGGGGGGCAAAGGGGCACACTCGGCTATCTATGGGGGCAAAGAGGCTATATATATGGTGGGGGGGGGCAATGACAAAACACAGATCTAATTATCTATGGGGAGGGGGGGAGAATACAGCAGCACACCTGGCAATCTATGGGGGGGTCAAGGGGGCACATCTATATCTTTTATACTGGGGGAGGAGCTGATAAGGGGCACATCTGGCTATACTGGGGGGATAAAGGGGGGCACCTGACTATCCATGGGGGGGAGGTGGAATAGAGGGTACATCTGATTACCTATTGGAGGAGAAGAACAAAGGGGCAAACCTGGCTATCAATGGGGGTAGGGGGACAAAGGGGTGAATCTGGCTAATAAAGGGTCACATCTGGTATTTTTATGGTGGAGGGGCTAATAAGGGGCACATCTGGCAATCTATAATGGGGGGGAAGATAAAGGGGCACACCGGGCTATCTATGAGGGGTGGGGGGGAATAAAGGTGCACACCTGGCTATCTATGGGGGGTGGAGGGTAATAAAGGGGCACATCTTGCTAACTACGGGGGTGGGGCTAATAAATGGACTTAGCAGTTTAGAAGTTTAGATATGTATGCCGTGAGGGTATATTACTGTTATTTTGGCGAATACGGCTTGTAATTGCTTGTAAAGTACAAAGCAAAAAAATGGGAAAAATACACCTTTATTGACAAATATTATATTGTCGCCATACATTGTACTAGGAAGATAATTTAAATGTTGAAATAAACAGGACATATGGACTAATAAAATATGTGGGCTTGATCTACAGTAATACTTTTTATTTTTAAACAGTAATGCCTGAAAACTGAGAAATAATGACTTTTTTCATTTTTTTTCTCTTTATTCCCTTTAAAATGCATTCAAAGTAAAATAATACTTAGCAAAAAGTACCACCCAGAGAAAGCCTAATTGGTGGCAAAAAAACAAGGTATAGATCATTTATTTGTGATAAGTACTGCTAAAGTTATTGGCTAATGAATGGGAGACCTGTGAAATGTAGAAAATTGCTTGGGTTTTTTAGGGGGAAAACCCCAGGGTAGGGAACTGGTTAACATGAAATAAATATGGTAGCCTCCATATCCCTCTCACTTCAATTACTTTTAATCTTGATCAATAGAAATGACAAAATAAATGGAAAGTGAAGTTATATCTTGTGAAATAGTCCATGCCTAATATGATAAATGTGCCATCATGTATTCCTTGACATAGGAAATTCAGCCAAGAAATTTAACATCAGACACATTTAACTGCCTACACACATTTTACATTGAAGTAGGTGTAAAAACAAATGTAACTCTAACTTTATTTGTGCAGTGCAGGCTGAAGTGATATCTTTTAATGTTTAATTTAGCTTTGTAAAAAATCTGTGCCAAGAGGTTCATCATTCATCATTCCAGGCCTAGAAAAAAATAAACATTTTGGACTTGATTCACCAAGCTACGCTGCTACAATACTTAGCGCTGCTACGATACGAGATTCCTGTCACTTCACAGGCAGCATACAGGGCCAATCAAAGTGCAGGAATCTTGTACTTTGATGCTACTGTACCACCCGGGCTCTGGGCGGGTTCAGTGGAGCACTCGTTAAAGAGAACCCGAGGTGTGTTTAAAGAATGTTATCTGCATACAGAGGCTGGATCTGCCTATACAGCCCAGCCTCTGTTGCTATCCCAAACCCCACTAAGGTCCCCCTGCACTCTGCAATCCCTCATAAATCACAGCCGTGCTGTGAGGCTGTGTTTACATCTGTAGTGTCAGTCTCAGCTGCTCCCCCTCCTCCTGCATTGCTCTGGTCCCTGCCCCCGTCCCTTCCCTCCAATCGACAAGGAGGGAAGGGATGCAGGCGGGGACTGGAGTTCTGCAGGAGGCGGGGAGAGCAGCAGACTGACACTATAGAGATAAACACAGCCAGCTCTGACAAGCTGTTTGTCAGCAGCACGGCTGTGATTTATGAGGGATTGCAGAGTGCAGAGGGACCTTAGGGGGGTTTGGGATAGCAACAGAGGCTGGGCTGTATAGGCAGATCCAGCCTCTGTATGCAGATAATATTCTTCAAACCCACCTCGGGTTCTTAAAGCCGCATCTACACGAGTAGATGCGTCCGCGATGCTCCTTATCAATCGAGCCGCTGATGCGGCTCGATTGATAAGATCCGACAGGACGGATCTCCGTACCGCTGATTCCCTGCTCGATCCCCGCAAGGGGACAATGGCAGGGAATCGTGCGGGAGATAAGCGGCGCCGGCGGGGACGAGCGGGCTCGAGCGGGGAATCGAATGCGGCGCACGCGCGGCGGCGAGCGGGGACGCGGCGGGCACGCGGAAGAGGCGATCCGGGGGCTAATCGAGCCGTCGGATCGCTACAATGTAGCATGGTGTAGATGGGGCTTAAAGGTGGCCATACACTGGTCGATGTGCCATTAGATCGACCAGCTGACAGATCCCTATCTGATCGAATCTGATCAGATAGGGATCGTATGGCTGCCTTTACTGCAAACAGATTGTGAATCGATTTCAGCCTGAAACCGATCACAATCTGTTCAGCTGCTCCTGCCGCCTGTCCCCCCCCCGTATACATTACCTGAGGCTGGCTCCCGGGCGTCTTCTCCGCACTGCACCGCACCGCTGTTCTTGCTCCATCCCGGCGCTTCCTGTGTTACTCCGTGACCAGGAAGTTCAAATAGAGCGCCCTCTATTTCAACTTCCTGGTCACCGGAGTGACACAGGAAGTATAAGCGTACACTGGGACATGCGGAAATGCGGTGCAGCGAGGAGAAGAGGACCCCGGAGCCAGCTTCAGGTAATGTATACATGCTCGGATCGGGCCCGAATCGTACGCCGCAAGCGACGCGCTCCTACCGCCGGGCGATCGAGGGTAATTTCCCGCACGGCGCGATCGACGGTCCGATCCGATTTCGGGAGGGAATCGGATCGGCGGGTGCGTTTAGCGCAAGCGATTGGCAGCAGATCCGATCCCAGGATCGGATCTGCTGTCGAAACGGCCGTGAATCGAGCCAGTGTATGGCCTGCTTTAGAGTAACGAAGCGCCCTTTACAATAGCTAATCACAGTGTTATTGCTGCATAGCATGCGCAGGCAATTACAACACTCTCTGCACTCATTAAGCTGTAGCAGTGCAGCTTTGTGAATCAAGCCCTTTAGCTGAAAAGCAATATATGTATCACGTAGAGACTGAATATATACTATCTTGTATGGTAAATTCTAAGGAGCTTGGTTACTAAACAAGCCAACAGCAGATATTTGCGTAGTTAAAGTGTAACTGTCGGGCATAAAATCAAAAATCAATTCTTTATTCTGGTAAACAAGTAATAAGGATGGTAACGAAGCAATCCAAAAGTTAAAAATCACTATTACTTTTCTTGTTGATAAATGATTATTCCCCAGTTTACCTGACTTATTTGGTACATTGCCGCACAAAGAAAGTTGCAGAGCATGCTGGGTTGTCTTTTTTTGCTTCTTTACTTTCCCCTCCTGATTGGCTGAAGCCTCTTTTCCTCCTGTTTTCCCCTCCCATACCTCTGTTCCTCTCTGATTGGCCAATATTTCTCATGCTGAGACAATGCACTTTCTATTGCAGAACTGGGTGGGAGTGCCTGAAGACTGGGAGGAAGGCGGGCAATGCATACACAATCAGGCAGAGAAGAGTGAGAGAGGAAATTAAATCAGGATTGGCTTCAAGATACACAGACTAACCAGCAAGCTCATATGTGAGGGAGCAGGCTGGTGGATATGTGAGGGAGCAGGCTGGTGTTGTACTTTATACTGGTTGAACTCGATGGACGTATGTCTTTTTTCAACCAAAATAACTATGTAACTATGTAACTATATGGTGACCCAGAACTCATTGGGGTGTGTAAGGGACTACAATGGTCCTAAAAGCCCCCTTACTAAGATGTTAAGAAAAACAAAAGTTTGCTTTCCTAAAACAGAAAGAATTTGCGATAATTCAGGTTGGAGTGAGCTCGAGATGTCTCCCAGGCACCACTGCTGAATATATGCAAATTAACCATTGTGCCCTTAGAAGCTAAACACACCTCCAGAACCGCTGGAATGCAATGATGTGTCAGCTTGTTAATATGTACAGAGCCATAATAATCCAACATGCATACAGACTGTTTCGGATTGTTTGATCCTCATCAGTGCATGGCATGGATTAATTTGGCTCTATGGAGTAGGGCTTGTAAATCCGAGAGGCACAGACTAACCAGCAAGCTCATGGTGACCCAGAACTCATTGGGGTGTGTAAGGGACTACAATGGTCCTAAAAGCCCCCTTACTAAGATGTTAAGAAAAACAAAAGTACTGGCTTCAAGATAGACACAGTTAAAATGGAGAATCCTAACAAGGATATTCTCTTTTTTTATTATAGAAAAATCACTAAAATCATAACGTGGACAGTGCAAAACATATGTTATGTAAGTAGACCAAGTATTTATCTACTTATATATGTGGGGTGGGGGGGGGGGGGGGGTTCTAAAATAGTATGGCTGACAGCTCCTCTTCAAAGCATCCAGTATATTTATAGATTATACAAGAAAAAATGTACTGTTATTTAAAATGTCTGTATTATCTGTGCTATACTGATAATATGGAAAATAAAAGTTTGCCTTCTTAAAAAACAAAGTATTTTAAATTATTCAGGTTAGAGTGAGCTCTGAGATGTCTCCCACAATGCATCACTGATGAATATGCAAATCATCTATTGTTGTCCCTGTAAGCTAACCACACCTCCAGATCCGCTGGAATGCAATGATGTGTCAGCTTGCTAAATATACAGAACCACAATAATCCAACATGCATACAGACTTCAGATTGGTTGATCCTCATCAGTGCATGGCATGGATTAATGTGGCTCTATGAGGTAGGTCTTGAAACACCCTGAGTTACAGAGTACTGTGTATACTAATAATATAGCTTCTTTTATTTTATTTTTATTGTGGTTCAATATTGTAGTTAAAGGACATATTTTTCTTACTGTGTAGAAAGCAAAAATTGCTATAGCAAGTGTGAGTATGAAGATGTTATAGCTGGTATTAGCAGGAGAGGGGTATGTGTTTAATTAATTCTATTTATCAATGAAAAATATTTCAATTTAAAAAAATGTGTATTTAAAATATGTATTGTAAGTACTTTACTGCAAGCGCATAACACAAATAACACAAATAACTTTATACATAGTTGGCATTTTAACACCCTTTGGCTAACAGTGCAACATTCCCTTTGCTTTTGTCATGTCAAAAATACACAAACTTCATCCAAATGAAGACGTAATGAGGCCACCTGCAGGCATTTAAATAAAGATATAGTTTAGACCTCTCCTGTAGTGACATTGTTACTTTTTAACATGTTATATAACCTGTTAGCAGTGGGGTAGCAATAGGGGATGCAGAGGTTGTGACCGCACAGGGGCCCTTGGACCAGAGGGGCCTCTAGGGGCCCTCCTTCATCCAACTTATTAGCTTTGCATTGGTGCTATGATGGTAGTGAACAATATGTGTCTTTTGCATTGTAGTAATTAACAAATTGTTTCCCTACTCTGATTACGCCTCTCTGACACTGCAGCTGTCCTTAGTAAGTTTTGGGTCTCTATATCAATTGAGTTCTTGGGGCCCTACGTAAAATTTGCACCCGGGCACCAAGCTCCGATGATTTTTATGATAACATTTTTATACTTTGAGCGATGGTCGATCGTTTCTGCAATCTTTCAGCGTGGGTACAGGCATTTGATCACACGAACGTCCTTTAGCATTGCGTGGCGAAAACGACCGTCATGGCGGATCGGATCTTCAAGATCCCCGATGGTTCTGCATAAAGTACCGTGATCGCTTGACTTCCTGCGCGTGCCCATCATGTGATTTCGTGTTAAAAACAAGGAACACCAAGAGCCCCAATAGTGTAATATGTACTGGTAAATGGTTACTAGATAGAGTAAATATTAATACTCACAAACCAGGGTTACCATTAGGCAACCACTGTAAAAGCAGGTGGGGAGATTTTCCTGACCCCACTCAGGAATAAGAAGTCGCTCTCTGTAGATGAGAAAAAGAGGGTTCAACCCTCCACCCAGGGTGGACTCAATATTATGCAGGAGAATAGAGGCGCCAAAAGGATAAAAGGAAGCTAAATGAGTTTAAAAAACCAAATTCTTGGTAAATAGAGGAAGGAAGTAGTGGTGGACTTACCTCCTCCAAGTAGACACACAACGACTGTAGTAAAGACAGTCAATATATTTTATTTATGAACTCCAAATATGCAACGCGTTTCGCAGGTTTGATCCAGCTTCATCAGGCAATAACAACAGAGCAATAGCATATGTGGTCAGTAGAAGAGCCAGGCACCTAGAGACCCAGTAGAAGACCCAGGTGCCTGGCTCTTCTACTGACCACATATGCTATTGCCTGATGAAGCGGGATCAAACCTGCGAAACGCGTTGCATATTTGGAGTTCATAAATAAAATATATTGACTGTCTTTACTACAGTCGTTCTGTGTCTACTTGGAGGAGGTAAGTCCACCACTACTTCCCTCCTCTATTTACCAAGAATTTGGTTTTTTAAGCTCATTTAGCTTCCTTTTATCATTTTTCCCAAAAAAATTAAATAACTTTTAGCACTCTGCAATTAAAAAAAATACCAAAAAGTAGGTGAAAAAAGCACCATCAGATTTATTCCGTGTTTTTTCTTGCTTGCTGGTGGCTTAAAATGCATTTTGATTTATAGGGTGTAAAAATATATCCTATGAGAAACTTTGGGTTGTATCAAAAATGTGATCTACAGGTTTGGAAATATAGGGTTTGCTTCATTGGAAAGCTATATACCACTTAGAATGAGTTCAGCTAAATGTCTTAAACTATCCAGAGCAAACATCACTGTAATATATCCTGTATAATCTTAGACGTTAAAAAAAAAATATTAATGGTTCTCTAGTGAAAACTGATTTAAGCAATACAGAATAGTACATTGGTGTTATTAATTTAAACACTCCAATTCTGACCTGATATAGCTGAGAATTTACAGGAGGAATATATATTACACTTCAGGATTGCCATTAACCATACAAGGATTTAAGGAAAGGCCAAGGTCAAACCTGTTCTTGAAATAAGGTAGCTCATTAATTCAATTAGCATTCAAAGAGTTAAAGAAAGGAAACTTGCCACCACAGTTAATGACAATTAGCATGCGCTAGACAAAAGAGACAGACTGGGCCTTGTTTTCTAAAGACTGCAGTGTTGAATTAGGTTGATGGAATAAATGCAGGGAATACAGTCTGCAAGTGTGGTAATCTGTGCTCTGCTGAATAGAAGGTTACTGTACATATCTGCAAGATCATTTCATGTAGACGTTACGGTAGCCATACATCTAACGATTTGGCTGTACGATTGACCATTCGATTCAATGAATTTATGGAATCGAGAGGGAATCAAGTGTGCTCCAGAATTCCCAGTCGGTGAAAAGTGGCTGATATCTTGTCGAATCGACCAGCTTAGTCGATCAATCAGGATGCAAGATATCGGTCGATCGCACAGGAATCGGCTGCTGTTCACATGTCATTCAATCGAATCTGAATAGATTTTTTTGGGCGGATCGTTCAGAAACAGCCTTATCAGTACGCCGACAATGCGTACACACACGCTACTGTCGCCTGAAAGTCCGCCCGGCGGGGGGGTCTGACGGACCCATCGTTGGTGGCTGTAGTGCGTGTACGCACCTTAAGAACAACCTGCCTTCAATTACTGACAATGCACATATCATGTGACTAAATGTACATAGGAGTGTCCTCTGCATGTGACTATAGGTTTGGAAGGAATCCACATTCCATACTGCAAAACAGTGTACTTATGAACTCAACAGCCGGATCTCAACTCTATCTTAAGATAGAAATAACTGTAATTTTTTTCAAACTGGATCTCGAGGCTAAAATTAAAACATAGCAGCCAAGCTGTAAAAGAAAAGTTATCCTTACCTGCGCTGCCTTGTCCCTCGAAGCCGCCCCAAAGACCTTGCATCACCCGACTTACGGCGCGTGGCCCCGTCTTCTCAAACAAAAACGCCAAAAGGTTTACTGGAGCTTACTGTGGTAAACTTCTTGGCATTTTTCTCCAGTTAGGGAGGGGAGGCGGGGCCACGCACCAGAAGTCGGCTGATTCGGGGTCTTCAGGGCGACTTTGAGGGACATGGCAGTGTAGGTAAGTATAACTTTTCTTTTGCAGGAAGTCTGCTATATTTTAATTTTAGCCTGGAAGGATCCATTTTAACAAGTTAGAGGTTAGATTCAAAGTAATCATCAATTCTAAACTTAAAGAGGAACTGTTGCGAAAATCTTAAAATTTAAAACCTATACAAATAAGAAGTACATTTCTCCCAGAGTAAAATGAGCCATAAATTACTTTTCTCCTGTGTTCCTTTCGCTTATAATAAGAAGTAGAAATCTGAAATTACAGACAGATTTTGGACTAGCCCATCTTCTCATAGGGGGGTTCTTAGGGTTTTCTTTATTTTTAAAAGCACTTAATGAATGGCAGTTGCTCTGTCCAACTGCCAAAATAGTGTACAACGAGCAGGGAAGCTGGCCAGCATCTTTGTATAAATCTTTTTCAGGGAATGTCTTTATAAAGAATAAAGGCCATGCTGAGAATCCCCTATGGAGAGATGGACTAGCTCAAAGTCGGTAATGTCAGATTTCTACTACCTACTGTGAGTGACAGCAACATAGGAGAAAAGTAATTTATGGCTCATTTTACTCTGGGAGAAATGTACTTCTTATTTGTAGGTGTTTTAAATTTTATGGTTTTCGCAAAACTATTACTGTATAAAGTGTTAGCCACTTCAGCCCACAGGGTTGAGTTTTTTTTTTACATCTGAGCAACTTTCACCTCCCATTCATTTGCCAATAACTTTATCACTACTCATCACAATGAATTGATCTATATCTTGTTTTTTCCGCCACCAATTAGGCTTTCTGTGGGTAATACATTTTGCTGAGAATTAATTATTCTAAATTCATTTTAACAGGAATATTGCGCGCGCGACCCGCGGGAGTGCGCGCAGCCTAACTGGATGAACATTTTCGTCCAGTTAGGCTGAAGTGGTTAAAATAAGGACATAATGATTGATATTTGATCAATTAATGATTAAACATTAAACAATGCAGATTGCCTGGCTGTTCTGCTGATCCTCTGTCTCTCATGCTAGGTACACACAATGCAATTTTTTGACAGATTTACTGTAAGACCGATTATTTCCAACCTGTCCGATCTGATTTCCAATCAACTTTCCATAGAAGTGAATGGAAAATTGATTGGGAATCAGATCGGACATATTGGAAATAATTGATCTGACAGTAAATCTGACAGAAAATTGCATCGTGTATACTTAGCATTATACTTTTACTCATAGACCCTGAACAAGCATGCAGGAAAAGATGACGTAAGTCGTCACCACGCCGGCGGCCAGCGTGATAGTACTGCACATGCGTGGTTAAACCACGCATGCGCAGTACTGTCACGCCAGCCGCTGTGATGACGCGAGGTGGCCGGCGTGGTGACGACTGACGTGAGAGGGCTATGGAGGCTGCCATATTTATTTCCTCTTAAACAACACCAGTTTCCCAGCAGTTCTGCTGATCTCTTTTGCTGCAATAGTGTCTGAATCACATTAAATAAGCATAAGTAACTTATCTAGTCAGACTTCAGTCAGAGCACCTGATATGTGTGCTTGTTCAGGGTCTATGGCTAAAAGTGTTAAGAGGCAGAGATCAGCAGGACAGCCAGGCAACTGGTATTATTTGAGGTAAACCTGAGATGGGCTATTTAAAAGATTTTACACTTACCCGGGGCTTCCTCCCACCCCATGAGCACTGATGCGTCCCTCACCATCCTCCCGAATGCCACCGTTCGCCTGGTATCGGTCCTGGTAATCTGGCTCAGTTTTGCCAGTCACGACTACGCATGTGCAGAAGAGCCTACTGATGCAACTGAGCCAGATTACTGGGACAGATACCAGGCGAACAGAGGCACTCGGGAGGATGGCGAGGGACGCATCAGTGCTCATGGGGCTGGAGGAAGCCCCGGGTAAGTGTAAAATCTTTTAAATAGTCCACCACAGGTACACTGTAATAAAGGAAATAAATATATCAACCTCCATATTCTTCTCACTTCAGGTGTGACCCTGTCACTTAAATGGCAAGTTTCTGCCAAGTCACTTTCACACCGATGGTTGAGTACTTGTTTTTCTCTGAGGTTTTTGCATTTAGAAACTGTTGCATTGCTGCTGGGTAAACATGCATCATAGGAAAATGTGTGACAAACAGGAATTGGGTGTTTTTTGTGGCAATTGGTGTCTCGGTTACTGAATTGTAGTAAAGTGTTGGTGCTGGCTTCTTAAACACTCCTTTAATGGCTCGTACACATGTCCAACAAAGTGCACAACCAACCTGATGACATGACCAATTGTATGACATGACCTGTATTTCCACACGGCCAAACCAATGTGATGACCAACTGATTTAGATACTGTGCATGCAAGCAGAACGATGAACTGCATGATATGGCCACATTGAAAACAAGTACAAGTCGTTCAAACGAATTGTACACACATGGCCCACTGCCTTGATATCAGCCCGACAGTCATGTGAATTGAAGTGTCGGTTGGATCATGCAAACCGCCTGTTATCAGTCACTCGTCTAGTCATTTGCCAGCATACACATGCCCAATTATCTTTCAACAGACCAAGTTTCGATGATAATTGAATTGAATAGTTGCCCATGTGTATGAGCCCTAATACATACAATCATCACTTTGGTTTTTTTTTCAGTTGCTCATGGGGTGCAACTGAAGGTTCTTGCCTCACCACCAATTCCTTAACCCCCCAACCGAACACACCACCACCACCACCACACACACACATACTCCCAACACCGAACTACATTTTGTGGACGCTTGGTGTTTTCAGATACTGAATGACCCCTAGACAAAACACCTATGTTTAGTACTGCCATTTTTTAGTTTTAGGCTGTAGTGGACTGAATCACTCACCTAGAAGAAGTGCAGATCAAGTTTTTCAACACTTGTAATCTAAATTATCTGAATTATTTTTCAAATGAATGACTAAATCCCCATACACATGCTCAACCGCCGTCTTTAACAGTAAGCGAAAATCAAACATTTTGGGAAAATTGAACGACAGTCTTCATGTGTAGACGTGCGGACGACTGAGCGAGAACGACAGATAAGAAACGGCAAACGACAGATAAAAAGAGGTTTTGGTTTTGGAAAAGAAGGTGAGAAGACATCTGCAAACTGTTAATGTGTACACAAATCTAGTACGATTATGCTATTATGTACTATTATCGACTATGGTGAAGAGACATCGCTGTGGAGCTTTACCGATATGGTAAACACACGTCTTTTAAGCAAGTCGCTCGTTTTGTCGTGCAGTGTGTATTATTAACGTGTGCACGTCAAGGCATATCTTTTTATCACTTAAATTTGTCTTCTCGTTTGTACTGAGCGTCCTTGGTTGAGTGTGTGTATAGTAAGTATCTAACTAGAGGATCAACAATAGAGACATGTAACTAGCAGTTGATCTAGAGGTCAACAAGAGCATCTTCCATACTTCTGTTATAACTTCATTAAAAAAACAGGCAATTTTGGAGTCACTTATTAATATTCTGCCCCATATGCAATTAATTTTTTTCGCCTTAATTATCCTTCTAGGAGACAATTTTCATCTTCTCTTTAAATTAAATCTTTAGCATTTTACAATTGAAGTACCAAAAAGTAGGTGAAAAAGTACTATAAAACTTATTTTGAGTATTTTCTTACTTGCTGGTGCCTTAAAAGGCATTTTGTTAACACAGTGTGAAAATATCACCTAGGAGAAAACTTAGGAGAAAAGGTGAATGGATTAAGGGCCAAAGAGTCAAACTGTTTTGGCCATCAGTTAAATAAAAGGAAATTTTGAATCAGCCACTCAAAGGTATCAAGGTCAAGACAACAGTATAAGTAAATACTTTTTACTAGTAAAGATGTGTGCAGATAATGGTGGGAGTATGCACGTTATCAACTCAGAGTAAGCAGTTTTCATCATGGGAAACCCAGAACCTCCAGAATATCATATAGTAGAGTAGCATGAACCAGAAACTTCTGTACAAAAACACACTAGACCAGGGGTTCTCAAACTGGGTGCCGCGGCACCCTGGTGTGCCTCGGGCATCTTTCAGAGGTGCCTCGGCATGCATCCCCATCCTTTATGCAATACCATCAGGTAATGCAACCGCACATTGATATACAATGTGGCTGCATTACCTGCGAGTTAACCTTTAAGCCTCATCTACACGGGTAGATGAGGCTCCGATGATCCTTATCAATCGAGCCGCTGATGCGGCTCGATTGATAAGATCCGACAGGACGGATCTTGCTTCCGCCGATTCCCTGCTCGCTCCCCGCTAGGGGACAATGGCAGGGAATCGAGCAGAAGATAAGCGGCGCCGGCGGGGACGAGCGGGCACGAGCGGGGAATCGAATGCGGCGCACGCGCGGCGAGCGGGGACGCGGCGGGTACGCGCAGGAGGCGATCCGGCGGCTAATCGAGCCGCCGGATCGCTACAACCTCTTATGGTGTAGACGGGGCTTTAGTCCCCGCAACCATGGTTGAAGTTGAACATGAGAGGAATCGCTGTGCCTAAAAAGCATCACTAGCTACTTAGTGTGAGTCGTCGCCTGCTAAGGGTCATAACGGCATTTCCTGTAGTTGTTTTTGCCGAGGGGTGCCTTGAAAAAATGTCAAAGCCATCAAGGGTGCCTTCACCCAAAAAAGTTTGGTAACCACTGCTCTAGACAGTACAGCTTTGTCTGGTTCCTTCTTTTTCCAAGGGGCACATTTGAAAACCAGCTTGCTCAGGTTAGGCAACAATTTCACAGGAAATGTGTATTTCCATCAAATCAAGACACATTTATAAAGCTGCAGACTCCATTTCTACCAGTAATTCAGAAGTCATTGCCAGAGGATTCTTCCATTCAGATGAGGTTTAAGGCTTTCTGCGTTGAAGAAAAATGGACAACATAAGTAATCCAGCACATCCTGACTAAATAAAAGAAAAGAAAATTTGTATATATATATATATATATATATATATATATATATATATATATATATATACATATATTTTTTTATTTCTTTTTTTCATTTGTTTGCAAGCCTAGGTGTGGTCATATCAGATCCTAGTGAAGATTTCCATAAGATAAAGTGAGTTAAGAGAATTTTTTTAATCATTTTTTGTTCCACACGCACGGCAAGAACTTAAAAAAAAAAACCAGACCATCTGAGTCTATTGGGTCTATGAAAAAACAACAGGACTTGCTTGTGACTGCAGCTGCACAACTAGTAATTCACTCACCTTTCAGCGATGCCATTATTGTCTGATATGTCCCAGATGAGTGTTTCAAGCTTTGTCTCATGGATTACTTAGCTTCCCAGCATTAGTAAATCAACCCCTCCAACACCAGATCTGAGTGGTGAATTCTGTGGGAATGCCTTGCTTCATTTCTGCCAGAAACCAAGTCTATTGCTTCATTATTTTGACTTGTTCTGAAATGACAATTCTAGGAATTGACCTGAAAATTTGGTACAGTCAAAAGTTTATAAATTGTGACATCTACTCCGATGCTTGGTAGGTGAAAAACAAATATTACAAATGACTAACAAGTCTTTCCAGATCAACTTTATATGTGGCAAGAATTGTTAAAAACCTCTTAACAGCTTCTTACAATGTTTGTGCATTTGCAAACACTGCCAGTCCACATAGCTCCTAATGGTGGCCATACATGGCACAATTTTTTCATCCAATCTTTCCAATTCTATGTAGTATGAGGGAACTGCCTAAATTATCCTTTCAGTATATTCACTTAATTTACCCTTATACTACATAGAAATGGTAAGATTGTATGAAAAAATTGTACCATGTATGGCCACCTTAAGAGTAAATGTTTTATAGGTCCGAGACATGTCAGCAGTGTTCGATGTGATTGGATATGTCCGGAAATAAAAGGTTGAATTGTGGCATCTTATCAATGTTTTATAGCAGTGTGAGCCTGCTACTGAAATCACATCAAAAGTCTGTGAAAAGGTAACATGGGTTCCTGCTCTGTCTTATTTCTTATGCAAGATGATGGGAACCTGTGGGCAGTCTGTACATCAAAGAATAGACAACACCATGTATTGTCAACAGGGTTTGAAAACAGTAAAATTGAAATGTTCTGGAAATAATTGAAATTCATAGTTGGCAGCTGAAATGGAAATATATTTTTTTTATAACGTTAAAGAAAATCTGAACTGAAAATTAAAAGTCAAAATAAACATACACACGTCAAACTTACCTTCCGTGTAGTCTACTCCTCAATCTCTTTCTCCTGTCCCCAGTCTTGTTTGTCCACTGTGATCAAGGGAATTCTCCATCCTCCATTTTGAAAATGGCCATTACCTCATAACAGCTTTCTTGTCAGCACACTGTTAAACTGTAACATCGCCCTCTTAAGCCATAGGGAAACATGGACATTACCTGGCACATCAGTTGTCCTCACAGCTGTAGCTGACAGCAACAGATATATAACTGACAGCAACTGATATATTTCAGTTCTGACAAAATGTTGACAGAGCTTGAAGGGATCAGAAAAAAAGGTGAGCTTCTGAGAGGAACTGATGGCAAGGTAACTCTGTAATGTTCATTTGAAGTTGCCTCGGGTGTTTATTTTAAATAATTTTACTCAGTTCAGGTTCCCTTTAAGTTCCAAAATGTTTTATATCACTAGTATATGTTTTTGCCAATGTGTTAAAAAAAGCAAAATCTTGCTTTAAATATATTCATTAGTGATAGCTGTATTAAATGTATGGAATTAATTTTATGTAGCACGTTTATTAATAGTTTCTTTCACTTTTTATAGCAGATCAACAGCACCATAGAAAAGAAAAAAACACTTCTGAGACAAAGTCAGGTAATTCAAGAATTCATACTTTTATTTACAAGACAACAGGACAAAAAGTTCTCCATGTCTAAATACAGATTTTTTATCACTGTTACAGTTTGAACAAAATAGGTTGCATCACAAGTATAATCTACACATTGGGAAAAAAAATGTATTACAAAATTATATATCATTCAGAATGAATTAATTAAATAAGCTAGTCTATGGAAAGCAAACATCACTTAAATGTTCTGTTTGATTTTAGACATTTAAAAAAAATCAATGCTTCTTTAATGAACACTGATTTAAGCAATACAGAATAGTACATTGTTGTTATTGTTTTAAACACTCCAATTTTGACCTGATATAGCTGACAATACACAGTAGTATATTACACTTTAGGATTGCCATTAGGGACACAAGGGTTTAACCAAAGGCCAAGGTCAAACCTGTTTTTGAAATGAGGTAGCTCATTAATTCAATTAGCATTCAAAGAGTTAAAGAAAGAAAAAGTACCACCTCAGTTAATGACAATTAGCATTTACTAAACAAAAGAGACAGAGTGGGCCTTGTTTTCTAAAGACTGCAGTGTTGAATTAGGTGAATGGATTAAATGCAGGGAATACAGTCTGCAGGGGTGATAATCTGTGCTCTACAAAATAATTTCCTGTAGAAGCTAGACCACTAGGTTACTCTGAACTGTGTTCATTAGTGATGGAAAAGTCAAGACAGTCTTTAAATGGTTTAATATTTGCAACAGATTAGATCAATGCTATTGAATATCCCTGTAATCAAGTATTTAGCGCTTTATGGATAAATAAACTCTCAACTGGCAGTTTATCAATCAGTTGTGAGGTCAATTGCAGTTGTGAAACATTTGATCATGTAGTAGTAGGATTGAAGCCTGACGAAGGCTACACAGCCGAAAGCTCGCTTACTCTTATTCTTTTAAGTTAGCCAATAAATGGTATCATCCTGATTCAAAACTTCTTGCTCTTACTGATGGCTTACCCAGTACAATACCCTAATGCTAGTAGTATATTGATGATACGCAGGATAAAACTGTGACCGGTGGTCATTTGATCAAGTTTTAGCAGAGATCTGTTCTAGATCATCAGAAGGTGTTTTTGGGCTCCTTGGTCCCCACTTCCCAATCAACATTGTGATTGGGTAGCATTGATCCTTTACCTGATGGAGCTGCTGTCAGCCTGCTAATCGCCCTCATAAAGGGATTTATTGTTTGTTTCAAGCACCTACAGATTTTCACTGCATAACTGGACCTTACTGCAGCACAGGCACAATTTTTATTTGCATTTAAATAAGTTATCCTTCCTGAAAACCTTTAGTTAAAAAATACATTTTTTTTTTCAAAATAAAATTGGAATGTATTGCATAAATCCACAGCTTCTAATTCTCTCCCCAGTAATCTCCTAAACCTAATCTTATGCCATGATGGGCAGTTCGTCAACAGGGAAGTGTGGCTTCAACTGGCAAAGCACCCCTTCCACCCTTCCTTCATGCTCATGTGACTAATGGGGGAGTGTTTTAGCCTTGCTGGAGGTAAGCAGGCAGATATCAGTCTATGAGGACCTCTGAATTGCAAAAACGACACTGTCTTTCTACAAAACGTTTTATGCATAATAAATTAAAAATAATCTATTCAATTCCTATTTAAAAACAATCTGTGCCTAATCTGTGGTGTTGTTGTTGACCAGTAGAAGATATGCTATTCAGATGTGTTTAGGGAAAAAAAAATCACTTAAAAAAAAAAAAGCAGCCAATCAGCTGAATGCAGACTGCATGATATGTGATGCTCACAGGACACAGCAGATTATTATTTAATAGGAGGTAGAAGGAGTGGATGTACTGATATGAATACTAGAGTGTTAAATAAAAATATTTAGTACTGCTTAATTATGAAACTGCAGATTTTAAAAAATATTGCCTTAACTGATAACTGATAAATCAGAAATATATTTATATGTACACCAGCAAAGCAAACCCAAAGCCCACATTGCTGTTTGCTGTACTTATCCACTTTCACACTATTGATGTTTCAGATATTTTATAGAATTTGTCCCGATGAAGAGAAATGAGCCTTCTAACAATTTGAAAGATATTTGTTAAAAAAAAAATCCAATCATGAATAAATCATAAAGGGAATACAATATTTTTGGTGTGTCGGTATTATCCTTGAACCATTCTATAACTAACACAAGATTAGACTTCAGCTAGAAGTTATGTAGAAGTAACCTGTACCTTTCTATAGTTTTACTGCCCAATTATTTATTATGTAATGGAAAATTAATATTTTGGGTCCTTGTGTTAAAAGAAAAAAAATTACTGTTAAAATAGTATAACAGGGTCTATTATAAAACAAAACTGGATTAAAATAAACCTAGAAATTGAGTTTAATGGTAACCAGGCCTAGTTCTTATAAAAAGTAACAATATCAGTTAAAAGTCACGTTTTTTAAATCATTATTTTTGGTATAAAATAGGACCAGTAACATCCCTATACAACATAAAAATGTCTAAAATTTTCACAGGCATGTATGTTAGAAGATCAGGGCCCTTATGCAATTCACTTTTTCTCCTAGGGGATATTTTAAAACTTATCAATATAATGCATTTTAAACATTTTATCAGCAAGCAAAAAAAAAAAAAAAAATACTCAAAATATTTTTGTTAGTAATTTTCCACCTACTTTGTTACTTTTTCAATTGCAGAGTGCTGAAAAATCATTTTAAATTAAGGATGAAAAATGATCTCCAAGGAGAAAATTCAGGAGAAAAAAAATGTAATTGTATACGGCCCATGCCTCTCACACTAGTCCAACACTGGGATGATGTATAAAGCAGATACGGGTGTGGCGTTGATCGGTACAATGACTCAAGTACGAACTGCATAGATTTAATAGCATAATAATAAACTGTAAATACTACTGATGATTAATCAGTATACAGTAATACTAAGGGTGTATGTTTTATATACTTTTAGGAACTGACTAGAACCATACTCCATAAAAATATATATATTTTGTGAAAGTTTATTTACTTGGACTGGAGGACATTTATAATCTAATAAACAAACCTACACTGGAATTCTTAAAAATAAAAAAGATGTCTTCTGTTACACAGGAAACGTTTGCAGCTCTCTCATGGATTATACCAGAACTGCTGAACAATTAGTGAATTCTAGTTATGTGTTTGTTGTCATTTGCACTGCCCACAGTGACAACCTTTTTCCTTTCTTTTTAAATAAAATGCAGGCTGCCTGCAGTTATCAGTAATAAATATGCTACCCTCAGTTTGCTTGTATGAGAAAATAAAGCAAATTGCTGAAAGGCGAGTTAGAGCAGACTGGATTGATTGATTGATTTTAACAAACAGACAAACAAACAAAAAATCAGTACAGATGCTGCTATAGTCAAATAACTGTTAATTTAATAACCTTTCACCATCCTGATATCACCCAGGTAGGGGCTGCAAACTGTTTAGGAAAAACCTTTTAAAGAAATTCAGTCCAGGATTATGGGTTAATTAAATTATCCAACCTTAATAAACCAACCACAGCCTGCTGAGCAGCAGAGTGAAGCAAGGGAGAAACCACCTTATAGTTGAAATTCATGTGACGTCAGCTGACTATGCAGCAGTGTCAATTTTGAGGCCTTTTATTTGGATCTCTCACTTCAACAGAAAAAAGCCTGATGTCTTTGGATCTTGAATCTGCTCTGTGTCTGAAGAATAGCCACACCCAACCAGTCTAATTTACTGAAGGAGGTTTGCATGGAAGAGTCTAAAATAAACTTGTGTTGACAACAAACACCCAGTCATGTGCAAGGACATTCCTTTTTTCCCCTCTTTAGAACACTACTGATCTTCAGTGCACATATCCTTCAGTAAAACACGCCTTCTATGAATTATAAACAGTATATTCAAAACAGGTTATACAATCTAACTGATGGATCCTTCCAAAAATATAATGGTACATTATCCACCTTCCCTCACTGTCTCTTTTCAAATTGCTGTGGGAAATAGGTCAGCGGTAACAAACAAATGAAAAAAAATTGAAATAATCATTAGAATTCCTGATTGGCTAAGTTCTCTGATGACAAATTCCATTTTAAATTTCTGATCCTGTATTATGCAGCCAAGAACACTGGAAAACTCTTCATTAATAAAGACGGCAATTCAATGAATTTTTGACTTAAGCTTTTCATTATAAAATGACAATGACCAGTTTATATTATGTTATTTTCTTATCACAGAAGTGCTGTATTGTAAAGGGATTTTTTTATTTTGTCAACCACTTTGTCTAACATTTTATAAATTATAACATCACAGAAAAGGCTGGCACCACAGTAAAAAATAGCTCTTTATTAAACCATCATTAAAATGACAGCATTGTCAATAAAAAAATTAGGCTCTGGCGGCGACAGCCCGCTGTTTTGAGCTGGTATAGCTCTTTCTCAAGCCACTCAGCCCACAAAAAATACATACATAAAAATTTCCCTTAAACGTCACTTAAGATTTGAAAGGAAGGCACATATACTATGGCAAAACACAGTTTACTTAAGAGCTAAGCGTCCAACTCTGCTCTGTATACGCTACGCCTTTTTTAAGAGATTAGAGGTTAATTTCAAAATAAACAACAAATCTAACGTAAGTCTATTAAAAATAAGGATGTAATGTCTGATGTTTGATCATTTTAACAATAGAACATTGATCACACATAACCATTCTTTATCACAATGAGCAGCAGCTGGTGTATAGGTAAGTGGATTGTTTGAAGTATCAATTTGCGGTAACGCAGTTATTGTTCATTGTATTTATAAAGTGCCAACATATTACTCGCACTGAAAATATATATGTAGGGAAACAGACAACAATAATCATTAACCAATCATATTTCTGCATAAATGTCACAAGTGACATAAATGGCATAAGTTGTAGCATCTTTATTTCCCCAAAGATTTTCACTCAGTGAAATACAGATTGCACCTAACATCCGACAAATATTACATGGTGCAAGTCCAGCCCTAATCATACAAACTGGGTGTGGAGTGTAGTGGACAATGTACAACCAATTATGTACAGATTGGAAGCTCCAGAATGCGCCTCTCCTCCTGGGCCCTGACTATCAGAAGTTTGCCATTTACAACTCTTATTTTAATGAACAATGGTGTATATTATGCTAGTGCAAACATTAACAATATAGTAATAATTATTTAAAAAAAGATTTCCTGCACACGTATGGATGTCTGAAGTGAGGACACAAATTCCTTCCTTTAATCACCTGTAAAGGCATAATTGAGAAAGTTAACAAAATAAATAAATTCAGGACAGGGGTTAGATTGTGAAAGTGGGCACAGACTAACCTCATGGACCCTCATTATGATGGAGGCAAGACGTGCTAATTTTTTCCCAGTAATTGCAGATCATTTTTAGAACTACAGGCAAGGTTTGCTGGACTCGGAGGTGTGTTTAGCTTCCAAGGGCAAAAATGGTTAATTTGCATATATTCAGCAGTGATGCACTGGGAGACATCTCGGAGCTCACTCCAACCTGAATTATCTTAAATAGTTTCTGTTTTAAGAAAGCAAACTTTTGTTTTCCATAGCATTTTAATAAGAGGGCTTTTTGGACTATTGTAGCCCCTTACACACTCCAATGAGTTCTGGTTCACCATAGGCTTGCTGGTTAGTCTGTACCTCCAGATCACTTACATTATCCACGGATGTCTAGCCTAGGACAACCCTTGTAAATTAGGTGCACTGCGTCACATTGAATGCACCCAGGCCCATACCTTCTTTTATAATAATATATGGCAAACTTACACGATGATCTGTGTACTTACTATCTATACTAAGGAGAGAACAGGAAGGCCAAGGAAACAGAACCACTCAATCAAAGATTGAAAAAAAATATACAAGATCTTTATTATAACATTATCAATATACCTTCAATACCTTGTGATAGTCCAATATAATTAAAACACACATAAAACCCCCAGTAAAAATCTTTGCCACAGCACAATCACCGAATATAATATAGCTGCCCAACCTGATAAGTAGTCAACCTCAGAGGATCAGTGTGAACTTCTATGTGATTGAACCCGGGTTCAGTAAAGTAGGACTCACAGCAATATTTTATGACATAGTACTAAGAGCTACAGTGAAGCCATTTCAAAAAAGTGCAAACCATAGTGTAAATCCAATAAATAAATACTGTAAACAATGCAAACATTATCATATCAATATGTGCAAATCGTGATCTGAAATATGCACAGGGAGCAGCCTATGTAGTGCAATTAAAGTGCACAAAGAAAATAGATACTTAGCCCAGGTATAATAACGAGGTGCAGAGGGGGAAAAGCGTGTCGGCAAAGATGGGGGTGGGGCTCCCCAACTGACCCCACTAGTTTCGCAAGAGTCACCCTTCTTTATCAAGAGAGGAGGAGGAGTGGCCATATTTTTGTCAACCTTCAATATTGATTGGTGCTGTTTCCTTGGCCTTCCTGTTCTCTCCTTGGTGTATATAATTTCAGCCCTAGCACACTCTGGTTAGGCCAGTGTGTAGACATCACTACTTTTTGTCTTTTTTTTTATTTTGCTACCTATGTTTTTATTTAATTTCAATTATCCAACAATGCTCCTAATATACAGTATATGATCAGAGGTACTTTTCTTTTTGCTCTGTACAAGTTTGGCAAAGAGTACAATGCACTTCCCCAACACAATTCTTGATCATATGTATACTATAGGCAGAGAATAGATAAAGAAAGTCACTTGGTTAGCAAGAGAAGTCTATTATTTTCTGTTTGACTAACTCCCATCTCTGACATGCAGTTTCTGTGCAACCAGCTTCTGTTATTACCAGCAGCACTATAAGCAGAGGTATGATTACACTGGGGAAAATACACACTGTGAGCAACACAGTGGAGTTTTTGAGTTTACATCATTGTACATAAAATTCCAGCCCAGCTAATCAGTTTACTGATGACACCAAAGAGTTGTTGATTAAATAAAACATTCCAGCCAGGCAGACTTGATAATGTGGTTACTAAACAGGCTTAAAACTACATGCTTTATGGGTAAAGGAGGGAGATAGAAGTGGCTTTATTCAGTACAGGACACACTGCTGTTATAATAGTTGCATGCCTGTGGCAACAAATAGTCTAATGTGTTTATGTCTAGTGATGAGTATATGTAATGTATAGAAAAGAAGACAGACCGGGGAGCGAAAGAAAGCTGAACAAGTCCTACGTTGTGTAGTGAAGTCCTGTAACCCGTGTGAAATAGAGGAGAAGGCAGGGCTGGGAGAGCCCTGGAGCTGCAGATCTCTGGTAGCACAAGCTGCCTTGGAATCAGAAGACTGGCAGAGAGAGAGAGAGAGAAGAGAGGGAGGAGGAGGAGGTGGGGGAGTAAAGAAACACTCATTACTAAGATCCATCTACTTCTACACAGAGCAGCCTAGAACTGACACAGCCACAGGGGGGCCGCAGGGGATATCAGAGGGCCAACAGTGCATGGCAGAGCAGGAAGGGGGGTGGAAGGGTATGATGGAGGGACGGCTCAGAAGAAACAAGGCCTGCTCTCCACACAGCTAGCTATAAGCCAGACTCCTTTTTGTAGCATTTTTTTTAGAATTTTCTATATATAGTAAATCAATTCTATCAAGAAAGACAAATACGAAAGATGGCATTTATTTTCTCAACTCCTTTTTTTTTAAAACAGGTTTCTTACCTAGTTGTTGTGGTTATGTTGTGCCTTCAAAAGAATCAGAATCAGAATCTTTTATTTCGCCAAGCACAACTAGGTCATACCCGGAATTGGTTTTGGCAGGTACAGGGCTAATGTGAAAAACAAGACATACAATACAGACAATTTATAAAGAAAAATACAGCAGCAGATAACATAACAAAAACATCAAGTGTGAGGAGAGTCCATAGAGTTCAAAGAGTTGACAGCTGAAGGGAAGAAGCTGTTCCTGTGTCTTGTGGTCCTGGTGTAGATGGACCGGAATCTCCGGCCCGAGGGAAGCTGGCTGAAGAAGCGGAACCCGGGGTGAGATCGGTCCTTGATGATCCTCAGAGCTCTGGAGCGCAGTCTGGAGTTAAAAAGTTGATCCAGGGAGGGAAGAGGTTTGCCAATTATCCTTTCCGCTGATCTTATGACCCTCTGTAGTTTGAGTCTGTCGATGGCGGAGGAGCCGGCGTACCACACCAAGATGGAGGAGCAGAGGACAGATTCAATTGTGGCGGTGTAGAAGCTCGTCAGAAGTTCATGGGCCATGCCGAACTTCTTCAGTTAGCGGATTAAAAATAGTCTCTGCTGAGCTTTTTTCTGGGTGGAGGTCATGTTGGCTTTTCAAGTCAGGTCCCTAGAGATTGTAGTTCCTAGGAGGCGCGCACAGGGGACAATTCCGACTTCCGTGCCATCAATGCAGATTGGAGGTGGGGTGGGAGCGTGCCTTCTAAAGTCAACAATCAGCTCTACGGTTTTTCCAGTGTTGAGGACAAGCCCATTCTCCATACACCACTGGCAAATTCTGTCAACCTGATGACGGTACTCCTGCTCATCATTCCCCGAGATGAGGCCCACTATAGTGGTATCATCAGCGAACTTGATAACCTTGACAGAGTTCGCCGTTGACCTGCAGTTGTTTGTATAGAGGGAGAACAGGAACGGCGACAGCTCACATCCTTGAAGGGACATTCATTTCATTTTACACATATATATTTATATTGCGCTCAAGCTTGGATTTGCATCACTGGAGCCTACAGGCACAGATGTCTTGGCACCCTACTTCACCTTTCAAGAACCTACAAACACCGCTCCACAAGTGTGCTGGCCTAGCGGTCACTTTTCCCTTACTTCCCTTGCCCATCACATTTTCCTTAAAGCCTGTACACACTCTAGATGGATGTTGGCTGACAGGAAACGGGATCGGATCTTTTTGGGTGACATTGATGGACCAGGCTTAACAGATGCATACTTGGCCTGTAGGCAGATGTGATGTCACACAGCAAGTGGGAGAACGAAGTTATCCGCAGTTGCTCCGCCTAATTGAACTGTCTGGTAGATCGCTGGCTGGGCGGCAGTCATGGGCTGCTGTATACACACCGCACTATCGGCAGAGGTGGTTGTTATGGTTGCCTCAGCCAACTTTAATCTACCATTTGTACAGGCCTTTAGTGCTTGCAAGAGAGCGCTGAACAATTCAACCAATAATTGTCCGTCAGTGGTGCTCACAGTTTTATTAAATCAATAATAATCGTAATAGACATAAACTGTTAGTGTATTTTACCCACCACTACACTTTAAAGACTACTGCACATTATAAAAAAAGAACTGGACAGCTTGGTTGTTTAGGGCTCTCACTTTGGAAGCAAGCCCCAGAACACAATCTGCCTGGATTTTTCATGTTCACTCTATACGTGTATGGGGTTCCTCTGGGCAGTGCAATCATCAGGCATTTAGGGATCCCACAGTTTTGGTTGTGTGAGGGAGCCCAAGAGAAAACTTACCTTGTATGGGGCCCAAAAACATGTTATGGTGGCCCTGCAGGCTTGGACAGAACATAAAGTTCCACGTACAATGTGTCTTTGGTTGGACTTGAATGGACTCCTGTTCGTGACATAGACATAGAACGATAGACACAGAACGAGCCATAGGCATAAATCCACCCGATATTCATCACTTTAGTGCACCATCAGCTCCAGAAATTATCGCTGCTACACCCGAGATCTAGTTGCTGGCAAAAACTCAATCTGATACATTGGATTTTTTTCACATAGGTTTGATTAGATGTGTATCTATGGAAACACTTGATGACTGTAATTGGATTTCATTAATCATTGCATCACTAAATGCTCACCTGCAGAGAGTCTACTGAAGCGGTACCTGGTAAAACTATTTCAGAAACAGCTTTTCTCCAGGCAAGTGTGCAGAGACACATTAAGCCTCATATAGGGACTAGATTTATGCTGAACACAAAGATTCTTTGTGGTTGATTCTGCCGAATCTCTGCCAGCAGCCAGCAACAGTCTTACACTCCAGGCCCTGCTAAGTGGCATGTACTCTGCTATGGAGAGTGTAGAGGGAGGAGAAGCAGGAGGTTTCACGCAGCACCCGGGGCCAAAGCAATCAACAGAATATTCTCTTGCAGTCGATTACTTGTCGGTCATGTTTGAATAGACACAGAAGACAGCGATTGCCTATACAGACGTTAGACTAATATTGGAAAAATATTGTCGAATGTCTAATGCCTGTACATACCTCGTACACATGCTAGGTCAGGGTTGTCAAACTTAAATACGCAGTGGGCTACAAATTGAAAACTGGGACCAAGTTGCGGGCCAACCTTGATGCCTAGCGGTCAGATTCCTCCCATATACAGTTCCCTGGTGTCTAATGGTCCTCCTCCCTTCTCACTCCTCTGTAAGTTTCCAGACTGAAATTAAAAGATCATATCTAATGACATTCAGTGGCAAAAATGGATTGTGTAGTGATGACAAATTTTATACAATGTTTATATTGAAGTCGAGTTACTGTTCAACTCCTACAGTAAACCTAACACATACCCTTATAGTTCAACAATAGAGACAATTAAGCTAAAAATCACCTGTAGAGAGAAAAAAAACATATAATAGCTTCTTCAGGGTGTCTCCCACTGGACCCCAATTTTTCTGTAGGGCTGTAGGTCTGTAGGTCTGAGATAATCTTCCAATATTTCTCTGCACCACCACTTCCAACAATGGGGAAATGATTTGGTTGCAGCCCGATCCATCAAAGCCATACCTCTTCTCATGGCTCTGTAAGAGGTGGCATGTGGTGGCCATCTTGGCAGATGTGTCTGGAAGATCTCCTCCTCTATTACAGATGACCTAAGAGAGAAGAGAGCAGCAAAGCAAAGAAGGATCAGTGTCCATGAAGAGTCTTACTGGGGAGGGGGAGCATCTGGTTATCTCCAAACAATTGGTGGGCTTTTAAAAAAAATTAAGTGAGAGGAATACAGAGATGGCCATATTGTCATCCATTTTCTATAGTGCCATTTGCCATCCTACCATTCAGGTCTTTTGATTTCAGTGGTTTTCAAGCCTTCATCACAGGCCCATACACACGGGGTACAAATGTCTGTACAGACATGTGTTGAGCGACAGTTCGCACAACAGTTCATTCACGTGGACACGGCAAGCGACAAAGACAGTCTGCAGACAGTCTGCAGACACAGCCATGTCCGAGCGATTGAACTGGTGAATCGCTCACGGGTTCTGTCGTGCGAACCGCCACAAAGTCTGTCATTGTCCTCGTGTGTATGGAAGTTCTCTAGCAGACATTAGAGTCGCTCTCAACAGACATCCGGTGGTCTGCTGTATCTGTCACGGACAACTTCCGCCGTGTCTTTGCTTTTTCTATTTTCGCATGAGTACAAGTGTCGCGAGCACGAATTGTTGCTGCCATTAATCAGTTGATGTCTCTTGTCTGTTTGTCGCTGCTCACAGCTACTGACATTTGTACATCATGTGTATGGGCCTTTAGTGGTCTCCAACTCTTTGTGACCATACAGTGGCTTGCAAAAGTATTCGGCCCCCTTGAAGTTTTCCACATTTTGTCACATTACTGCCACAAACATGAATCAAGGGGGCCGAATACTTTTGCAAGCCACTGTATGTACTTTTGCATGCCAAAGGTGTCTGTCAGTCACTGTTTCTTTCAGTTGCATAGGCATGTTCATAGCTCCACATATGCTGTCTATCCATCTTAGCTTCTTCCACCCTCTTCTTCCTTTGCCTTCAATTTTAAGCCACGCTTCTGAAAAGAGGATGGAATTAGTAAGGTCTTAGGGTTCATGGTGCCCTGTACAAAGTCTTAGCTATGTACCTACTTTAATTTTCGGTATCTGAAAATTATTGTTTGTGATCATTTTAGGTGGCAGTTTAGGAATTAGCACTGTACAGATATGCTGCTTGGCTCTTTCTAAGGCACACAATACATATAATCTGATTTATACAACAAAACAAAGTTGATTCCTGTCCAGAGTAATTAATGTATATATATATATATATATATATATATATATATATATATATAACTTTTATTATAACATTTAAAAGAACCATATATATTTTCCACTAACTGAGGTAGGTTCAAATTTCTCGATCAGATATTTGACTATTATAGACAAAATCAATTCTGATCCACCTATTCCTCACTCAGATTGCTTATGTGCTATAAAGATTCCCCCCACCACAAATCCAACATGTTTCGGCTCCCTAAAATGGAGCCGTCGTCAGGGAATAAAAGTGCTCAGTGCTAGGGTGCTAAGTGCATAGCGTAATCACATTACAATCACAACATATGGAAAATAAAAAATGAGAGCCGTGCTCTCTAGCTCAGTCAGTCATCCCCCCACCACATGTTGGATTTGTGGTGGGGGGAATCTTTATAGCACATAAGCAATCTTAGTGAGGAATAGGTGGACCAGAATTGATTTTGTATATAATAGTCAAATATCTGATCGAGAAATCTGAACCTACCTCAGTTAGTGGAAAATATATATGGTTCTTTTAAATGTTATAATAAAAGTTATATTATATATATATATATATATATATATATATATATATATATATATATATATATATATATATATATATATATATATATATATATATATACATTAATTACTCTGGACAGGAATCAACTTTGTTTTGTTCTCTCTAAGGCAGCCTGTTTTTGTTTTTTTATACAAATAGAGGAGGACAAGTTGCCTGCTGCAGGGACTTCAAATTAAGTCTCCCCAGTAGCGGTCGTTTGTCAGTGATTCAAGATGAGGGATCAACAATGACTTCATCAGCAACATTGAGGCCTGGAACCCACTGAAAACCGCAAACGCAAAACGCAACCGCTAGCGTTTTGTCTGAGCGGTTTGCAAGCGGATTCATGCGCGTTTTTGGTCGTGTTTTGCAACATTGTATTTTTTTCCCCAGCGGGTGCCTAGCGTTTTGCGTTTTGCGTTTTTATCCTGATTGGTCCTGTGAATTATTTTTCATTTTGTTACAGTGTGCTGAACCGCAAAACGCTAGCAAAACCGCTCAGTTTAGGTTTTGCTGAGCGTTTCCGCTAGCGGTTCAATACTTTACATTGAAGCGCTAACGCTCCCAAAATGCTGCACGTCCTGCGTTTGCGTTTCTGAGAAACGCAAACGCTCCTGTGGAAGTTGACCCATCCATTAACATTAGCCCAGCGTTTTGGCAAACTGCTAGCGTATCGCAGTGCTGCCAAAACGCTGCCAAAAGCGCTCCTGTGGGTTCCAGCCCTAAAGGAAGATTGCACACAGGCAAGATTTTTGCACTAGATCAGTGATCTGCAAACTTGGCTCTCCAGCTGTTAAAGCGGACACAAACCAAACATTTTTTTTAATTAAAAACATTTAGTTGCACCACTCTGACACATACAAAGATAAATAAACACTCCTTCAAGCCTATGAGCATTTCAGTGCATGCTTTTCACCCTTCTCTTTTCATAACTAGGATTATACTGGGTGCAGCCATTAGCAATTCCTCCATTGCCGGACACCACCTACTCCACCAGTTTGCCGGATTTTGTCCCGGCAATTTGAAAGGAAGGGAGGGGTTCCTCCAATTAATGTAAAATATTTTATATTTGTCATAATGCAGCTGAAAAAAGGCTGCTATTTATTATTATAATTTAGAAAATAGATTTTATTTCTGAAATCTTGTATTTTTAATTTGGGTCCACTTTAAGGCTAGCTACACACCAGGACGTTGCGTTTAGGGGACGTTATAGGGCACATAACGTGCCCCTAACGCAACGCCTGGTGCTCTCTGGTGTGGACGTCGGAGTGAGCCGCGTTGTGCAGCTCACTCTGGCGTCCGTGATGCCGTGATGCGTACTCTTGGGCGCATGCGGCATCACGTGGTCCCGCCCGGCCAATTGCCGCACAGAGCGGCCGCTCCAGGAAGTAAACAATGCACGTCACTGAGTGCAGTGAATATTAATTAGCCATGTGCCCGGCCGCTCTCCCCACCTCCCCAACATGACTGAGCATGTGCAGACAGTCTAACGCGGCTTAGCCACGGAGAACGCACAGCATGCAGAACTTTTCTGTGTTACAATGTAACGCAACGTGGGCAGTGTGAACAGCCCACTTGTGTTACATTGCTGTGCGTTGGGGAGCGTTACAGGCTGCACTAATGTGCGCCTGTAACGTCTCTGTGTGCAAGAAGCCTGAGGAACTACAAGTCCAACAATGCATTGCGGGAGTCTGACAGCCACAGTCATAATTCATAAAGGCAAATGCATTGTGGGACCTGTAGTTCCTTAACAGATGGAGAGCCAAGTTTGCAGATCACTGCTCTAGATGGTCAGAATGTTTCAGCTTTAAAACTTAAGGTATGTAGTATTAGTAGGGAGCCTGTATCCAGCATTCATTTTCTTAACATTTTTTTGCAACTAATGCTAAAAATACTATGAGTAATTAAAATATTTGTGCATTAAATAACATTGTGTATTTGGACAGTATAATAGAAGCAAGCAGTCTTGAGATGCGCTATGTACGAAGGTCATCCAGAATAAACAACCTTTTTTATTTAATTAATTAATCAATTTATTTTCGACACGCTGTAGCTTCTGACTAGATGCATTTATCATACATTTTTACAAGGTCTTCAATCACTTGGTGTGTGCAAGGTAATGTCCATGTTTCTCTGTGGCCTCTTTCACACTATACGCTAAAAAACAGAAGATTGTTCCCAATGCACTGCTATGGAAAGTTAAAACGTATTACGTGTAAAAGGGTCGTTAGTCTATGATCTACTAATTTAGAAATCAGAATGCTCAGATGTTAGTATTTTGTGTGTGATGTGTCTTCTGCGGTTACAATCCTGTCTTAAATTTGTCAGGCATTGCTTTGGTTCTGTGATTGGATCCTTGTTACTCATCCACACTTGTATGACTGCAATCAAGGAGATTGATATTGATGAAGAATAAAGACTGATGCTGTTCCTTTACAAAAAACCCAATTGCCTGTTTTGTATATATTTAGCGTGTACTCTGGGGTGGAACTGTACTGATACTTTTTATCCCTATCTATTGGTAATAGCAAGCGCCAGGTCACTGAGAAGAGGCGAGGATGGAGATGAGTGCACAAACTGGAGCAGTGCTGACAAAAACAGGGAAAGGGGCCTCAGGGAGCACAGTACATTTAATGTGGGGATATCTGGGGGGGAGGCAGCTGACTCGGGGTCCTAGGGACAAAATATGCTGCGGAGGGGTGTCGGGGAGGGGGGGGGGGGCAGGTTAATCTTGGCAATTGTTGTTTGAACCGGCCCTGGGTTCCTGTTGGCAACCGCACTACTTTTGCTTCCATTTTTGTGTGTGTGTGTGTTGGTAAGTCAGCCTCATAGTGAAACAGCAATAAAACACCACCAGACAGATGCTAAAACTTTTTCATACTCTCCAAAAACTATAAAGCAAAAGCAAATATCCTGGAGTTAGGAATAAAGTGCAACGCCTTGTTCCCCTGCACTCATGAGTTAGCTGAATGGAGCAGATACTGAGCAGAGGATGAGACACAGGAAGGCTGAGGCCTTATTTACAGCTTGCTGTGGAGGCACCAACTGAGCGCTATCACTTCCCCTGCAGGAGATCTACTCTATGCTAAAGACCTGGGAGGGGGGAGCAGCAGCACTACCAGGCATAGGGAAGCCTGCAGCCCCCTTACCTACCTCCCACACCGCTGCACATCAGCAAAGTATGCTGTGTGAGAAGGCTGATCAGTCCTCATGCACCTGACTGCAACCCCCCCCCTCCCCAGCAACACTGCCTGTGGAGCCCTCCCACACTATTTTTCACTGACAGCAGTCCAGGGACACCACCAAGTTCACATTCAAGATCGTCTGCCTGTTTTAATTAGATCTCCCAGTGCCGGAGGCTGTTTTGTAAAGAGTTCTAGGCAGAATTTCCGGCTTCCAGGTCTCTGGGGGAATCAAATAATGTACAAACATAGAGGGGGGCAGATAAAAGAACAGCAAAGCAAGGGATTTGCGGTCTGCCTGTTTCTAATGAGAACAGGAGCAAAGCTCTGTCTGCAAGGGTGAACTAGAGAATAGATAGATGGATAGAAGATTGATAGAGAGATGGATGATGGATGGATGGATGGATGGATGGATGGATGGATGGATGGATGGATGGATGGATGGATGGATCGATCGATGGATCGATCGATCGATCGATCGATAGATAGATAGATAGATCTATGTATGTATCTAGACAGAAACATACATACATAGGAGATAGAATAGAAAGTCAGAAAAATTGTGAGAGAGAATAGGGTAACTGGAGAAAAGAGAGAAAATTTTAAAAAGTGGATATTATTATTATTATTGATTTATAAAGCGCCGACATATTCCATGGCACTGTACAAAGTAAGAAACAAACATGGGGTACATAATACAGACAATGGTGTACACTAATATACAAGATACATAATTAGTGACAAAATACAAAAAATGATACAACATACAGAATACAAAATACAGAAGTGGTAATGAAAGTGATAAAAGTAACATGATGAATAAAATGTATAATGATTTCCAAGACACAAAAGGGGGAGAGAGCCCTGCCCTTGCAAGCTTCTATATATATAATAGACTAAGGCCACATACACACATCAGACCATAGTCTTTTGAAAATGAAAGATCACAGACCAATCTTACCACCCTTCATGTAGTATGAGAGCCATACTCTACACAGTCTTTTCTATGGAGCTGAACTCCACATCAGAAAAAAATCTTTGCAAGATGCTGCACACACAGGTGCTGTACAGACACAAAAGATCAGTATCTGCAAAAGATCTGTTCCTGCCAAAAATCCATTCCTGCAAATTGCAATGATAGTCTATGAGATCTGCAGATCATCATACACACATGATTTAACTGACATTCATCTCTAGATCAGATCCACCAGGATGGATTTTCAGAACTGCAGATGATTGCTTGATCTGCAGATGAATGTCAGTTAAATCATGTGTGTATGATGATCTGCAGATCTCATAGACTATCATTGCAATTTGCAGGAATGGATTTTTGGCAGGAACAGATCTTTTGCAGATACTGATCTTTTGTGTCTGTACAGCACCTGTGTGTGCAGCATCTTGCAAAGATTTTTTTCTGATGTGGAGTTCAGCTCCATAGAAAAGACTGTGTAGAGTATGGCTCTCATACTACATGAAGGGTGGTAAGATTGGTCTGTGATCTTTCAGTTTCCAAAGACTATAGTCTGATGTGTGTATGAGCCTTAAGTGCCTCAACCTTCAAGCAAGAAGAAGAAGTACTTTGCATGAGAAAATTTATGCGTGATCAAACACCAAGTTTAAGGCCTTTTTTCCACGGACTGTTGAGCTGTGTGCTCAGCAAGCAGTTACCAGGCAGCAGTAATCAGTTACCAGGCAGCAGCAAGCTGTTACCAGGCAGTAGTGAGCAGTTGTAAGAGTTTGAGAGGCATTTTACTGCTTATCAACTGTCCGTGGAAAAGAGGCCTACCCTAGCAAGTCTGGCTTTGCAAATCTGGCCTAATTGGCTATTCATGAGGCAATGCTCACGCAAATTTGCTTTTGCATTCCAAACTATATGCAGGGTCAAAAAACCAATAAAGCGGTCGCCCTGCTGCATGCCAGTGATGAGCGAAAATTTTTACAGAATTTTCGCCTAATTTCGTTTTGACAGGCAAATTTTCCATCTAATTTTTTCACGTTAATTTTCGCCTCATGCCAGTCATTTTCGCGTTACTTGCGTATTATTGCGGACATTTTCCGCATAAGGGCATTAGCGTCTGCATTCAGAGAAGTTTCTTGCGCATTATTGCGGACATTTTTCCGTATAAACGTCTGCATAGACTGAATTTCCATGCGGATTATTGTGGACATTTTTCTGCATAAGGGCATAAGCATCCGCATACAATGAATTTTCGAAAACGCAAATATTTCTGAAGATTTACGTGAAAATTCGCCGAAAACTGGATTTTCGATGCGCAAATATTTCTGAAGATTTACGTGAAAATTCGCCGAAAACTGGATTTGCGATGCGAAAATGACTTAGGTGAAAATTCGCAAGCAACACTGCTACATGCTACATTAGCACTATCCAGGAGCGCCACAGGGAGGATTCCCAATGCCCCCTTTTTATACAACCGGGGGACCGCGGGGTCCCAGGCACTCTCACTGCCTGGGAACCACAGCAGCACCCCGGAGGGGGAGGCTTGGTGGCGCAGCCAGCGCTGGGGAGAGCCGTCCGCACCCACCTCCCAATATTAAAAACAGGCACTTACCTTAACGTCCATTGCGTTCCGCTACATGCGCATTAACTTGGGGGCACCACATGAGAAAGGAGTGAAGCATGGGTCACCCCAAGCTTTAGAGCTCAGGGCTGGCTCACATACAACACTCCGGGGGGGAGGACAAGCGCAGACAACTAACTCCAGGGTTCACACCACCGGAGCAAGCCATCCACCACCTGCCTCCAAAGGATACAACTGCAAAAAATGCTTTCCATGAGAAAATTAATGCGCATGTAGCAGAACGCAATGGACGTTAAGGTAAGTGCCTGTTTTTAATATTGGGAGGTGGGTGCGGACGGCTTTCCCTGGCGCTGGCCACGCTTAGGGGGATCGGCTGAGCCACCCAGCCTCCCCCTCTGGGGTGCTGCTGTGGTTCCCAGGCAGTGAGAGAGCCTGGGACCTCGCGGTCCCCCCTGGTTGTATAAAAAGAGTGGCATTGGGAATCCTCCCCGTGGTGCTCCTGGATAGTGCTAATGTAGCATGAACTTATTCCCGCAGGGCGACCGCTTTGCAGTATTGGTTTTTTGACCCTGCATAGTTTGGCATGCAAAAGCAAATGCATATTCGCATGAGCATTGCCTCATGAATAACAAATTAGGCCAGATTTGGAAAGCCAGACTTGCTAGAGTTAAACTTGGTGTTTGAGCATGGAAAGCATTTTTTGCAGTTGTATCCTTTGGAGGCAAGTTGTGAATGGCTTGCTCCAGTGGTGTGAGCCCTGCAGTGAGTCGTCTGCGCCTGTCCCCCCCCCCCCCCCCCCCCCGGAGTGTTGTACGTGAGCCAGCCCTGAGCTCTAAAGCTCGGGGTGACCCATGCTTCACTCCTTTCTCATGTGGGGGGCCCAAGTTAGTGCGCATGAAGCAGAACAGGGGGTATTGGAAAGCCTCCCAGTGGCGCTCCTGGATAGTGCTAATGTAGCATGAACTAATTCCTGCAGGGGGACCGCTTTGTGGTATTAGTTTTTTGACCCTGCATAGTTTGGCATGCGAAAGCAAATGCATATTTGCATGAGTATTTGCATCAGTATCTGCAAAAGATCTGTTCCTGCAAAAAAATCAGTTTCTGCAAAATGCATTTATAGTCTATGATATCTGCAGATCTCATGCTGGGCATACACGGTATGTTTTCTACAATGTAATCGAGCCATGTCCGATACCCTGCCGGATCGATTCTGCTGCGCTTGATACCGGCGGGCAGGACAAAAGAAGAAACGAGTGGAAAATAAGAAAGCGCTCGCGGGGACGAGCGGGAATCGATCCGGGCGCCCGCGGGGACGAGCGGGAATCGAGCCAGCGGCTCTATTACACGGTAGAAAACATACCATGTATGCCCAGCATAATGCACACCTTGTTTGACGGATATTGATCTGCAGATCAGACAATCCTCTGCAGATCCAAAGATCCATCCTGGTGGATCTGATCTGCAGATGAAGTCCGTTAAACAAGGTGTGTATGAGATCTGCAGATATAGACTATGAATGTATTTTGTAGGTACTGATCTTTTGCAGGAACAGATCTTTTGCAGATACTGATCTGTTGCATGTGTACTGCATCTCTGTGTACAGCATCTTGCAAAGATTTCTGTCTGATGGGGAGTTCAGCTCAATAGAATAGACTGTGAAGGTATGGCTCTCATACTACACGGAAGGGGGTAAAATTGGTCTGTGATCTTTGATTTTCCAAAGACTTTTATCTGATGTGTGTACCCACCTTTATTCTTCTTGCTTCAAGGTTGAGGCACGTACTCTATTAGATAGATCAAAGATGCGGCGTATGCTACGACGCGGGACGGCTAGTACAATCTAAAGGGAATGGGGGGAAACAAGAGGAGGGGTAGTATACAATAAAATATATAAAGGCAGTGTGTTTTAGGATACCTAGTAGGAGTGCAATTTGGTCTTAGGACAAAAGGAAATGGCTTAAGGTAGCGTATATGCTTGTCGGAACAAATGAGTTTTTAGAGAGCATTTAAAAGTAACAAAGGTTGGCGAGTGACGGATGTGTTGTGGGAGGGCATTCCAGAGGAGGGGTGAAGCGCGTGCAAAATCTTGTAAACGTGAATGTGAGAAAGTGATTCTAGAGGAGGACAACAGAAGATTGTGTGCAGATCTGAGATTGCGATTGGGTTTGTATCTGGAAATTAGTGAGGATATGTAGCGGGGAGAGAGATTGTGGAGAGCTTTGTAGGTTAGGGTTAGGAGTTTGAACTGGATCCTCTGGGTAATTGGCTATGTATGAATATGGAGAGATATGGAGAGATAAGTGAGCAGATGGACGGACGGTGCAAAAGAGAGTGAGATAGATAGATTATAGGCAGGCAGGCAGATGATGGTCAGGCAATTAAAGTGTACTTTAAGGGAAAAAAAGTGCCCCTTCTGTGTACTCACCTCGGAGGGGGAAGCCTCTGGATCCTAAAGAGGCTTTTCCCAACCTCCTCTGCAGGTCTGTTCAACGTTGGAACCCCCCAAAAAAGTTTGTTGCCACCTGTTGACAGCTCACGCATGTGCACTAGCACCGTACCCACTCCGCTTTCTTGGAAAAAGCCGGGCCGGAACGGGCCCGTGCTGCCGTGCTTGCGCAAGCCACTTGTGCAGTAGCACTGACCCGATCAGTCTCAGCGTTTTCCACCAGAGACCGAGCAGCTCTATGCTATGTTGATCCAGCGACAAGACTCCGGGGTCTTATCACTGTATCGACCTGGCTAAGTAGGACGGGGGAAGCCTCATTATATTGCAAGCTTTGCAGGTTTGCTTTAACCACTTAAGGAGTGTGGGCTTAACCCCCCCCCCCCCCCTAAAAACCAGGCCATTTTTTATATATTAGGCCACTGCAGCTTTAAGGGCTTGATACAAACAAACACAGAACATTTATATCGCGCTTTTCTCCTGGCAGACTCAAAGTGCCAGAGCTGCAGCCACTAGGACGCGCTCTATAGGCAGTAGCAGCGTTAGGGAGTCTTGCCCAAGGTCTCCTACTGAATAGGTGCTGGCTTACTGAACAGGCAGAGCCAAGATTCGAACCCAGGTCTCCTGTGTCAGAGGCAGAGCCCTTAACCATTACACTATCCAGCTACCACCGCTTGATGCAGGGCCGCACAACTCAGCACACAAGTGATTCCCCTCCCTTTCAGCCCTCTCTGTTGGTGGGCTATGATCAGTCCCAGGATGTTAATTTTTTTTTGTGTCAATATTTATACCTTTATTTTTTAAATAAAAATACATATTTTATTTATTTATTTTCTATACCCCCCTCTCTCCCTCCCAGGGCCGGGCCGAGGCATAGGCTGGAGAGGCTCCAGCCTCGGCGCAGTGTAGGAGAGGGCGCACAAGTCATTCAGCTGTCATTCCTAATTGTGTGTGAAGCAGAAAGAAATAAGAAAAGGGGATACATGGCAGTGACTGCAAGCCAGATAACTAGATATTAAGGTGTTGGGGAGGTTGTGGGCCCTGTGGCGCTTCTTAGTCTAATAGCAATCAGTGTGTGACGGCTGGTGTGGGAGGGATGGAGGGGCGCACTTTGGTGTCTCAGCCTTGGGTGCTGGAGGACCTTGTCCTGGCTCTGCTCCCTCCCCCCGCCAGCCAATCACTGTGATCAGCTGTCATAGGCTTCAGCCTATGACAGCCGATCACACCCAAGCCTACCAGGGGGACAGCCCCTACCAGGGGGACACACACAAGCCTACCAGGGGGACAGCCCCTACCAGGTGGACACACACAAGCCTACCAGGGGGACAGCCCCTACCAGGGGGACACACCCAAGCCTACCAGGGGGACAGCCGTGTCACACGGGATGCTTATGACGGAGCTTAGCTCTGTCGTTTAAGCGGAGATGCGCGCGCAATCTCTTGCAAAACACACCCCCAGGACTGCACGCCGATCAGCGTTAGGCAGTCCCGGGGCTGGCGCCACTTTCACGCCCATCGGCGTGACGTGGTCGCCGAGAGGTTAAGGTGACCATACACTTAGACTTTCTCCCAAGGTTGTGAACCAATTGTTTACTCTCTGATCAGAATCTGATGGGATTATGGTCCATACATACCATACCATACCTACCACAAGTAGTACAGACTAACCAGCAAGCTCATCGTGAACCAGAACTCATTAGAGTGTGTGAGGGGCTGCAATGGTCCTAAAAGCCCCCTTACTAAAATGCTAAGAAAAACAAAAGTTTGCTTACTTAAAAAAGAAAGAATTTGTGATAATTCAGGTTGGAGTGAGCTTGAGATGTCTCCCAGTGCATCACTGTGGAATATATGCAAATTAACCATTGTTAACCTTAGAAGCTAAACACACCTCCAGAACCGCTGGAATGCAATGATGTGTCATCTTGTTAATTTGTACAGAGCAATAATAATCCAACATGCATACAGACTGTTTCGGATTGTTTGATCCTCATCAGTGCATGGCATTGATTAATTTGGCTCTATGGAGTAGGGCTTGTAACACGCATATCGATATGTAGTAAATTTAAGCATGACGTACTGTTTGAGGCTGTGGCCCACATGCAGTGGTGTGATCACCATTGACCTGCCCCCAATGGATGGAAATTTCAAATCCTGTCGATCAATAGTTCAAACCATTTCTAGGTCAAAGGTGATTGTAATTCTATTGATCACATGTGTTGGGATAATATATTTTCGACAAAAAATCCATAAGTATATGGTTACCCTTAGATAAATAGATACGGGTGTGGGGAACAGATTTGTATAAAAACTCTGAATGTATAGATTTTCCAAACATCTCGGATATGTTACATATTCATTACAATACACAGATGAAGATGGGCAGCTTAACAGGACTTCCATAAATGATGGTCTTCCCTGTTTCTCTGGTGACAGTAGGTTTGACATAAGACCCAAAGGCAGTGGGGAATCCTCTCCTACCATAACATATTGATATTCGTGAACTAGGTCGCACAGCTATCCTGTCAGTGCTGTCAACGAACTCGGGCCATAAATATACAGAAAGTACACAGGCTGCAGCTGTGAACTGATTGGTTTAATAAACACAACAAAAGCTTCCGGTGGCTGTAGGAGGTCCTGTTGCCAGACACCTTGGTGCGCTTTACGCATAAGCTGGTTCTGCAACTGAACCAAGAATTCTACAGGGAGTATTTTCACTGTGACTAGTAAAATCCATAATACAGAGCTGTCAATGATCTCAGCAATATTTCTCTACACGTCACTGCTTGGAATGACATTATGGCAATGCCAACTGTGACAGTGTCATGAAGGCAACACAAAGCAATATGGGTATCCTCTACTGAATCAGCCACTCATACTTGTGGCCTGTTGGAGTCTCATTTCCCTCAGCCACAAAATTAGCAGAACCAGAATTAAAACTAGAGCCTGTCTTTGTTTTACAATCTAGCACAGAATGAGCTCATTTAATAAAACTGATGTCCACAAGGCTGAATTTATATTTTTTTCGCTCCTAGGCCAAGTATATTGGGGCTCCCCTTCCAAGAGCAGCAGCGCCTCTCCCATTCAATGTGCCACCCCCTTTTCCATGTGTATAATCAGGGCACTTTCCAAGCTAAATTGCACCCAGGGTGAGGGTGTAAAAATTGCACCCCCTTCCCCTCCCCCCCCCTCCTCCCATGGACTCGCGAACCCTTACTCTTTAGGGACAGTCACACACCCACAGGTCACAAGTACATCTGCCTACTTACTAGTGACCAGCCGCTCATCCAGGAGGAAGCGTGGACCAGGAAAACACACAGATAAGGAGAGCCTGGAAAGAGCGACTCCTCCATGGGTGCCGCGCACTGACAGCCTGCAGTACCGCTACAGGACATCACATGGTGGTGACATGATGATGACTTCACGTCTGATGCAGGCAGCCCAGGAGGAGTTAAGGAAGGTGATCATGCTGGTTTCTTCTTCCATTTGGCTGCACTGCGCGTCACCAGCTCCCTAGCAGTTGTGTCCTTCTGCCTGCGCCGCCCTTCTTCTACTTGCCAGTCTGCGCCCAGGGCGATTGCCCTGCTCTCACTACCCAAGAAGTGTATGATCCCTGTACTGCAGCCCCTCTCTTTCATGCATGGCTCTCTTGGACATCAGCTTCCCTTTTGCTGTGTTACTCCTCATTTGCATCCTTTTCTTTATATGTAGCAACCAATATTTCATGTACACATGCCCCTTGGGATGCAGCCATCCAAGGCCTGGGCCTTTGTGGCCTTTCCAGAAATCTGGCCCTGGTTGTCCACTTAACCGTAGTGCCCCTTGCACTGTGAACGTAAAAATGTTGTGCCATTTGAATGTCTTCTATTTGAACCTGAAGTACATTGGCTCAAGAATAGGGATGGTCAATAAGATGCAAATAATTTCAAGTTAATGCAAGATTTATGCAAACTCTGAATGCAGATTTCTGCAGCTTGAAAATGAGCCATTCAAATTCTGTCTCTAGTCTGTCTTCTAGGTAGAAATACAGAAAGAGACACCGAGAGCCCAATATAGTGTAGTATGTACTGGTAATATGGGTGTGACAAAGTATATATATGATATATATATTGTACTTTATACTGGTTGATATATATATATATATTGTACTTTATACTGGTTGAACTCGATGGACGTATGTCTTTTTTCAACCAAAATAACTATGTAACTATTAAGATGTGGAATGCATTGCCACAGGAAGTCGTTATGGCAAACTCTATACCTGCATTTAAAGGGGGCTTAGATGCTTTCCTTGCGTTGAAAGACATCCATGGCTACAATTACTAGGTAATGCCTAATGATGTTGATCCAGGGATTTTATCTGATTGCCATCTGGAGTCGGGAAGGAATTTTTCCCTTTAGGGGCTAATTGGACCATGCCTTGTGGGTTTTTTTTCGCCTTCCTCTGGATCAACAGGGATATGTGAGGGAGCAGGCTGGAGTTGTACTTTATACTGGTTAAACTCGATGGACGTATGTCTTTTTTCAACCAAAATAACTATGTAACTATGTAACTATGATATTAATACTCATAAACCAGGGTTACCTTCCAGGCAACCACTGTAAAGGCAGGTGGGGAGATTAGACCTGTCCCCACTCAGGATTAAGAAGTCGCTCTCTGTAGATCGGAAAAAAGGGGGCAACACCCCTCCACCAAGGGTGGACCTAGAACATGTACAGGCAGGCAAACAGGCGCCAAAAGGATAACAGTCGATAAAAAGTTTAAAACTCAGGGAGGTGGATTTTCCTCTTACAAGTAGACACAACAAACTGTTGATAGAGTTCAACCAAATATTTATTCACATGCTCCAGAAAGTGCAACGCGTTTCACAGGCATATCCCACTTCCTCAGGCTATGAACGGAGCATAAAACTCATGTAGGTCTAGTACAAAGCAAAGCGCCTCTGTGACAAAGTCCTCTATAAGTTAAAAGCTATTTCAGATATATGACCGCGTCCTGTTTACCTTTATCCATTTCACAAACTGATGCCGCCCTTCTAAACAGAAAATATATAAGAAAACTGTTTAATTAGGAACTGTAGTGATATATAGTAGAATACAGTAAATTATTCAGGACACATTATGCACTTTTCAGTTAAAAATCCTGCTTTCAACGTCAGAAACCCTTCCTCTAGCTATGTATTGCTGTACACTGGTATGTAGCTCCGCCCTCCAACTAAGGCTTATCCCAGGCTGTTTATTATATGGAATTTAACCCCCCCCCCCCCCTAAGCATTCTGACCGGCTATGTTTTTGTACTGGCTTTAGAACTCTCCATATATGAACATTCTGCACAGATCACCTGCCAGTAGTAAAGATGTTGCCACCTGTGATGAATTTCAGAATGTAAATCAGGGAGAGGAAACATTTTACAATGGGCAAACACTGCCTTAGGGCTCGTTCGCACTATAAGAGCTTTTCTAAGTGCTTGTGATTTTAAAAGCTCTTGCTAATGTTATACTGTGTGTGTGTTCACACTGGAGCGATGTGATTTTGTAAAAATCCCCCACAACATTGCATTAGCAAGAGCTTTTAAAATTTCTAGCGTTTTAAAAGAGCTTGTAGTGTGAATCAGCCCTAAATAATTTGTAAATTAATATTCATTATGTTATTTTGGTTACAGTTTATATTTAAGACTAGCCGATGGTTCAGTGTTGCCCGGGTATGTATTTGGCTGGTGTTGGCCTCCGCCCACTTTGTCTAACCCTAACACACAATTTCTCAATTACTCAGTGACTATGTTTGTGAGCTTTGTGGTCTTTGGCATCAATAATTTCCTAGTTTGTGTGTTTGTGCCGCCACCCCTTTTTCTGAATTTGAACCCCAGTCACCCAATGACCAACTGTACCCGGTGTGGGGCTTGTGCCATTAACAGTGCAAGAATGGCAGCAATTGCAAATTCCCCTTGAAAATCAATAGGTGCATTTTAAGATATTTTTGTAGGCTCCACCCACTTTTCTGAATATTAATTCCAGTCACCCAGTGACCAACTGTGCAAGGTTTGAGAACCCTACCATTAACCGTGTAAGAATGGATGTAGTTTATATTTTCCCAGTGAAATTTGTATTTGTCTACGCCCACTTTTTGGTTATGGAGATAAAAAGTATTCTATGTATTATTCCAGGCAATGTACTCATGTGTGCCAAATTTCATTCAAATCCGTTCAGCCATTGTTGCGTGATCGAGTAACAAACATCCAAACATTATCCAAACTTTTGCATTTATAATATTAGTGAGATAGCAGGCTGCCTTAAAGAGACACTGAAGCAAAAAAAAAAACATGATATAATGATTTGTATGTGTAGTACAGCTAAGAAATAAAACATTAGGAGCAGAGACATAAGTCTTGTTTCCAGTACAGGAAGAGTTAAAAAACTCCAGTTGTTATCAATGCAAAAGAGCCACTGATCTCTACGACTTTCAAAGTTGCAGAGAGCTCTGTCTTCTGAAGCTTCTCTCAACTGTCAGTCATTGTAATTTATTTTTCTCTGCAGAGAAGGGGTTGAAAAAAATCACTGCTGCTCTTCAAAAGCTTTATGGAGATGAAGATTTAATTTTTCAGCACGACCTGGCACCTGCTCACAGTGCCAAAACCACTGGTAAATGGTTTACTGACCATGGTATTACTGTGCTCAATTAGCCTGCCAACTCTCCTGACCTGAACCCTATAGAGAATCTGTAGGATATTGTGAAGAGAAAGTTGAGAGACGCAAGACCCAACACTCTGGATGAACTTAAGGCCGCTATCGAAGCATCCTGGGCCTCCATAACACCTGAGCAGTGCCACAGGCTGATTGCCTCCATGCCACGCCGCATTGAAGCAGTCATTTCTGCAAAAGGATTCCCGACCAAGTATTGAGTGCATAACTGAACATAATTATTTGAAGGATGACTTTTTTGTTTTAAAAACACTTTTCTTTTATTGGTCGGATGAAATATGCTAATTTTTTGAGATAGGAAATTTGGGTTTTCATGAGCTGTATGCCAAAATCATCAATATTAAAACAATTAAAGGCTTGAACTACTTCAGTTGTGTGTATTTGAATCTAAAATATATGAAAGTCTAATGTTTATCAGTACATTACAGAAAATAATGAACTTTATCACAATATGCTAATTTTTTGAGAAGATCCTGTATATATATATATATATATATAAAAAAAAGCTCAGAATTTTCCCTAATGTGTGCATAGTTATCACATCACTAGCATTGTGGCAGCTCCTGTACAGGTGAAAACAGGAAGTAAAAATCATCTATAGGAAAGAAGTAACAGTGGAAACACACTGTGGTAATTGTGTATCTTTCTTTAAGATGTAGATGTTACATCTATTTGAAGTATGCGTAAAACAGTGGTTTGTTCTAAAGCTGCTCCAAAATGGAACTAAAGAATCGAGTCAGTTTTGGAGAACAGTGATGTGAAGCCACACACACTTTAAGGCAGGCCAGAGGTTCTGAAAATAAGACCTTCTTTTGCGCATGATTAGATTGGATAGATGGTGAGCATAGGCTCTCGCCAAAGCTCCACTGCCCTCCTTTACTAACAACTCCCCTTCAGTCTCCCAATCCAATTATACTGCACATACTGGACAGACCTTGGCAATTTAAGGCCCAGCACAATGCCCCAACCTAACTGGGAGTCATTTGAAGTGCTCTGAGGCTTATTGGCTAAATTGTAGGGTTGGTACAAGTCCTAAACACAAAGAAAACAACTACAATGTTTTATGCTAATTCCCAGCATGCAGCCTGGGAGTTTAGGCTGTCTCCTAAGCCTATAATAGGTGCCTATGGAAGAGAGAATAATCACTCCAAAAGCACACGTTAACCTTTCCTCTCCCTATACTATCACTATGCAGGGAGGCCGGGAAAAGTTTTTATGCCATAAAGGCCCCCCTTTTCTTTAAAAAAAATGTCAAGCTTATATCAGCTGGGTGAAATGAGTTCCAACCCATATGTCTGTTTCAAGAAAGGGCTTTATGCTGCTCCGTGATATTAATGTGTCACGGGCCTTGAGGCACTATTGTTCTTTTTGGGATGTGTAGAAGTTATGTCTTACTTATTACGTACTCTATTGAAATGAATAATGCTAATAAACTGTCTGCTTTCATTCACTTTGCATTTTATTATTTTTTGTTTTGTTTTTATTGATTTGTTTATTTTTGTAAAAAAAATAAAAAAATAAAATATATATATATATATATATATATATATATATATATATATATATATATATATATATATATATATATATATTAGAATAAATAAATAACACAGTTGTGAAGGTTTTTATAGACTTCAAAAACTTTTTTTTTTTCCTCACCTTCAACAGTTTACATTTGTTCCCTTATTAAATGCTTGGTGAAATTTGCCTTTCAGCTATAAGTGAGCATTTGTGGTTATCCATAATGCTCCACTACTGAATATACAAATTATCCCTTTTTTATCCCATACAGCCATATCAATCCCTGCCATGTACTGATGAGGGCCAAAAGCCCGAAACAGGCTGTCTACATGTGGGGTTGGTGTGGCTGTGTAATATTTAGAGATATAGGCTTGCTATACACCAGCGGTTCTTGATGCTTGTCTGGCTTACAGGGGTGAAAAGGGATCATTTGTATATTCAGTAGTTGAGCATTGTGGGTAATGCAAATTATCCCTTTTTTTATCCCATACAGCCATATCAATCCCTGCCATGTACTGTTGAGGGCCAAAAGCCCGAAACAGGCTGTCTACATGTGGGCTTGGTGTGGCTGTGTAATATTTAAAGCTATAGGCTTGCTATACACCAGCGGTTCTGAATGCTAGCCTGGCTTACAGGGGTGAAAAGGGATAATTTGTATATTCAGTAGTGGAGCATTGTGGGTAACCACAAATGTTCACTTATAGCTGAATTATTGCAAATTTCCTTCTGTTTTAAAAAGGCAAATTTCACCAAGCATTGCTTATTAGTAGGAGGGCTTTTTGGTTCCTTTTATCCCCCTATACATTCCTAGTGGTTTGGGTCAACCTGAGCTGCTTGGTTACTCTGATGTTCCCATATTCAATAAACTTTGCTCCTGAGTTTTCTCCATGGTGATATTTTAACACTTCATCACATTTAAAGCCCCCAATACACAAGAAAATACTAAAAAGAAGTTTGATTTAACTTTTTTTTTTTTACTACATTTTAGTACTGTTTTGCCAGATGCTATTAATAACATTTTTTTTTAGATGATGAAAAATGATCTGGGAGAAGACTGAGCAGAAAAGTTAATGGCATAAGGCCTAAGATGTTTAATAAATGTTAGTCATTCCTATAGATTTATATTGTAAGGCTGGAGCCACACTTTTCAGTTTTCTACGTCAGTTTTTCTGCATGAGCTGCCTGACAGTGCTGCATTGCTGTCAGTTGTTTTTCTGCATAAGCTGCCTGACAGTGCTGCATTGCTGTCAGTTGTTTTTCTGAATGAGCTGCCTGACAGTGCTGCACTGCTGTCAGTTGTTTTTCTGCATGAGCTGTCTGACGGTGCTGCATTGCTGTCAGTTGTTTTTCTGCATGAGCTGCCTGACAGTGCTGCATTGCTGTCAGTTGTTTTTCTGCATGAGCTGCCTGACAGTGCTGCATTGCTGTCAGTTATTTTTTCTGCATGAGCTGCCTGACAGTGCTGCACTGCTGTCAGTTGTTTTTCTGCATGAGCTGCCCGACAGTGCTGCATTGCTGTCAGTTGTTTTTCTGCATAAGCTGCCTGACAGTGCTGCATTGCTGTCAGTTGTTTTTCTGAATGAGCTGCCTGACAGTGCTGCATTGCTGTCAGTTATTTTTTCTGCATGAGCTGCCTGACAGTGCTGCACTGCTGTCAGTTGTTTTTCTGCATGAGCTGCCCGACAGTGCTGCATTGCTGTCAGTTGTTTTTCTGCATGAGCTGCCTGACAGTGCTGCATTGGCGAGCCGGGACAAGGTTCTCCAGCACCCAAGGCTGAGACACCAAAGTGCGCCCCTCCATCCCTGCCTCCCCAGCCGTCACACACTGATTGCTATTAGACTAAGAGGTGCCACAGGGCCCACAACCTCCCCAACACCTTAATATCTAGTTATCTGGCTTGCAGTCACTGCTATGTATCCTCTTTTCTTATTTCTCTCTGCTTCAAACACAATTGGGAATGACAGCTGAATGAATTCTGCGCCCCCTCCTACATTGCGCCCTGAGGCTGGAGCCTCTCCAGCCTATGCCTCGGCCCGGCCCTACGCATTGCTGTCAGTTGTTTTTTCTGCACGTGAAAAACACATTTAAGTGTGAACAAGCTCATAGATTAATATTAGTCCTCAGTTTTCCTGTGCAAAAAAACTCACAGAAAAACAGATAAGTGTGGGCAGGGCCTAAGCTTCACAGATACACACACTATAACTATGACCCGATTAGTGTGGAATATCCACATTTATTTATTTATTGTATTTTTAAAGCGTCAACATATTACGCAGAGCTGAACAATTTAATTGTAACGATTGTGGAACTTTCTCCGTGATCAGCGCACAACGCGTGCGCTGACACGGCGGAAATCCTCCACAAGCGTATATTTGCAGGCACCCAGCAAAAGGTGCTACGCACCCGTAGAGGGAAATTCCTGTCGGCAGATGGCGCTGGGGAGTGCAGACGAACCAATCCTCTGTACCTCCACAAGTGCCAGACAGGAATTGTACGAAGCACAGAACGCAATCGCAAGAGAGGCGATTGCGAATGAGAGCGAGCAAAGGGACAGGTTGTATGTGTGTGCGCCAATCCAGTCGCCACCCCGTGACCGCGCACACACAACAGCAGATATGAAATAGGAACGCGATCGCGAGAGGTGCGATCGCCAGACGGGACACAAGGCAGATCAGAATAGAATACAAGGGTAGCAAAGGCACAGCAAATAATACAATAAGGAGATACGGAAAATAACAAACGCTAGCTAACCGCGAACACCGCACTCATTCGCAACAGTGCACGCGGTTATGCGCGATCTCCACGTGATAAGCACAATAGAGACAAGCACGCCTAACTAACCATTAACAGACAAACATGAAACAGAGGACGCGAGCGCTAGCTTAACGGTTACCTCACCGAGCCTCCAGCAAGCGTAGCGGACAAGACAGACACACGAAAACAGGGACAAACGAGAGATAGGATCCACAGCGCCAGCAAAAAGTAGCTAGCGCGATCCCAGAAGACAGAACAGAAGGATCCCCAGCGCTAGCGAAAAGTAGCTAGCGCGATTCCAGGAGACAGAACAGAAGAGATAGCTGGTAGCAACCGCTGCACCAGCTATACTCCAAGAACAGAGATCAGAACCATTTCCTGTCGACCACCATTGGGACAGGACAATGGCAACAGGCAAGACAAGACAGAACAGGCAATACAGATAATACAACCTGACTGGGCTAGAAGGGGAGCCTAAAGCAACCCCCAGGAATTAACTATAATAGCTAGCAATGGCTGACACTCCAGCAGTGTCCATCAGGAACAGACCATGGAAAGGAAATGACCAGCAAAGCCTTCTGGGAAACATAAAGCTCTTATAGTGCCAGTCATCAAAGAAGGCAGGTAGGGGATTGGAATAACGAATGTATGCAAATTCCCCAGCAAGAGAACAGACCAGAAACTTGCAATGGAAAGACAGGTCTCTGTTCCAGAGACCTGCAGCCCACAGACTAGAGGAATGGACAAACAGCTGTCTGCCTGTGCAGCCAGCTGAGTGGATCATCACAGTACCCCCCCCCCCCCCCCCCCTCTAGGGATGGATTCCAGACATCCCTCAAAACTGGTATCATCACAAAACTCTAACTGAAGACTCATGAAGGTCGGGGCAGCCCGACAAGGCCCAATTCCAGAGTCAGTCCATCCGAAACCGACCTCATTGCAAGCAGAAGCCACCAAAACATGCCCATCAGCACTACAAGTCTCAGCGTAACACCCATCAGGACTGTGGACACCAGAGAAGAAGCCATCGACACCCTCCAGACAATACCCACCACCTTCCAAGGAGCGTCCAAGAATACCAAACCTGCCGCAATACCTGTTCGAAGTGTCCCTTACAACACCAAAGCCATTGTTGATCGTATTCAGGGCACCAAGCAAAACCTTTCCCGGAATCTCCCAGAACGCCTTGAAGCTCCGCAGAGATCCCAAGAAGCCATAACGCTCACCAGGCTCACATGGAGAACCACCAAGAACCCCTATGGAACCTATGATCATTCCAGACTCAAAATTAGCAGGACACCCATCAAGATCAGGACTTTCAGGGACCACTTCTGGGCATGCAAGCAGGCAGGCTATATCAGAACATGTCTCCACTGAGGAAGCATCTGAGTACGCTGGTAACCGAGGCACACTTGGGCTTTCTGGGTCACAGAGCACATCGGGGTACACTAGTACAGGAGAAACCTCAGGACATGTCGGGGAACTGCCAACCTCAGAGTCCGACACGACAAGACCAAAACCAGTACCGGGCAGAAAATCATCACGAGTAAAGGTCACAGGTACTGGTCTTTCAAAAGAAGACTCGGACTCAAATTCAGAATTTTCTGTAACTGTAATATCATCATTGACTACACATGAATGAAGCTCCACAAGAGCTGCAAAAGTAGTCAGCAAGGCAGCAATGCCTACTGAAGTGGGCAACACCTCAGAAGGCCCTGGGGGGCAGGAGACATCTCCAACAAGTTCTGCACCCTTTGGGAGGAACTCGGAGACCTTCAGATCATCAAACAAGACCTCAGGAACATCATTTTTCAAGTTTTCTAAGAAGGATTCTGTACTATCCATGTTACAGGGCAAAACTGGAACTTTATTTTGAGAACAGGGCAGATGTCCCAGGGAAGGTTCCACCATAAACTGAGACTGAATTTCATCATCATGAGTGGATCGTACAGGAATATATTTACTGGACCACACACTGACTCCCTAACTTTAATCTCGTCGCACCCAGAATTCTGCGTAGTAGTCAAACTAGCTTGCAACTCCAAAACTGCAGAAAGACAGGTAAAAATAGCAGCAATACCTAGACGAGCCTCTAGGGGCAGGGCAGGAGATATTGTACAAGGCAATATTGACTCATCCAGAGTACAGGGTGGAGAGTCAGAACTTTCTTCAAAGCAAGAAAGGGACTCCCAAATGTCAGTGTGATTGGACATCGTTTTGTTATTCATAGTACAGGGCAGGCTCAGAGAAAGCGTCTCTGAATAAGGCAAAGAAGGTTCAGCATCAGATTCGCAAAACCGAAGCGCTGTCTCACTCTTAGATTCGGCTAACAATGTAGAATCCGAGGAATCAGAACGCAATACCTGCGAATCAAAATTCACTTTAGGTTGTGAAACTGATGCTTCCATAGCGCAAACCTCTGCGATCTGCGGAGCAGACTGCAAGGCATCTAGGACCGAAACACTGGAGCAACTGTCTCCAGGCAACGGGCCCTTACAGGTTAGAACAGGGTGAGACAGGGAATCATTTGCAGAAGAAATAGCGACATCAACAGGATAAACTTTATTAGGCATATTAATTTTACTTTTGACGCTGCACAGTCGAGAAACTTTCCCCATAGCAGGGTCACAGATGGAAGATCTCAAAGATCTGTTTCTAAATGACAAAGGATCCCACACATCCTTGAGGAAACCGGCAGACTCATGCCGATCACAATCTGCAGGAACATCCGAGAAACAAGCATCAGATCGCACAGATTCAAACTGCACACTGTCAGGAGAGAATCCTTCAGGATTCGCACAGGAATCAACCACAGCGGCATACTCATTCATTTCAGATTGCACAAAGTCAAGACTCTCATGCTTTACCCCAGAAAGGCAGGAACAATCATCCAACAACGATGTCTCTTTATTGGAATCAATTGGTTGGTGTATGTGCAACTCATCCAAAATCGTTTGCCATACATAGATCACCAGATCCACATCATCCTTGTCACATTCATCGGAATCAATCAGAAGGTACATAGAATCAAGACAAGCATTCAAGACATCTTCGCTTTTTGCAAAGTAAAAATCGCAAAAGGCTTTCCAATCAAAATCGAATTCCTCCAGCAAGGCCCCAACATCCCAGGAAGCAAATGGGGGTTCAAACAGGCCAGTATCCAGATAATCTCCATAGGGATGGAGTTCAGGAACAAGAACAGATTTTTTAACTGCTTTAATGTAGTGTGCGATCCTACCTATAGCAGGATGCACATAAGCTTTGGATTGGGGCAAAAAACCTGGAAACTGATCAGCAGATGCATTATAAACATCATTATCATACTGCATGGTTTTGCTCATTTCAGACTTGACAGAAATAACCTCTCTATCTGTGGTTGCCATGGGCAACGGATCTTTCCGCTGGGAAGCCTTCCTAGATCTTTTACGTTTAGACTTATAGGCTTTGGATGGCTGCTTTATGGATGAAAGAGTAGATGGAACAGCTGATTGAGCTGCTGACAACAACTCATTAAGGGGGTATGGTAATTGAGGTAATCTCAGCCAATTGTGAATTAAAAAGGCCAAGAATTCCAGGGGTCTTTGACTCAGGGTGGTATGATCTAACACATCATAACCCCACATTGACATTTCGCCCCCCAACAGAATGTAGACCATTTGGGGGGCCCAGGTAGACACTGGGGTGCATTGGAATTCAGGGTTCTCTAACAGTTTCGTACACTCAGACAAAAATTTGTCTGCTGATTCAGGTTCAAGTTTTTTAAATCTCTTAAAGGTACAAGAGCCATATTCGACAAAATCGTACAAATCGGAAATTCCGTCTACACTGGGGTTTTGGGTTTGGCTGGTCATTCTGTAACGATTGTGGAACTTTCTCCGTGATCAGCGCACAACGCGTGCGCTGACACGGCGGAAATCCTCCACAAGCGTATATTTGCAGGCACCCAGCAAAAGGTGCTACGCACCTGTAGAGGGAAATTCCTGTCGGCAGATGGCGCTGGGGAGTGCAGAGGAACCAATCCTCTGTACCTCCACAAGTGCCAGACAGGAATTGTACGAAGCACAGAACGCAATCGCAAGAGAGGCGATTGCGAATGAGAGCGAGCAAAGGGACAGGTTGTATGTGTGTGCGCCAATCCAGTCGCCACCCCGCGACCGCGCACACACAACAGCAGATATGAAATAGGAACGCGATCGCGAGAGGTGCGATCGCCAGACGGGACACAAGGCAGATCAGAATAGAATACGAGGGTAGCAAAGGCACAGCAAATAATACAATAAGGAGATACGGAAAATAACAAACGCTAGCTAACTGCGAACACCGCACTCATTCGCAACAGTGCACGCGGTTATGCGCGATCTCCACGTGATAAGCACAATAGAGACAAGCACGCCTAACTAACCATTAACAGACAAACATGAAACAGAGGACGCGAGCGCTAGCTTAACGGTTACCTCACCGAGCCTCCAGCAAGCGTAGCGGACAAGACAGACACACAAAAACAGGGACAAACGAGAGATAGGATCCACAGCGCTAGCAAAAAGTAGCTAGCGCGATCCCAGAAGACAGAACAGAAGGATCCCCAGCGCTAGCGAAAAGTAGCTAGCGCGATCCCAGGAGACAGAACAGAAGAGATAGCTGGTAGCAACCGCTGCACCAGCTATACTCCAAGAACAGAGATCAGAACCATTTCCTGTCGACCACCATTGGGACAGGACAATGGCAACAGGCAAGACAAGACAGAACAGGCAATACAGATAATACAACCTGACTGGGCTAGAAGGGGAGCCTAAAGCAACCCCCAGGAATTAACTATAATAGCTAGCAATGGCTGACACTCCAGCAGTGTCCATCAGGAACAGACCATGGAAAGGAAATGACCAGCAAAGCCTTCTGGGAAACATAAAGCTCTTATAGTGCCAGTCATCAAAGAAGGCAGGTAGGGGATTTGCATAACGAATGTATGCAAATTCCCCAGCAAGAGAACAGACCAGAAACTTGCAATGGAAAGACAGGTCTCTGTTCCAGAGACCTGCAGCCCACAGACTAGAGGAATGGACAAACAGCTGTCTGCCTGTGCAGCCAGCTGAGCGGATCATCACATTAATTTAGGTTACAGACAATATTTAGGGGTGACATACAGCAATATGACAATACAGGAATACAAGAAAGACCAGATCAAGCAGCACAGTATGAGTACAAGGTAATGCTTAGTCAGTCACTGGAGGGGGGCATGGAGATTAGGCAAGTTAGGTTCACTCAGATGCATAGCATGGGTGCACAGTAATGGAGGTGCATGATCAGCTAGGACACAAAAGGAGGAGGACCCTGCCCAAAGGCTTGCAATCTAGAGGGAGAGGTAAGGACACGAGAGGTAGGGGACCAGAGTTCAGCTGTGGCTTTAGAGCACTTGTGAGGGGTAGTAGGCCAGAGTAAAAAGGTAAATTTTGGGGGCCTTGTTGAAGATGTTGAAGGAGGGGGCTGCACTAATGGGTGGAGGTAGGGAGTTCCATAGTGTTGGAGCAGCTCTTGAGAAGTCCTGGAGGCGTGCATGGGACTGTGTGATGCAGGGGGCGGTCAGGCGAAGTTCATTGAAAGAGCGGAGTGAGAAGTTAGGTGTGTACCTCTGAGTAAGATCGGAAATGTAGGTTGGACAGGTTTTGTGGTAAGATTTGTGGGTCAGACACAGTATCTTGAATTAGGAAGCCAGTGAAGGGATTCACGGAGGGGGGCCACCGTGGTGGAGCGATGGGAGCAGTGGATAATTCTGGCTGTCGCATTCATGATGGACTGCAGTAGGGCTGTTCGGGTCATAGGGAGACCAGACACAAGGGCATTGCAGTAGTCGAGGCGGGAAATTATGAGGGCATGGATGAGGAGGTTGGTGGTGGCAGAGGTCAGGAAAGGGCGAATCTTACAGATGTTACGAAGTTGCAGGACTTTGTGGGGTTTTGGATGTGGGGAGTGAAGAAGAGTGCGGAGTCCAGGGTGACACCGAGACAGCGGGCTTGAAAGGTAGGGCGAATGGTAGTTTGGTTAATAGTGACAAGGCTTAGGTTGTATTGCTCACCGTTTTGTACAGGCTATTCGAAGTATCTGTCTATACATATATCTGTCTATACATACTGTCCATACTGTATTTTATTATGTCTGATGTGTCATTTGTTGCAGTGTAAAAATGAGATGACTCTCTGTACCTCACATATTATAAGTACTCTTCTAATTTTTAGGATTCCAGGGCCAATATGCAGTTAACGTTTTCTCCTGTTTTTTTCTCCTAGGAGATAATTTTTCATCCTTTCTTTAAAATAACTTTTTTGCCCATTTGGAAAAGTATCAAAAAGTAGGTGAAAAAATACTTTCCAAATTAGAGTATTTACTCCTTGCTGGTGGATTAAAGGGCATTATATTGACAAGAAGTAACAATATCACAGAAAACTCAGGAGAAAAATGAATGGCATATGAGCCCTGGTAGCTTCCAAGAAGATTGTTTGTACTTATCTCATTATAAAGGGTCTGATACATACTGTAAATACAATAAAAGTCTCATCTGATCACAGCAATAGTGACCACACAACAACAGCCATTGGGCCTGATCCAATTCAAATTTTTTTAAGTTTTCTTCTAGTTAATATTTTTACATGTTATAAATAAAATACATTTTAAGCTACCAGCAAGTAAGACAATACTAGAATAATTTGTACAGTAAATGAAAAAGAAAACTTGTTAAAGGGTTCCTATAAGATACACATGAGTTTTCTCCCAGGTTCACACTTTGTCAATAAAATGCCTCTAGTACGCAAGAAAATAATTAAATAATTTTGATTTTTTTTTTTCACCTACTTTTTGGTACTTTTTCAGTTGCAGAGTGCTGAAAAGTTATTTTAAAAATAAGATGAAATATTATCTCCAAGGAGAAAACTCAGGAGAAAAAAGGGAATTGCATATGGGGCCAAAGTGTGTTAAAAATGTACATAATCGGAAAGCGAGTGAGTGATGTATGGCTGTGTATTAATCCAAAAACCCATCTTAATTGTATTTTTTATATTATATACTCTCCTTCTCATTAGGTCAACCTCCTTTTTACAATGACATCATGAAGACTTTCTGTTGTCTCCTCCCTTTTTATGTCTCACTCTCAAATCCCCCCCCCCCCCCACACACACACACACATTCTCTGCCTCTCCCCATCCCTCTCTTTTCCTCTCTCTCTCTCTCTCCTACTCCTCCTGGTCTCTCTCCTCTCCTATCCTTCTCTCTCTCCCCTTCTGTAATCTCTACCTCTCCATCTCTCTAATATCTCATCTCCCTCTCTGTCTCTCCTCCTTCTCTACCTCTCCCCCTCTCATTTCCTCTCCTTCTATTCTTTCTTTTCTCTCACTCAGGAGCTGTACAGGTGTAAGAACCCAGCACTCTTCTGTTGCCTTTAGCAACGCCTAAATCTGGACTGCACCCCATTCACAGCTCGGACTGTGCTAGGCATGGGGATCTGGCTGGCAGCTGCCACGGAAGTAGGGGGAGGGGAGAGTTTCTCATGCATGGAAATAATATAAAGTAGGACTGCAGGCTCCCAGCTCTGGTGTAGCCGGTACTCACCCGGCTGGCACACCCCAGTCTCAGTAGCCTCCCCCCCCCCCCCCCTCTGAGTAAGCAGCAGAGAAAGTAAAAGCAGAGCCCGGTGTTGCCAGGCCAGTGGGAGGCTGCAGCACTGGGAGCTGGGCCCAAAGTGTGTGTGAGTCTGTGCTTTGCATCAAAGGCCACACAGCTCTGCACAGAGTGAGGGGCGGGGAGAGAGTGGGGGAGGGGAGGGACAAGGGAACTCGCTGACACACAGATGAGCAGAAGCAACCAGCCGATTGGAAAAACTGGGGTGTTGAAAAACTTTTGACAGGTAGTGTGTGTGTGTGTGTTTGCATGTTTGTATGTATGTGTGTATATATATATATATATATATATATTTTTTTTTTTTTATTTTTTTTTTTATTATTATTTTTTTTTGTGTCTTTGAATTTAATTATACATTTTATTCATCATGTTACTGTTGGCACTGTCATTACCAATTCTGTATTTTGTAGCAATTCTATATTTTGTCACCAATTATGTATTTTATATATTAGTGTATTCTATGTGTCTGAGTTATTATGTACCCCATGTTCGTTTCTTAGTTTGTATAGCGCCATGAAATATGTTGTCAATATATCAATAATAATATTAAATATACATATATATATATTATTTTATTTTTTTACACAGATAGAGGAGTTCCTGCGAGACAGCAATTAATCCACTGGATCTTCATCCTCATCTTAGATACGCAGCACATTCCCATTCATGTCCTGCTGACTATTTTATCAGAATTATTAAAATGCTGATTTGTGGACAGTCCTAAAATCAATAAAATTACAAATCAGGCCACTCTTCTGAACTCATGTCCAGGTTTTTGGCTGACCGCCCTTATTCAGGTGGAATTAGTAGCACTTCAATAAGGGTGGTCAGCATGAAACTTTGGGCCTATGTCCGTAATAACTGGCCTGCAGGTGTATTCCCTCCCCAATTAAATTATCTTTATTATGTAGCCAAGTCCCCCCCCCCCCCCCCCCCACACACACACACACACACACAGATAGTATGATTGAGTCACAAAATGTTACCCCCTCCCCACTTCCCCCGGGATTCAGTAGTCATAAGTGCCCTCCATGCAGATTTGAGTGGAGAGTTACCTCTCCTCACTCAAGCTACATGATCCACATTCCTCCGCAGGGCCTGTCTCTATGTCTGCAGTGAGTCTTTAACTAATTAATATGCTGTTAGGTGAGGGTGGGTCACATGATGACAGATGCCACTGGATCCAAGGTTAAGAGAAGCGAAAGAGGAAGGTAGATTGTACAGCTGGTGTTTGCAGAGGTGAGTTTCCAATGCACTACGCTCACCACTTTACAGTTCAGGGTGCCCACTGCAAGTCTATATTAGGTCAACATCTGGCCTAATATAACCAAGTACCAGTTGCCTACAGGCTCTCCCTACACCACTGTTGGCCTGCCTTGTGCTTAGATTCTCTGAGTTAGATTATTTGATCCACATGTACTGGCAGACTCCTGTAGTAAAAAGTTTTTAACATTTCATGGGATTCTGCAGCAAATAGTATTGTCTTGTGACTATAATAAAATCTGCACATGCTCAACAACACAGTAATTATTAAGTTATTTTTAATCAATGATATATCAAAATAATTTGTATTATAATAGTATTAAATATATATTACACTATAAATCTATAATTATATATAAGTTAATATATATTATTTTTTTCTTAGTATGTCATGATCTGAAAGCACCTATTTCTGCAAAAGTTTAGATTTCACTGCCTTTAGATGGCACTGTTAAATAATTGGATTGCTTAGTAAGAATAATATATTGGATTATCATATTCATAAGGATGACACTTTAGTAAACACAGAAAGTATTTTTTTAATTGTATACTTTTCCTTGCTATATAATATTTATATTAATCTTTGTTGTTGTTTAGCTTTTAAGAATTCATCTGCCATTCACATCAAAATAAGAAAAAAAAATTATATATATATATATATATATATATATATATATATATATATATATATATATATATATATATATATAGAAGGTAAATATAATTTTAAATTTTTATTTATTTATTTTTTGCTTCAGATATATTTCACAATCAAATGTAAAGTATTTCATATTAAAACAAAAATATAATTTCAATTAGCATTCTATTCTTTCTAGGAGAAGCAGTTTAATTTGATTTCCCATCTCCAACCCAATGGATTAAATATCAGATTTAAGCATCTTACACTTACAGTTACTGTCACCAGCAGGACATCTTTTGACTGAAAGTTTGTAGCCAAGTGCGGTTTAGACGTTTAACCAGCCTTTGTCTAAAATGCGTTCTATTTGGATAAATTGGAGGCAGAGGGATGACACAACAGCGCACAAGGAAGCGGGAGGATTAAGGAATATAAAAATTGCCTTGAATGAGATTACCCAGCCAACCATAACTCTTGAAAATACATCGGGAACATGATATACACACTATATTAGCTCAAGATGCAGCAGTCCCTACCAACTTCCTCGGCCTACAACCATCTAATGTTTTTGAAGAGCCCTTGTGAGATATACAGTAGATGATTGTGTAGTCCAGTGATTTTAAAATTAGGAGATATTACCGGTATGGACTTAGTATGTTGACATTTTATTTACTTGAACTATAATGGGTGTAGGTCAAGGTGACAGGATCTGAACTATAGAAAAGAAGGGAGATTCTTGTAAGGAGATATAGATGTCCATACAGAACAGGTCTACAAGTAAAGGATTTTGTGAAACTATCATGGTATTTTCAGGCGCTTTCCCTATGACTAGTCATCATCTTACTTCAAAAACATTCACCTAATAATATAACATGTCTATAATTCAGGGGGGTGGGGGCAGGCATGATTAATGATTTCAGATTGAATCTAGAAAAGCACTTACTTGCTATTACAGTTCCACACTACGATGTATACTATTTTCATAAGTTATAATCAAATGTATAATTTATGATTATGAAAAATAAATATGAAAAATCCAAGGCCCACTGTTGCTGTTATTTATTAGTTCACTGGTAATATCACTTCTGATCTACATATCCCTCTCCAGTGCAATATAAAGTAATGTCATAGGTGATATAATGTTGTAGTTATGCTATTATTTAGATCATTTAAGAGGTACAGGAAGTGATGATAGTAAAGTAGTGGCAACATATAATTTTCCTTTATGACAATTATCTTATTTTAGACCCATTATTTGGACATAACAGCATGTATTCATTTATCTGCTGTTTAAGATTGTTAATTTTTTTTTCAAGTGACAGTAACTCTAAATTCTAAATGACAAAATATCCAAATGACAAATGCCTAATTGAAGATTGCAATTGTACAGAACAGTATGGTGGTGGTGCGGAATCTATGTTGACAAAACTAAAAAAACTTTCTTGTTAAAATAAAATTTAGATTTATATCTCCAAAGTTTACACGTATGTATATATATATAATATATATATACCAGTTCTGTTTTTAGAGTTAAGTCATGTTACATTTTACTATTCCAACTCATATTGTGCAACACAATGATTAAACCATCATTAAGTGTGTTCTTGTATGGCCTAAGTGGTTGATACTGTGGTGATAGAAGGAGCTTTATAGTTGGCTGCATATCACATGTATCACTATGGCTGGTGGTATAGGTAAGGAATAGATAGAATACATCACCCTGTGCTGATCCTGCTCATGCTGCCAGTAGTAATATGCTATTCTTCTACAAGAGGAGCACTCCTATTAGAAGCAACTATCTAGATTTCTGAACTGACGTCTCTGGTTGCCCACTTAAGACTCCACCTTTTCCAGTACATAATTCTGTGAGAGCTCTTTATCATCTGATCTCATCCTGCTCTTTGTTTTCAAAATGAATTGATATAGCATACTTTTTATTTCAGTATATATGTGCAAATGACCTAAAATGTAGCGGATTACAATATTTGGCTGCTGTGTTTATACATAAAGGACGCGTTTATAATAAATGGGCTACATCAGCTTATCAGTTGGAAATATGATCTTTGGCAATTACAGTATAATGGCAATGCATCTTTTTTAACTGTTCGATGCACTGCTGCAATCATTTTCAGTGCATGCACGGTTGTTGAAATTACAAAACACAGAGAAAGCATATTTTTGGTATTGCGTACATCAACACACTGATTTCACTGTAAAATGACCCTTTACCACAATTTAAAAATATAATCGTATTATATGTTTGAATCTAATATGTATGTATGTGTATATATATATATATATATATATATATATATATATATATATATATATATATATATATATATATATATATATATATACACACACACACACACACACACACACACACACATATATACCGGTATGTATACACACACACACAGTTACAGCAAGATATATCTTAAATATGTAATATTGAGGAAATATATTGATTATAAATATATTAGTTTCATTAGCAATTATTCAATATTGTAGGTTATATTTAATCAATCTGTTTTTTTTTTTGCACTGCAAAATTTCAAACAGACACAATTGATTTGATCCATAATCTAAAAAATTCTTATCTATGATTTCTGTATGCCATATTGTCACATTTATAATATATAAAGATACAAATGTGTGTGTGTGTGTGTGTATATATATATATATATATATATATATATATATATATATATATATATATATATATATATATATATATATAAATTTATCAATATATGTATATATTATTTTTTTAAAACTCCTTTACAAACTGCTTATGGATCATTCTTGGCTACAGCACATATTTCTACATTTCGTACATATGTCCTTGATCCATAGACAAACCTAGAATTTGTTGTAATTAAAATGTATTATTGTTTTTTTTATTTTCCTAGTTTTTTGGTCTATTTTATCAAAATTGCAATTCTTAAGACTTAAGGCCATTATTTTCACAAACCATATTAAAGTGTATTTTTAAAAAGTTTAAATAACTCACTTAAGTTAATTATTAGATCTATATTCACATATTTTTCAATTTTTTTTTAACTGTTCAAATAAAAATCATAATATGATGTAATAATTTACAGCTCAGCTATATCAAGGTTATTTCAAAATCTATTTATTTGTTTTTTTTCCATATTTTTAGATAAACATTTAACTGGATTAGGTTTATGGAATACAGAAACTATAATTATTCAAAAATATTTTTTTCTGAAAAGTTGATGTCAGGTTCATAAAATGCTCTCAAAGCATATAATTTATTTCAAACACGTACTTTATGGTGTACTGTGTATTAAAAGTCCTTATTTACACAGTGATCCACTCAGTTACAAGAAGTCTGGAAGGTTGACATGACATACAAAATAACTTATTATTTGATGGTATGTGGACCACATACTTTAATATGGTAGAATTAAACAATAATAATATTTGTGTTCCCCTTGCTCCCTTGGCAGCTCCTAAACTGTTGGTTTAAACATTATAACACATACACACACACACACACACAATTTATTTTTTCTGTGATATTCTGTGATAACCAAGGAGCTTATTTATGATATCAGATACTGATTAAAACATATAGTACAAGTCTTAATTACATATGTAAGGTTACTTTAATTTTCTCTTCATTATTGTAGCTGAAGAAAACCTGTAGTGATAGTGATATGGAGCCTGCCATATTAATATACTTAGGAATAATTCTGTTTGCATGGCAGTAGTATGTCTGCCTTATTTTATGAATCCTGCACCCAATAAAAAGATGCAGCTTATATGGACATACTTACATCACAGGACTGGATGTTTATACTCATTCTGAATCAGTATCCCAAAGTATTGCATACTAGGCATAAGCGGGACAGCCTGTATTCTCTGTAATCAGATTCTTTTAATTTACATATGCAGGAAAATTATGGCCACTATTTATATGTTAAGCACGAGTATGAACATGAAGTATGTACCATACATGATCATAGCTTCGAATCAGGAAATCTGACCTTTTCCCATAAAAGAGAGCATGGGATCTACTGACATGTCGACAGAGTCACTGTTATCTCTAGGTCCAGTTCAGACACGTCTGTTTTACGCATCCATTGTGAGAGCAGAACGCAAATTCAAGTCCTGCCCAACTTTTTCATCGTCCACAGACACTTCGAAAGCTTTTTGACAGAGACCACCTTAGAAACAATGAAAGCCTATTGATATGGATTACATCTATTCTCAGTAGTGCTTTAAACAGACAGGCATGGTAGGGGAGGGAGAGGAAATTCCTGCCATTTTCCCTCTCCCAAAAACACTGACAATATTTTTTGCACATTGTGGTATGTAAGGACAATGTTTACAATACACTTTCCTTTGTTTCATTTTATGTCTTGAAGGCAAGTATATTCCACACTCTGTCCAATATACTTTCATCCTGAACAGCAGATTGGCTCTAGATGTGTCCGTGACACAAACAGAGAACAGAACTTAAGTGGACAGACAAAGCAGATCGTACTACAGATCCGCTGTGACCATGCATGTTGTAGCGGCACTCTAGTGTGACCCAGCCTATGTTATTATCCTTTCTGCCATGTCATATTTCAAATTATCCCTTGTCACCATTGAAATAGAATAATGCAAAGTCACAAACCCCCACAATGTCTGACAGTCCTGCATACACTGCATATTCCAGTGCATGAAAGCCTATAGGGAAGGACTACATAAATGATCACTATTGTGTCTAATGGTAAAATACTTAGGTCCATATGCAATTCACTTTTTCTCCAGAGTTTTCTCCTAGGAGATACTTTTTCATATTTTGTTTAAAATAACTTTGCAAGTGAAAAAGTACCAAAAGCAGGTAAAAAAAATATTATCAAAATTATGCTGAGTATTTTCTTGCTTGCGGGTGGTTCAAAGGGCATTTTACTCACAAGTTGTGAAAATATCAATTGGGAGAAGGCTCAACTGGGAGAAAAAGTTAATTTCATATGGGCCCTATAGTCTAATAAATTGCAGTTGCGGCTGTCCTTTTTTCTTAGGCACTTCAGTCATCCAGAATTGCACTATGTGGTATATAGTTATCATTGAGGCCTGGTATTTACGTAACAGTTACATTTACTATACTAGTATATGAAATTTACCATACCTAGTTTCTTGGGCATAAATTATGTACCCTACCCATTACAAAAATTGTAAGGTAGTTAAAATGATTGAGGTAGTTCATCCATAGATGTCTGATGACAGCCACTATCAAGTTTGTAAAATTAGTTACTCCTCCATGTTCAAGGGGGGGATATAGATTAAAATAAGAATGCAACTAGTAAATTGGCTGATCACCTCCACTTCCACTTCTAAACGATTGGATTAATCTGGTGAATGTCAACCTGCCCTCTATAAACTTACATATCAGACTAGGTCACAATTTACCTCATTCGATAAGGTATGGAAAGTATGGGTTGACTTGTCCGATGCTACTATTCCTCATCTTGATATTGATGCCATGGCTCAGGACCTACACCTTTGAATTAAACATTATTGGCCCATATGCAATTAACTGCATATGCAATTAACTTTTTCTCCTTAGATTTCTCGTAGGAGATAATTTTCCATCTGCAGCTAAAAAAAAGTACCAAAAAGTAGGTGAGAAAGTACTGTCAAAATTGTTCTGAGTAGTTTCTTGATTTTTGATATTTAATAAGATGTGAAAATTCACCTTGGAGAAACTCAGGAGAAAAAGTGAATTGCATCAGGCCTATTATCTCTGTGGTGTTGACCATATTTCTGTATATCGTTCTTATTGATCCAAACCACCCTGCTGAAAATTGCTTGTAATCTCAGGTGTATGCGTCTTTTGATATACCATGTGACGTATTTTGATTGTTAGGGGATTATTTTGTTTAGTTTTGTTTTCTTATTTTTTGAAAATTTAACTAAAACTTCTCTTTAAAAGAAAGAAAGAAAGAGAGTAGGTGAATAGTAAATCTAAGTGCTACACAATTACCAGGCCTAAATGTTCGCATATCATATAGTGCATTTTTGGATGACTGAAGTCTCTAGAAAATGGTAAAATACTAATTTCTAAACTGATGACAAAAGAAAAGAGCATGCAAGAATAAAGCTTAACAATATTTCCCTGTAACACATAAAAAATATGGTTACTACTTTGGGGTAAGGGCCCATTCACATTAGGGAGCGTAAAACGCTAGCAATTAGTGCTAGTGTTCTGGGGCGCTTATTTTTCATGGTTAACGCGTATTTTTTGCTGTACATTTTCTGAATTTTTGAGCAATCGCGATTAGTGCTTTTTTTTACATTGCAATCGCGATTGCTCGAAAATTGCAAAAAAGTGCTGCATGCACCGCGTTTGTGTTTATCGTGAATTGTCGGCGAGTGCAGCAGTGAGATCACTGCCTTATACATTACATTACTATCGCTTTTGTGATCGCCTGCGGTTCGGCAGTTAGGTGCAGGTTTATGTGTATGTGAAAAGGCACAGCTGATCTAGCTTTGGATACGTTGTGACCTTCTACATTGTGGGAGCTGTGTATTATGATAGGCAAACAATAGAACCATTTGAATTATTTAACTCCATGACACAAAATTAATGGTGTGAGGTAATATATCATATAGACATATAGCAGGTCACAAGAGCACATTTTTTGTTCTGCGGTTTTAAAACGTATGTATCAGTTTTGATTTGTTTGCATTGTTTTAATATGATGTCAAAAGTACAATCTTGCAATCCCTCCTGTGCTCTATTGAACAAAGTTACAGATTGCCCAGCAATCTCCTGGTGAACCAGAACTCCTAGGAGTGTGTATTGAACAAATACACACATTAAACAGCTCTTGAATGCTCAGGACCTTATGTGCAAAGATTCTGTTGTGTGCACAGCAGACATATTAGTTTAGCGTGTTGGAATCAGGACTCGATCCTAATGTGACAAGTTTTGAGGCTAATTCTGTACAGATGTCTTGCTGGCCTACAGGCTAGCAATGCATTCTGTTGCTATGGTCGGGCAGTAGTGCCGATGGAGCAGCACAGAGTAGGTAGGGTAAGTAGGAGAACAATGCCCTCAGCCTGTGCTCGGCCTAGACGATCTGTAAAGCCCCATACACACACTCAACAGCTTTCTTTTATGCAGCACAATTATCAAACAACTTTTGTTGTGAAACAAGTTGAACAACAACAAAAAAGTTGCTTGCTATTGTTCAAACAACTGATAAGACGTCAATCCAACTGTTGGATTGACGTCTGCTGCTTATCAGTCTTATCCGTTGTTTGAACAATAGCAAGCAACTTTTTTTGTTGTTGTTCAACTTGTTTCACAACAAAAGTTGTTTGATAATTGGGCTGCATAAAGGTGCGTACAAACGCACTACGGCAATGAACGACGGGTCCGTCAGACCCTCCTGCTGGGTGGGCATTCCAGCAACAGTAGTGCGTGTGTACAGTCTGTCAGCAGACTGATAAGGCTGTCTCTGAATGATCCGCTGAGCGGATCGTTCAGAAACAGTCTTATCAGTCTGCCTGTCTGACTGTACACACGCACTACTGTTGCTGGAACGCCCACCCAGCAGGAGGGTCTGACTGACCCTTCGTTCATTGCCGTAGTGCGTGTGTATGCACCTTAAAAAAACGCTGTTGAGTGTTCCTATGGGGCTTAAGTCCAGAAATCCAGGCCTTCCGCCGATGCACATTGGAGGGCGGCGGGTGGAATGGGGTGGTGGATTTGGGGGTTGCCGTAAACATGCCCTGAACCATTGTTTACAGGGCTTTAGTCCCTCATTCCCATTCCTTAGCAACAGGACACATCAGAAACCCTGTACACTAGCAACACATCTGGAGTCCACATATTTCACCTGACAATTCACTCCACATTCTCTGCGGGTGACATAACTCGTGCATCTGTATTGGGTATCGTTAATGAGTTGAAAATAATTCGATTGCGATAGTCGATGCAAGATTTTGCAAATTTGTGTGCAGCTTGAAAATGAATTGATCAAATCCCACCTTCATTTGATTGGTCCTTTTTCAAGATGCATACATTTGCATAATCCTGCATCAACTTGAGATTTTATTTTTTTTATCTTATTGTCCGTCCCCAATGTGTAGACACCTTTTATTTTTTTCTGATTGACAACAGTTGTATCACTTATAGCCTTTCATAAAGTTTGACTATGAGTTGCCTTCATGTTTTATGTGAAATGTGTGTTGCAAAGCTTTGAGGAAGAGTGCTCTAAAATGGCCGACCACTTCCGAAGCTTCTTCCATGACTGAGGCCTACATGGAAGATGTGGTGCAAGTTCATTTATTATAACATATGTATAATATATGTACAATAATGTAGTCTACATTTTTTCCTTCAACAAAATTAGGTCAACTAAAAAAAAATGATTGATGTTATAATAATTCAGTTCGATTTCTGTGATTCAATATATCAGATTTGATCAACTCAACCATGTTGATCGACAAATATCTTATGAACGATCACCAGTATGAGGATTTATGGTCAATCAGTTGCACCAACTGTACCATAGCGTTTATTCTATTTACTCTTTCTCCTGAGTTTTCTCCTAGGAAATAATTTTTCATCTTTTGTTAAAATAACTTTTCAGCACTCTGCAATTGGAAAAGTACCAAAAAGTAGGTTAAAAAGTTTTATTTTGAGTATTTTCTTGCTTGCCGATGGTTTTAAAGGCATTTTACTGATAAATATCACCTAGGAAGAAAACTTAGGAAAAGGTGAATTGAATAAGGGGCCATGTTTTTGATAATTCAATCACAATTATCTAATTGAAATGGCGAATTGCACATTGAAATTGTACTGTTCATGGTCACCTTAGAGTCATGTCTGATTTAATTTGCTCTACAGTTATTCCCACTAATAGCTAATTCACTAAATGGGTCCTTCCCTTCAAGAGGTCTTCATGTCTTCTGTAAGCAGCTGTTGTCACACACTCCAAACTGTGTTTAACTACAGGTGAAACTCGAAAAATGAGAATATGCAAAAGTCTATTTGTTTCAGTAATTCAACTTACAGTGAATGGGAACCACATTTTTTTTTAAATGAAGCAAATACTTGCCTAAGGAGATGGAAGGCTCTGGATTATATAGAGCCTTCCATCTCCTCTCTTGGTGCTCTCTATCCTGTGCTGGCTCCTCCCCCCGTTTCGATCCTCTGCCAAAAGGGTATTTGGAAGTCTTCGGGAGCCGTGTCCTCCCAAAGACGTGCGGCTCCATGCTGCACAGTCGTCAGCGTTCAACAGAGCGCGCTTGCGCAGACACAGTACAGGGCCGCCCTTCATCAGGAGCACTCGGGCTCCCTGAAGACTTCTGAAGCCTCCTTCTGCCGGGTAAAGCAGTATTTGACTAATTTAGTCAAATACTGCTACCGGGCGAGCCAGCACTGGAATGACGGGACCAGGAGAGGAGCCGGAAGGTTCTATAGGACCCAGAGCCTTCCCTGACCTCGGTTAAGTATCTGGCTCATTTTTTTAAATGCTGTTCCCATTCACTTTAAAATGTGAAACTAATGGATGAAATAGACTCTATTAGATATTTGAAGCTTTTATTTGTAATAATTGTGATGAATATGGCTTATAGCTTATGAAAACCCCAAAATCAGAATCTCAGACCGTTAGAGTAGTGTGAAATGGGTCAATATTCTAGGCTCAGTGTCAGACTCTAATCAGCACTACTTGCAGCAGTTGTATATCAGAGTGTGTTTGTGTGTTTGTGTGTGTGTTACTACATTAACTGCATTTTGTATAGATGATTTATCGCTTGAAAGACTGTTTGTTCATTGTGCAACACAGAGGCAGGGGCGGTTATACCAAAAAATATATATACGTTGACGATGTATGAGTACATTTGGTATACGTTATAATTAGTCATTTTAGTATCTTCCAGCAGTACTTTATTGGTGTGTATCGGCTTACTTCAAAGGTCAATAATTGTATTTATGTAACCAGTGCTCATTTACTAGCACTGTCCTCACATATTATCATGCAGTGGCGAGACAGGTATCGAGGTGATTGATCTAGCCGACCCTGGACGTAGCCCTGAGTCCCTATAATGCCACAGTCCTTCCTAAACCCAGACTAGACTGTACTGGTGGCGATGACGCAGCAATCGGTATGGCTGCCCTCCTCCATGGCACAACCCTGGCAATAAGCAGATGTACCCCTCAGATTACACGTGTCTTTGCCTCTCGCAGTCCCGAATTCGACACTCGTGCAGCTTCCTACGGCGGGATGAGCAGCAGCGTAGGAAGTCGGAGCAGCACAATGCCTCCAATGCACAGGCACAATACAGGAGCAGCAGCAGACAACCGGCTCAGATAATAACAGCTTTGTGCTGCCAAGTGAGCGCCAGCTTCACGACCTGCCCGTCTTTCTTCATGAATCCCTCATTAATGGGGCAGTTGGGCTCTTCCCGAGACCCCCAGCACGATGCCTGTTTGATACCAGGGCTGTGGCTTCCTGCATTTCCTAGACGGTGGTCTCTGGAAGCTTGCATTGTGCTCCACGCACGCTACCTAGGCTCTGGCGCTAAATGCAGACGCCGTATTCCTTGTGCAAGAACACAACAGGCTTTTATTTGTGGAGGGAACAGCAGCGAACATAAGATCGCAGACAGCCCAGATCTCTGGTCATTGTGAATGAGGTATACAAAGGAAGGGAGGGAGTGCACCGCTGACCACACGTATTGTCGCCACTGGTAGGGGGGAGGGAATGATCCCCCCCTCACCCACCCAGGCAGCACCCCTATTCCCTGCACAGTATGTTGTGCTGCAATTACATCTGATCATTTCAACCCCATAACAGATCTTCAGCCAGCCAGTGATGGGTGGAACTGTAATCTGCTGCACACAATGCACAATGCTCCCCCCCCCCCCCCCCCCTCCTATTCGCTGCTTTGCTTTTCACAGGGGGAGGCTAAACACTCCTGATAGAAAAGACAAATATAATATAAAGCGATCTGCGAGGCCGTGCAATCAGTCAGAGAGAGGCAGTGACACATCATGCATGGGAATAATTGCTGCTGGGCTGCACGCTGCTGCTGTCTGCCAGCCCTCAATAACAACAGATCGGGAAGAGGCACAGGCTGGCTGGGGGAGCAACTCTCTAGAATAGGAAGGAAATCCGCTACTGCTGCAAAACCAGGCACAGCAGCAGCAGCATCAGGGCTCGGTGCGAAACAGGAAGTGAATCTCGCCCTGCGGGGAGGGGTTCACCAACTACCCTGGAACCACACGGAGAGGGGGGCATAAACATTGTTTAGCCTGGTGTAATATAAGATATAAAAAACCTTGCATAGAGAAATACTTCTCTAAGGACTACACTGCAGGCAAGAGAGCCTTCATTTCACATTATGCAATTAAACGAAGAGCAATTTAACCCCCTTGGCGTTATGATTCTTTACGGATTTTAAGGTCTAAAAACGGTGCAATTTTTTGCCCCCTTTCAGACCCTAAGACCTGGAAAAAATCTTGCTGCCAGAGAGATCTGCAGCAGTTCCAGCAATCACTAACCTACCTGGCTCCAGCGCTACAGTTAAGCCTCCATCCTCCGGGTGGCGCTGCAACTCTCAAGGAAGATTGCCAGCTGTCATCATGACGACAGCCAGCGATCTCACCAGCAGGAAGCAGAGCCCCGGGGGAGAGGAAGAAGAATGCCAGCCGACATCGGGATCCCCGGGAGGTATGTAGAAACGCTCCCGATGCGCGCTATACTCTGCACACAGCCTCCGGCGGCTACCCCGAGCAGAGGTCGGGATTACTGCTCTTAGCTGCGGCTTTTCCGCCCTAACCTTAACTCGGGATAACCGCCAGGAAGGTTAAGGGACACCTGAACTAAGAGGGATATGGAGGCTGCCATGTTTACTTACTTTTAAACAATATCAGTTGCCTAGCTGTCCTGCCGATCTCTTTGGCTGAATCACACACCTGAACCAAGCATGCAGCTAATACAGTCAGACTTCAGTCAGAAACATCTAATCTGCATGCTTGTTCAGGCTAGGTTCACAGTGAGACGACGTGTTTCCTGTATATCGGGCATGTGTACAAACGATCGTTCGGCTGATAAGACCGATTTTGACCAATCCGCCAAGCGGATCCGTCAAAACCAACGTTATCAGCTGAACGACCGTTTGTACACACGTCCGATTTGACGTCCAAACGACCGGTCTGAACAAACGGTTATTTGGAAACATCAGACGTGTGTCCGCACCTTTAGAGGCAGAGGCTCAGCAGGACAACCGGGCAATCTGTATTGTTTAAAGGGAACCTGGGATGAGAGGGTTATGGAGGCTGCCATATGTATTTCTTTGTAAACAATGCCAGTTGCCTGGCTGTCCTGTTGATCTGGCACAAGTAGTGTCTGAGTCAAAGCACTGGAACAAGCATATGGCTAATCCAGTAAAACAGGAGTCAGCTATGTCAGTGTACCTGATCTGCTGCATGCTTGTTCAGGGACTATGGCTCAAAGAATTATGCTGGGAATACTCCATGAGTTTTTTTGGCAAATAGATGGCTCAATGGATAACTGCCGACAGGTCATATCTGATTTTGATTGTTTTTCCAATCGATTTTTAAGTGAATGGAAATTGATCAGAAAAACTATCAGAAAATCAATTGTATAATTGATCGGAAAGTATATCTGCCAAAAAAACTCATTGTGTATTCTCAGCATAAGAGAAACAGGATCAGGGGGACTGCCAGACAACTAGTATTGTTTAAAAGGAAATTAATATAGCAACCTCCATATCCCGCTCACCTCGGGTTCCCATTAAGATGAGATAAATGTGGCAGCATTCATATTTCTCTCGGTTCAGGTGTGAAATAATATTAGCAGGCAGGTAGGCATACATACATCTCTACAGTGAGGTGCGCTGCTCTGGGGAATTTTTACAAACAAAAAGAATGATATAATTTATGATATCAAGAAAACACAATAGGAATGATCAACAAGATGCAAATAATTTATCCTTGCATTCAAATTTCATGTAAATTATATGCAGCTTAAAATTGGACCAGTAGCTACTGCGCATGTCAAGCACTGACAGCCGTTGGGACAGGATGCAGGGCGGGCTGGCCGGCGGAGTGGGCGGGTGGGTGCGCGTGGTGATGAAAGACCTAGAGCCCGTTTTTAAACGGACTTGGGTCACTATTAAGTTAAATAAACGGAGAAATCTCCAGAGAGGGCATCGCACAACAGGAACTAGTTACCGCCGTCCTCTTCATTTCCTGCAGCTGCCTCATCATATGGCTCCTGATGTGTCACCTGACCAGCATTGGGTCACATGCACACATCAGAGCTGTATGCAGCAGAGCAGCCGACAGCTGCAGGAAGCAAAGAGGACCCAGCAGCTGCATGCTGCCTCCTGATAGGACTCCTGAGGTGTCACCTGACCAGCATCGGGTTACATGCACGAATCAGAGCTGTATACAGCGGATGCAGCAGAGCAGCACCTCGGTAGGTGCGGGGAGCCGGCCGCCAAGCTGGAGGGGTAGCGGGCAGGACGGGGGTATTGGGCCTAGCGGCCTTAAATAGTTCAGAAGCAGCCGCTACTCATAAAAAGAGGCACGGGCGGGGAGGACTCACCTCTTCCTCGTTCCAGCGTGCGCTCCACTGACGTCATTTCCTGCAACGCTTACAATACTGTGGGCGGCGTTGAAGGAAGTGACGTCAGTGGAGCGCACGCTGGCCTGGAACGAGGAAGAGGTGAGTCCTCCCCGCCCGTGCCTCTTACGAGTAGCGGCTGTTTCTGATCAATTTAAGGCTGGAGGGGAGTGCAGATCGGGGGACCCAGGCGAGGGAGGGGGGGTCCAACCCCCCTCCCCGCCGCTAGGCCCAATACCCCTGTCCTGCCCGCTACCCCTCCAGCTCGGGGGCGGCAGCAATAATTTTTTCAAAATTTGCCTCAGGCGGCAAAAAGTCTAGGGCAGGCCCTGGTGTGTGTGTGTGTGTGTGTGTGTGGTTGGGGGGGGGGGGGTGTTTATAGGCATGTGTCTAGCTAAAAGATACGGTATACAAAGGATAAAAGTACAGGTACATCAAGGAGTTTGTTTATAAAACAAAAATTTGGGCCCAGATGCATTTTACCTTAATTCTGGTTTCACTCACTTTTTTTCTACATTTGATATTACTTTTCACTTGCTAGGTGCCCAAAGTGTGTCATGTAGATAAGCAAAGAACACATCTCCTTCGACAAAGCTTAGGAAAAAAGTTAATTGAATCAGTACCTTAAGCCTCATCTACACGGGTAGATGAGGCTCCGATGTTCCTTATCAATCGAGCCGCTGATGCGGCTCGATTGATAAGATCTGACAGGACGGATCTCCCCACCACCGATTCCCTGCTCGTTCCCCGCGAGGGGACAATGGCAGGGAATCGAGCGGAAGATAAGCGGCGCCAGTGGGGAATCTAATCCGGCGCACGAGCCACCGGATCGGAGCCTTATCTACCCGTGTAGATGAGGCTTTAAAGGACAACTGAAGAGAGGTATATGGAGCCAACCATGTTTGTTTCCTTTTAAGCTATACCAGTTGCCTGGCAGTCCTGCTGACCCTCTGCCTCTAATACTTTCAGCCATAGACCCTGAACAAGCATGCAGCAGATCAGGCGTTTCTGACATTGTCAGATCTGACAGATTAGCTGCATGCTTGTTTCTGGTGTTATTTAGACACTACTACAGCCAAATAGATCAGCAGGGCTGCCAGGCAACTGGTACTGTTTAAAAGAAAATAAATATGGCAGCCTCCATAGTCTTCTCACTTCAGTTGCCCTTTAAAACAATTCTTCCAAAATGTGCATTAATTCCTGTATTAGCAGTTTTTTTTGCTTGTGGCCATATAAAGGTGTACATAAATGAAACATTTTGACTGCTAGGCAGCCTAAGAACATAGGCTAGATTTGTGGCCAGAGTGCTCATAAGGGTTCTTTTCCACTATGAAATGCGATTGCATTTCAATTTCCACCATGCGATTGAGCTACTACTGTATACTCAGTATAGTAGAGCTCAATCGCATCCAAAACACGGCAGGATGACTATTGCGCTTGGACCAAAATCGGATCACAATCGGATCACACTATTGGAAATTGCTGCTGCAGTTTCCATTAGTTTAATGTACCTTGCGTTTTGCAATCAGAATCTAATTGCAAATCGCAGGGTAGTGGAAAAAGGCCCTAACTTTGAATCAATAACAGCTTGCACATCCTAAATAACTATTAATTACAACAGAACGCCAAAGTTTCGAGACTTATCCGGTCTCTTCATCAGGGCAAATAAATAGACCATAACATTGCTGTTGTGCAAGATCCCAATAGCAGCTAGATCATTCCACTCACCACTGAACAATTGTAAGACTGCTCGAAACCTGATCCATACCAATGCATAACTTTATGGAAATATATAAGAGGCAAAGCATTTAATGACGTACGCCCATATGCAATTCACTTTTTCTCCTAAGTTTTCTCCTAGGAGATCATTTTTCTTCTTCTCTTGAAAATAAGTTTTCAGAACTTTGCAATTTAAAAAGGAAGTGAAAAAGTATTATGAAAATTATTCAGTGTACTTTTCTTGCAATAGTTTTCATCTTCTCTTGAAACTAACTTTTAAGCATTTTACAATTGAAAAGTATCTAAAAGTTGGTGAAAAAGTATTTTCAAATTTATTTTGAGTATTTTCTTCCTTGCTGGTGGCTTAAATGGCATTTTATGACAAGTTATGAAAATACCTTTGGAGTGGGTAAGGGTCCACCCCCGCCACTTCCAGGTTTTAAAAATGGTACATCATTTTATCCTTTTGGCGCTTCTGTTTTTCCTTTGTTACTGTACCAGTCCACCCTTGGTGGAAGGGCGGAAATTCTCATATTTCTTCCTACCTACAGAGAGCGACTTCTAAATCCTGAGTTCCTGGGACAGGCTTGTTCTCCCCACCTGCCTATACAGTGGTTGCCTTAGGGGCATAGCCGGCCTTTGATATGAGCGACCGGAGCGGTCGCTCAGGGCGCCGGCTTCCAAGAGGGCGCGCCGCACCTATAGCTGGCTAACTATACTGAGAGCACCTACACCTGACTTCCTATATTGGGGGCACCTATAGCTGGCTACCTATACTGAGGGAGTGCATTTACTCCTGGCTACCTATACTGAAGGCACCAACACCTAGCTACCTATACTGGAGGCACCTAAGCCTGGCTACCTATGGGGGGGGGGGGGGGGGGGGGAGACCTACAATTGAATTTCTATACTGGGGGAACCTATGCTTGGCTACCTATATTGAGGGATCCTTACACATGAGATCCTATACTGGGGGCACCTATACCTGGCTACCTACCTATACCAAGTCTGATGGCGTTTTTTTGGGGGGGCGCTGGGGCAATAACGTGTGTGTGTGTGTGTGTGTGTGTGTGTGTGTGTGTGTGTGTGTGTGTACGCACGAAGCAGATGAAGGAGGGGGGAGCACAAAAATCAGATTTCGCTCAGGGCGCTGTGAAACCAAAGGCCGGCCCTGCTTAGGGGTAACCCTGGTTTGTGAGTATTAAGGTGGGTACACACATCAGATAAAAGTCTTTGGAAAATGAAAGATCACAGACCAATGTTATCCCCTTCCATGTAGTATGCGAGCAATACCCACACAGTCTATTCTATTGAGCTGAACTCCCCATCAGATAAAAATCTTTGCAAGATGCTGTTTCGGCTCTTCTGACGGAGATAGGCCGAAATAGCCGATCTCCGTCGGGTCCGCTCTACTGCGCAGGCGACTTGTGCCTGCACAGTAGAGCGGCCTAACGGAGATCGGCTATTTCCGCCTATCTCCGTGGGAAGAGCAGATACTGCGCCTGCACTGGAGCCACGGAGGTAAATATTTACATCACCGCCGCTCTGGGAGGATTTTTGCCTTCACCGTGGGACCGAAGAGGACGGGGGAAGCCTCAATAGGATCCAGAGGCTTTCCCCACCCGAGGTGAGTACCCCCCAGGGGATCTCATTGACCATCCCTACATCTAGGTGGTGAAAATGCTTTGCTGGCTATAATGTCTGTGTATGCGACAAGAAGAGACAGAACGCACTCAGGGGAACAGTACAGCAGTAGATTGGGTGAATTCATAATAATCTCACCTCTAGAAGTTGCTGGCGAACCTGTACAGGAGTAGCCAGCATGTAGGCTTTTATCCCTCCAGCCAGGGATCAGGCACAAAGGCAGCTGGATTCCTCCTTCACTCGGATGGTTGTTGGCATGCAGCGAGCGTCTATGAGGTTGTACACCCTGTCTGTGTGCGAGTCCACTATATGCTGTTGCACAAACAGATTGTGGTGGATTTCAAAGCATCAGCTCCAGGAGTGAGGGATCTAAAAGCAAAGCTCCATGCTGCTCCATGAGTCTTGCACAGGCAGTTGGAGCGGTGGTCTAATTGTAATGCAGCAATGCGTGTAGGAAAGAAGAAACGGTGGCTGCCGTATAGTGTTTGAGGTTTATTAAAATATATTGCAACGCGTTTCAGGAGACCAAGTCCTCCTTTCATCAGGCAAAGAGTTACAATGGTATTTATGAGACAGTTAAATACATAATTTCCCTGTTCAATTAAAAGTTTTTTTTAAAAGGACTAATCAGGGTGGAGGTTAAAAGGGACCAATCAGGACTGAGAGCCAATCAGGGTTGAGGTTAAAAAGCATAGGCTAGGTTTTGGAGAGCTATGTCATCAATTTGCATATGACTGACTCCCATGAGTCTAAATGTGCAGTATATCCATATTTGAGCTGCAGCTTTGGCAGAGGAAATTGAAGTTTAAAATAAATTTATGTTGGCAGATAAAATACCTGAAGATTGTGGGTTGAAAATTGGATCTTGTGTAAAATTTATATTATATCTGCCAACATAAAATTTATTTTAAACCTCCATTTCCTCTGCCAAACACCATTGTAACTCTTTGCGATTAAGGGCAGATGGTAAGCCCGATACGCGTGAGTTGATCCTGTGATTTTATCGCACTGTCTGTGGATTTTTCTAATAAACCTATCAGCCTTTTTCTACTTCAATCTGGTCTGGCTTGCGGATCCTTTTTAGTTCATTTATCCTGGAGCTGATGCTTTGAAATCCACCACAATCTGTCTGTGCAACCGCATATAGCGGACTCGCACACAGACAGGGTGTACAACCTCCGAGCCGCTCGCTGCCTGCCAATAACCATCGTGAAGGAGGAATCCAGCTGCCTTTGTGCCTGATCCCTGGCTGGAGGGATAAAAGCCTACACGCTGGCTACTCCTGTACAGGTTCGCCAGCAACTTCTAGAGGTGAGATTATTCTGAATTCACCCAATCTACTGCTGTACTGTTCCCCTGAGTGCGCTCTGTCTCTTCTTGTCTCAAACACAGATACTTTTGACAACGAGGTGGATACTAAGAGCAGCACCTTTATCCTTCCCCTGTTCCACCCTGCCACACTGATCGCTCCTTCTGTTTGCCGGAAGTAAACCGCCTGCTCCTTTTCCAAATTGCTGGCTATAATGGACACAAAAAATAGAATGAAAACATTTAATGCATCCAGGCCTATACCTGAGTGCTTCATGAATGTAAAAAAAAAAAAAATATGAGTCCACCAGCTTGTTGAACAAGTTTTATTTCGGTAACCTCTAAAGTACCTGCGTTTTTTATACTGTCTTAATCAGGGTGTGAATAAAGCTTTCCAGATTGTATTTGGTAGTAGTCCCACCTGAGTACTCTGGCAACGGCAGAGCAGCCAGCTATAGAGGCTACTAATTGAATCCTGTATCAGATTTTATTAATTGCGCCAATTCCAAGCAGCCAGAAATGAGCATAAAATCAACATAAAATTTTCACCAATTTGAAATTTAGTAGCATCTTAGGCCTGGAACCCACTAGCAGTGCTTTTCTAAGCCTTTTGTACGCGCTTGTGATTTGAAAAGCTCTTGCTAATGCAATGTAAGGGCTGAAACTCACTAGAACGATTTTTGAGCGTTTGGGGAGCGCTTTGAATCGTTAGCGCTTTCCCTAAACGCTCTGCCAATGTAGATAAATGTAACAAATTCCACAGTAGCGATTGTGATTAGCAAAATCGCAATCGCAGGACATGCAACATTTGAAAGAGTTTGCGCTTCAATGTAATGTACTGCAACGCTGACAAATCGCTCATGAATCACTACACATAGCTATTTGAGTGCGATTGCAAATTGTACATAAAATTATGATACATTGAAAGGACCTATCAGAATTAAAATCACAAATCGCTACACAATCGCTGGCAAAAAGCTTGCACTTTTTAAAAGCGATCCCAAAAGTGCCGGAAAACGCTAATGAAATCGCTTACAAATTGCTTATTAAAAACACTAGCGATTGTACTAGCGATTTGCAATTTGTAGTGGGTTCCAGGCCTTATGGGGGATTTAAAAAAAAAATTCAAATCCCTCAAGTGGGATTACACCCATAGCTTTACATTAGCAATAGCTTTTCAAACACATACAAAAGGCTTAGAAAAGCACTGCTAGTGGGTTCCAGGCCTAGCTGGCCATCTCTAGAGGCCACTTCTATGATCAGAGAGGTGCTGTTTATGATAACTATCAAAGAGAACCCGTCACCAGTTTTCTTTGTTATGCTGGGAATACACCATGAGATTTTTGGGCACATAAATGGTTTGATAGAGAATTTATGACATGTCAGATCTATGAGAAATCGATCAGAAAAACGATCAGAAAATCAGAAGTGGCTTAACGATTGGAAAATCGATTGAAAAAAATGGACGGAAAATTGATCGGAAAATCGGACAGTAAATCTGACAGAAAAATCTCATCGTGTATTCCCAGCATTAGACAAATTCACATTACCTTCTATTTCTGTAATTGATGGTACAATTTACAGATACTATATGGGGCAAAATATTAAAATGGTTGATTCAGCTTTCGTACAAAATGTATCGGGATTAAAGCGGACCTGAACTCATAAGGTCCTCTCTGCTCTAAAAGATAGACAACAGCATAATAACTTTAAACAAAAAAAACATTTCTTTGTTACAGCTGATACAAATCCTAACATAAATCTGCACAGTTTCTACTTCCCGATTCATGGAAGCCGACATATTGTTTACAACCTGTGCTTTCAAATGGCCTTATCTGCCATATCTGCAATAGGCAGTCATGTGACACATGGGAGAGATCAGATTACTACTTGTGATTAGACACAAATGAGGGGGAATGAGACAAGCTAAACCCTCTATATACATACAGGGTGCATTTCTCTCTGTTTTAATTCTGTCCTGTGCAAGAGTTCAGGTTCTCTAAGTGGCGGGACAAAAATGTTAATTGCTCGGCAAGATGGCAATAAGGCTGTAGATACACTGTGAGCGCTATCTGAGCTATTTTCTGACCATCAGAGCTTTCTGACTTTTTTTATTATTATTATTATTTTGACTTAGTCAAATTGCCATGCTCGTAATTTTTTGAAAAATCGCAGTCTCTGGTTTTACCGCAATTTTAATGTACGTCATTGGAAGAGTTTAAAAAAAAAACGCTCAGAGAGCTCTGATGGACAGAAAAGCGCACAGAAAGCGCTTGCAGTGTGTCTACAGCCTAACTGTTCTTCCAAATAGTACATTGTCCAAGTTTAACTACACTTAAGAGACAGAGAGACTGTGACCAAGAATTGAACTTCATCCCAATCAGTAGCAGATACCCCCTTTCCCATGAGAAATATTTTCCTTTTCTTAAACGGATCAGTATGGCTGATTTTGTGGTGAAGCCCCTCCCACAGTGTGGTGTCAGCGCCTTACAGCACTGGGGTACTGACATCACATTTTGGGAGCATTGTTGCATTGTGGGAAACAACAGCTGTTTCCAACTGCCAAAAAAAAAAAAAAAAAAAAACAAGCAGCATCTCCTTTCACTGACATCACCTGCCAGCAATAAAAATGTCACCATGTGATGAATGTCAGAATGTATATCAGAGGAAAGATTTTACAATGGGCAAACACTGACTACATAATTGTAAAAAATAAGCACTTTATTACATTCATTTCACTGGAGTTCCTTTTTAACTTTTGCAGTAATTTTGTGATGGGTTCTCTGTTGAGGCCAACATACTGCATTGGTCACATTTTATTTAATTTATTTTATGAAATGATCATTAACCCTTTTTTAGCTCCCATTCCAACATTTAGATATAGGAGGCTGGCATATGGGTGGCCAAATTAAAGGGAACTTGAAGTAAGAGGAATGCAGATGCTGCCATCTTCACTCCCTTATAAGACACTCCAGTTGCCTGGCTGCCACGCTAAGCTTTAGGCTTTAGTTGTTTTTAAGTCACACACCTGCAAACAGTATGCGGCCAGTTGAGTCAGACCAGAATCACAGCATTTGATCTGCATGCTCATTCTGGCCCAGTGACTTTAAAGAGGAACTTTAAAGGGAACCTAAACTGAGAAGGATATGGATTTTTCCTTTTAAAATAATACCAGTTTCCCGACCCTCCTGCTGATCCGGTGTGTCTAATACTTTCAGCCACAACCCCTCAACAAGCATGCAGATCAGGTGCTCTGGCTGAAGTCAGACTGGATTAGCTGCATGCTTGTTCCAGGTGTGTGATTTAGCCACTACTACAGCTAAAGAGATCAGCGGGGCTGCCAGGCAACTGGTGTTGTTTAACCACCCTGGCGTTCTGATTAAATCGCCAGGGTGGCTGCGGGAGGGTTTTTTTTAAATAAAAAAAAAACTACCTATTTCATGCAGCCAACTGAAAGTTGGCTGCATGAAAGCCCACTAGAGGGCGCTCCGGAGGCGATCTTCCGATCGCCTCCGGCGCCCAGAATAAACAAGGAAGGCCGCAATGAGCGGCCTTCCTTGTTTTGCTTATATCGTCGCCATAGCGACGAGCGGAGTGACGTCATCGACGTCAGCCGACGTCCTGACGTCAGCCGCCTCCGATCCAGCCCTTAGCGCTGGCCGGAACTTTTTGTTCCGGCTACGCTGGGCTCAGGCGGCTGGGGGGACCCTCTTTCGCCGCTGCTCGCGGCGAATCGCCGCAGAGCGGCGGCGATCAGGCAGCACACGCGGCTGGCAAAGTGCCGGCTGCGTGTGCTGCTTTTTATTTCATTAAAATCGGCCCAGCAGGGCCTGAGCGGCAGCCGCTGGCGGTGTTGGACGAGCTGAGCTCGTCCAGACCGCTCAGCTGGTTAAAAGGAAATGTAAAGATCCCTCTCAGTTAAGGTTCCCTTTAACCCAGGATTGAGCTTCATCCCAATCAGTAGCCAATACCCCCTACCGATCACCTGCCAGAACGAAAGATGTTGCCACCAGTGATAACTTTCAGAATGTAAATCAGGGAGAGGAAATGTTTGACAATGGGTAAACACTGACTAAATAGTCTATATATGGATATTGTAAAAAATTAGCAATTTTATTCATATGTTATTTTCACTACAGGTCCTCTTTAAGTATTAAAGGTAGAGCATCAACACAGAAGTTAATGAAGATGGAAGCCTTTTACTTCAGGTTCCCTTTAGGCTGCTTTCACAGTGGGACGTTACAGGCGCACGTTAGAGCAGCCGGTAACGCAGCCCAACTTACAGTAATGAAAAATCAATGGGCTGTTCACAGTGCCCACGTTGCGTTACAGTGTAACGCTGCACGTTATTTCAAAGTGCAGCATGCTGTGCGTTATCCGCGGCTTTAGCCGTGTTAGACTGTTTGCACATGCTCAGTATTGTGTTTTTTTTTTATTATTTTGAGCAGAAGAGGAGGAGGGGAGAGTCTGCTATTGTTAGCCACATGGCTAATTAATATTCACTGCACTGCCGTGTAGTGATGGGAAGTTCGGCTCGATTCATTGAAAAGAGCCGGACTTCCTATCTCGACTGTTCAGAATCGATTCATTGAAAAGAGCCGGACTTCCCATCACTTCTGCTGTGTTTTCTTCCTGGAGCGGCCGCTGATTGGCTGGCGGGACCACGTGATGCGGAGTGTTCCGATCACGTGGTCCCCGCCAGGTATGAGACAAAAAGGCGCACCAGCCGCCGCACAACGTGGCTCACTTTGGCATCCACCTCCAACACCACCATGCGTTGCGTTAGGGGCACGTTATGCGACCGTAACGTCCCCTAAAACGCAACGTCTTGGTGTGAAAGAGGTCTTAAAGGACAACTGTAAAGAGAGGGTTATGGAGGCTGCCATATTTATTTCCTTTTAAGCAATACCAGTTGTCTGGCTATCGTGTACAAGAGGTATCGGTGCGGGAGACTTGGGCGCAGGATACAGCCGGTATATGGCTGATCCTGCTGCTGCACAAGTTCCCGGCCGTGTTGAATACTATTCCCCCTCCAGGCCGCCATGGATAGTGGGGAATGAATTGTGTTTTAAAAGTAACTTTAGCTCCGTCTGCTGACGTCGCCGAAGTTAATCCCTGCACGTTGCTATAGCCGCAATTCCTATTACGGCCTATGGTGGCGCCGGCTGCGCCCAAGTCTCCTGTGCTAGATTCAGTGTTCGTGGCTATCTGTCTAATACTTTTAGCTTAGACCCTGAACAAGCATGAAGCAGATCAGGTGTTTGACATTGTCAGATCTGACTAGATTAGCTGCATGCTTGTTTCTAGTGTGATTCAGGCACTACTGTAGCCAAATAAACCAGCAGGGCTGCCAGGCAACTGGCATTGTTTAAAAGGAAACAAATATGGCAGCCACCACATCCCTTTCGCTACAGTTGTCCTTTAACATTGAATATAGTGGCCTGTCTACCCAGTCCAGGGCCAGATTCATTCTGTAAGGGGCACTGGCTACCTGCCTTTCTCCAGCTCTGGGTTAGACAGTTTTGTAGAAGCCAAATTTAGTACTTTTATATCCGATATAGAAATCTATCAACAAACAACAAAGACAGCCAACATATGTATATGCAAAAGTAATGATTTAATGACTATAAGCAAGACAAAGCCATAGATTTGTGCTTGTTCTGCAGACTGGAGACAATGAAATGATTAGCCACATTTTTTTTTTCCTTTCAGTACAAACATGAATAAAATTCGAGAAGAAACATGTTTTGGGGGAGGGCAGGACAAACCGATAAAGTGATAGAGAAAAGTGCGGGGTACATAAACGGTTCATGGTGTGGCTGCCTGCCCTGACCCGGATGTACAGAGTACAGGGCAGGCAGCTCCCTTCATCTGAATGGATGTGTAATTTTTTTCTGTAGCATTCTCACCACAATACAGTAGCAATTAATGACCAGAGTTACCAGTATTCTGTATTCACACTCAAAGCCAGCAACATCATTCTGAAGAATCCAACCAGGAGTTATAGGGAATGTGTCATTAAGGCCTGGCTCCACCCTATATTGCAGCCAGGGGTGGAGCTTCCAAAATGGGCAGCCTGGGCAATAGCCCAGGGCCCCAAATTGCACGAGGGTTACCAAGCCAGTGAGGTGGGGTGTTGATGCCAACTCTGACCCAACCTCTATCCCATAGGGAACAATGAATCAGAGATCACCCACTAGACAAGCTAGGCAGGAGTCTTAAGGCCTGGTGGGCACCTTCTCCAAACCTGGCCCCTCCTCACTTTTTACAAAACAGGTGACAAGCAGTGGGAGCCAAAGAGGGCAGCTTGCTGAGAGCTTGATTGCTCTTGAATCCACTTTAAAATGGTATGAAGGAGAGCCTGCAGCATGTGCTTCTACCCTTCATCCCCAAGCCAGAATCACCCCAAATAAAATAATTTAGTGCAGGCACTGGAGCTGCAGCTGTTTCTTGGTTAAACATTATGCTATTGAGACTGCAATGACTGACCTAAGAGATTTCACATTAGCTAAGAATTTGATGAATAAGCAAACTCAAGAGCAACAGGAACCATTCCCACCTGCTGTCCATTTACGGCTTTGCAGTGCCTTCACTGCCATTAAGTAGCAATAAACGTGCTTGAGGAAGGATCTGTTTAGGAACCGAAACGGTCTAGTGATGTTGTACCTAAGTGTTTATTTTGTGACCGGATAACATTTGGCATAATTGTAAATCCATTAACTTCCCTGGCAGAATTATTTCTGGATTTTAGGGTCTAAAAGCGGTGCAATTTTTTCACACCAGGCTTTAAACCTCATTTGTAACTTACAAACAATGCTAGTTACAGGGCAGAGGAACAACTGCTAAGCATCAATGCGGGGTAGCCCATTGCACTGAAACCAGCAAGTCACATGATAAGTATGAAGACTGCCAATACTGACCTTGTATGGAAAAATCCAGCAGATCAGGTAATAAAAATCTAACAATGCATACACACCTCTATGTATTACAAGTCTGCATATATTCTACAAAGTATGCATTAAAAAAAAAAAAAGTTAGCCTGACCTAGAGTTTCAAGGTGAATCTCAACTATTGACGAGGGGGGGAGCAAATCCTTAAGGTCAGCTCTGTACCTCGTAGCTGGGCATACACCATACAATCTTAATTGTAAAATCTTGCCTAATCTCATATCACCTCAACTTTTTAGCTCTTATGCTACAGGTAGGTGTAAGTCTGTACAGATTGTGTAGCGAGCTTTATAGACCGAGGCTAAGCACGACAGCTCAACACCAAACATTTTTGCCTTTTTAGAAAATGGTCAGTCATTGCAGCCTTTGTATCTTTTACAACATATAAAGGTTTAAAGAAGAACACCATGAAACTCCATGTAATTGGTAGGTATAATACTTGCAATTTATGCCCGGTACACACCCCGCAATTTCCCATCAGATCGATGGGTTGAATTGATAATTTTCAAAGGGTCCAATCAGATTTCCTAACAATTTTCTGATCACTTCTGTACAAAAATAGTTTGGAAACCTTATTGGGCCTGTCAGAAATGATCTATTCAACCCATCTATCGGACAATAAATTGCATGCTGTGTACCAGCCGTTATACTTTTTAAAAATAGATTTGAACTTCAAAAGTTTAGGGATGAGCACGGACAGTTTTGCAAAATGTGAATCTGTCCCGGTGTGTGGAGGGCGTGGCAGGTCACAACCCCCCCCCCCCCCCCATGCCTCTCCCTGCTGTGTTGCATTTCATGCTCCATCTTCTCAGCCTCCGGCTCTGAAGGCAGAAGTGTCGAGAAGATGGAGAGCTAAGTACATCGCAGCAGAGAGGTGGCGACATGGACAAGCTAACCCTCTCTGTTGAGGCATGCGCCTCCCGCACACACTCCGGGACAACGGATCTCACTTATGCCTGCAAAATGGTTGCAGTTCCTTAGGCTTTGTGGCCAGTTCTCTGACCAGGACAGTGGAAATCACACAACTGAGCTCAAATGCTCGATTGCCTGCTTGAGAAAATAATGGAGGTTGCCAAAGAAGCAATAGATTGACGGGTTCTGACTGGGGAAAATAAACTGCTTATTGAGGCAAGCAGAAGACCCAGGAAAGATATTCCTCTGCCAAAACTAGCCAGTCACAAACAGCGTCCCCAGTGGGGGCCGGAACACATATGTTGCTGAGTCAATTTCAGCAAAACATACCTGTGTGCCACAGCTTTCACTGTCCCTCTTTAATGCACTGCTACATGCACTTGTGCGTGTGTGCAACATAGAGCTGTCCCATTCAGGATAGATGAATGGGGTCAGCACCTCAACATTAAGCAGCGCCATGCATTTCTGTAAATGGATAGGCCATCTGCATTGCACAGGAATTGGAAAGTGTGCCTGGGCTCTGATACTGATCAGTGGGACAGGAGGGAGGAGGAGACAGGCAATGAAAGAGATGGGGCTTAATGTTAAAACGTTTCATGAATTATCTCATCTGTTTTTCAATCAAGTTATCTTATTAAACTCCGTAACACACTAAAGCTCCCGTATACACGATAGATTAAGTTGGCTGAGGCAGTCAATAACGACCCGCTCCGCCGATAATCCGGCCCTGTGTACAGTGGCCCCCAACTGCTGTCTGGCAAGCAATCTGCCAGGTGGATCAACTTGCTCACGTGAGGGCCAACACCTTTGTCGGCACCGCTCACCCCGCCCACCGCGTGACGTCATATCAGCACTGCTTCGTCGGCCTTCCACTCCCCGCATAACAGAATGAGTCGTCAGCTATACAGCGGACTCTGCATTTGTACAGCCATGGGCCAGTGACATCACCTGTTGGGGATCGGGACCCAATCCCTCCAGTGACACCAAGAGTGTGTACGGGCCTTTAAAGGATGAGAGAAATAGTATTAAAGTTATTTTAATCAGGAACAACTTGTTTTAAATGATTTTTGATTGAAAAGCACTGGGGGATGTTTTATAAATATGATAAACAGGTAAAGAGATAATTTGAGAGATAAAGGCATGTGACTCAACCCAAGATAGAGAGATAGGAGTCACTGTGGGAAGATGTCGTACTAATTCTGCACTGCCTGGCTGGGGTCGGTTCCTGGAAAAGGTCACAGTAGAGTCTGTTACCTTAACAACAAGGTAATAACACTGTTTAACTAAACGTTATATTGATATGTTTTGTTGTATTACGACATAGCGGCTGCGAGGGCCCATGCACTATGCATGCTGCGTAAGGCGTGCAGTCCACAATGCCTTATATTAAACGTTTTCACATTTGCGTTATGCTACAATTTTGTTGTAGTGCAAAGTGTACAAAAAAAAATGACACAACTACTTCACTATGCATTAACGCCAACCAATTGTCAGTTGAGAATGGAGGGAGTTGGCGGTTTAAGTGCCTTCAGCTATGGGGCTGGTGACAGCAGCCGGGGATTCTTAGGTAGCATGCTGCAGAGTGTGCAGCCTACCACCACATGGGCAGAGAGCAACACCACTACAGGATCCCTTTGAAGCAAACCTGAGACCAGAGTGGGTTAAGATTTTGATTCTTCCCCAAGTAGTGGCAAACCTTGGGATGACCCAAAAGCATCCCAGATCCTCCATTAGCCCATCGCTGCCACCTAGGACAGTCTTCTTCATGGCTGCTCTTCCATTCATGTACAAGCACATGCGGACTGGGCATGTGTGAGTACAGGCCGCACACACCCAGTAGAATGAAAAGCCATATACGAGCGGCTTTAATCTACTGGGCATGTGTGGACTGTACTAACACATGCCCAGTATGGATGCGTTCATATGGTGATGGGAGCACAGCCAAGAGAGTATATTCAATTATCATCGAATATATTTAGAGGGATCCGGGACTGGAACAATGGGCACCAGGGAAATCCAGGAAGCCTCTAGGCTATCCAAAGGCTTCCCACTAATTAGGCAAATATGGAATTGTATTAATAATTACTTCAGGTACACCTTAATGATCTTACATAGTACATTCCAAGTCAAAAAATATCTAATAATCACAGTTATGGATATAATTCAAGGGAGACTTTTTAATGTTTCATGGAGTTCTCCTTTAACTTAATGACATATTCCCTATAAACAGAAGGAGAGTGGAAATAGGAACCACAGCTGGGAGAATAGGAGTGCACTTGGTACTGCCAACTCCTCAGGAGGACAGTTGCAGTAATAGGCTATTGACAAGCTAACAGGTTTAAAAAGGGACCCTGAAGCAAACCTGAAGAAAACTATAAGCAGAGGCTATGAAAAATGTAAATAATTCTAGGCTACCTTCAGTGAAAACCACATGACAAAACACATTGTTATTCCAGAAGGACCTTTGAAATTTCGATGCAAATTTGTGCTATATGCCAAGTGTCAGCAGGAAATACCCAACTGCCAGGAGGAAGTCCCTCCCCTTTCAAGCTTGCAATTGGTCCTTTCATGTGATGGTCACTTCACTAACCAACAGAAATGTTCAGCTTTGTTCACCCACCTCCAATCCGCTTTTTAATAACTACTATAAGGCCTGGCTTTGCTGGAAATTTATAACTGCAGATTTCACTGAAGGAAGCCATTCATTTGCACTTCATATACGATAAATCACTTTATAGGTTCACTTCTGGGTCACCTTAACGGGCAACCACTGGATTGGATATAAAACACTTTTGGAGATGTTAACACAGGCTATTCGCAGCTTGATAGCTCAATGAAAATAAACAAAAAAAAACTCTTCATCAAAGCATTTATAAATATATCATACAATACTGTCTTCCTGTTATGTCATATACCAATATGGCATTTTACAACCAGCATAATGCCAACTGATTCTTACAAAAGCGAATCACTTAAACAAGTCAGTAAAATAAAAACGGTAGTACCCGCTTTTTTCTTTTTTTTTTAATAGACAAAAAAAGATTGTAAAAATGAAAGATTACCTAACTTCTGTTTGATCGGTTGGGTGCAGAAGTACGGCGGGACTCCTACCCTTTGACACCAGACGGATGTGACGTAAAAAGTAGCCTCCTTCTGGTATTAAAGGGGGTCATAACAACAACGCCAAGAATTAAGTGGGATAATAAAAGAATCATCAAGGTTATAGAACACATATATCACTATTCACAGTGAAATGGCTACATAGAGAAGTCTATGTATTTTCTTTTCCTTTTCAGTTGGGTGATAAAGCACTTGGATTTCAGAAGACTGCTTTCAAGAAGGTCCATAGAAGGTATTTAGAATCAAAAAGAATAAAACAGAAAAAGACAGACTGTGGTGATGAAGTTTATCCAGGAGATATCCATACATCCAAGGTTCTCGAACTCCTTCTGTGCCACGTCCTTATAATACATCCAAAATAGTCAGTTAATCCAAAGAATTCAGTAAATTCCCAAGAAAAGAGCTTCCAGCCAAAATAGTACAACATAAGCCAGATGAACCAAAAACCACCTGTCAAGAGGCAACTTGTATCCGTAACAGAGGTTAGATTATCCACCACGTGACTTTCCAAGAACAGTAATCCAATGCGGTAGAACCATCTTGTCCTCCAGGATCAGGTTCCAGTATTCCATCAGCTATGAATAACAACCACATCAAAAGTCCTTTTATGGAAACCAAATAACCAATAAACACCACCCCAACCTCGCTTCCACGGCCACATGGAGGCTTCTCTACAAAGCAGGCGATGGGGAAAGTCACGCGGTATCAGCAACTATAAAGCTTGTAATGGCATGAAGAATTCTAGGAGCTTGGGTGCTGTTCTCTACAGGAAGAGCCCCCGCAGCTTCTCCTTCACCCAGAGGAAGTAGCAGAGGAACCGTTGAGGGACATTTTCCTGGCTCTGTTGGCAAAGGGATTCTGGTGGTTGCTGGTCGAGCTGGTCCCATTGATGGTGGTGGAGATATGAGGAAACTGGGGATGCGGGGACTGAACTGGGGTGTTGGGGCTTGGCATGCAGGAGGAGGTGGAGGGCGCCCCTCTTGCGGGGCTCCCAGCTTTATCACTGCCAGAGTCACTTTCCAGCTCAACGCTGATGCTATTTATTCTTCCAGATGGATGGCTTAACTTCAACCTCTTGCAGGTAGGTCTCACACGGTATTTAAGGGGAAGAGGTCCATTCTGCAGGAGAAGAAACATCAGAGTTTTAAACAGAATACCTTCCCATCAAAAATCACTACAAAAAGGCTCTGTGTTTACTGGACATGGAAAACCCATATCATCTTCCATTAGAACCTTGCTCTCTAGAAATCTGGATTACCTTGCAGGAGAACTCCTGGACACAGAGCATCTTATTCAACCAACAGGAGAACAGTAGACATTTTACCCCCTAGGACAACACTGCTGTTTAGATCAGTCTACAGGGGAATGGACCCTCCTAAAATGCAGACCTGCTGTCTACGGTGCTTTTACAATTACTCACTAAGGAAAAGTATAAAGAAGAGAGTGTCAGAACCGTAATCGGAAATCACTGCCCCACACAAAAAGTGTAAGGTAGATTTGTGCCCATCATAATCATCTCATCGCACACACCAGTCGTATTAAGCAGGGATGTGTGGAGGCGGTCATCAGTCTATGCCATGATTAGCACCTGTTCAGCAGTGGTGTGCAGAGGGACTATCCTCATAGTAACTGTTAAACCCCACTCCATGTTAAAGCAGGGGACTAGGCACCACTGCACAGGACTAACAAATACAATGTACATTAGAGGATCTGGGTCAAAGCATTTAGCTATGACATGCCTAAGTAGAGTTATTGGTTAAATTATTTCACATGTGTCTGAACCGGATTTCCACAACCGCCTGCTGTACACACGCACGGACTGTAGGCAGTCTTACATTGGAGGTGAAACAACCTGACACATAGTTACAAGGGATCCCCAGTACTCCAGCCAGCAGTCACATCTTCATAGTGCTTACCCTCCTCCACGTGTAGATATACGCGATGTCCATTAACGTGTAATAGTCTTTCAGGGGCTCCTCCTCGTACATGACATCGATCTGTGTGCAATGCAAATACAGCAGAAGGTCACCATTAAAAAGGGCAGGCATGCATTAACCCTTCATCTCCCAGGGTGCACTTCTGGCTATCAGATATACAATATAACATCTTAAAATAAATAACACTGCCTTAAAATAATCCATCATATCCGATAGGACTGTTACAGAAATGAGTTAACATTCCGGTGGCCTCTTCTGGCTGATGCAAAAGATGATCTACTTTGTAGAGGGGTTCCTGGAACTGATGTCAGTAGAGTGCCTGGAACGCAGAGAGGGGCTCATTACCTGGAAGGTATGTGGTATATATGGAGGGAGGGCTCATTACCTGGAAGGTATGTGGGCTATATGGAAGGGGGGTTCATTACCTCCAAGGTACTGGTGGAAGGTATGTGGGCTATATGGAGGGGGGGGCTCATTACCTCCAAGGTACTGGATATATGGAGGGGCGGTCATTACCTGGAAGGTATGTGGTATATATGGAGTGGTGCTACTTATCTGAAGGGTGTTTGGGATATATGGAGTGGACTATTACCTGGAAGCTATTGGGGCTATATGGGGAGAAGGGGCTCATTACCTGGAAGCTATTGGGGATATCCATTTTACTCCTCAGGAACTTCCGTAGATGCATCACAGTCATGGCAGCAGGGCAGCGCAGGTACCTCTTGTCGTTAGTCTGGAGGAGATGACATGGTGATCAGTTCAGTATTCAGTATCCGGTCTAAGACTGCTGCATGTGCTGGGATAATAAAAAGCCTCTCTGTGTATTTTGGCATTGCCAAATTCACTGGTGGATTATGATAAAGAGAAATCAAGTAATTAAAGAGTTACTTGATTCTTTAATCATATCTCCATCACCAGAAACCCTTCATCCCTCAAACCACCAGCCAACAATCACCCCTCAACCATTCCCCATCTACAGTCTCCAGATGAAGGAGCAAGCGCCAATGCTCCGCCTACCAAGACAAGCTCCCAAGCTCCTAGCCTTCTTCCTGCCATTGGGACCTTTTTAAACAGCTGATACATACAGTGGCTTGCAAAAATATTCGGCCCCCTTGAAGTTTTCCACATTTTGTCATATTACTGCCACAAACATAAATCAATTTTATTGGAATTCCACGTGAAAGACCAATACAAAGTGGTGGACACGTGAGAAATGGAATGAAAATCATACTTGATTCCAACCTATTTTTTACAAATCAATAACTGCAAAGTGGGGTGTGCGTAATTATTCAGCCCCCTTTGGTCTGAGTGCAGTCAGTTGCCCATAGACATTGCCTGATGAGTGCTAATGACTAAATAGAGTGCACCTGTATGTAATCTAATGTCAGTACAAATACAGCTGCTCTGTGATGGCCTCAGAGGTTGTCTAAGAGAATATTGGAAGCAACAATACCATGAAGTCCAAAGAACACACCAGACAGGTCAGGGATAAAGTTATTGAGAAATTTAAAGCAGGCTTAGGCTACAAAAAGATTTCCAAAGCCTTGAAAATCCCACGGAGCACTGTTCAAGCGATCATTCAGAAATGGAAGGAGTATGGCACAACTGTAAACCTACCAAGACACCTAAACTCACAGGCCGAACAAGGAGAACGCTTATCAGAAATGCAGTCAAGAGGCCCATGGTGGCTCTGGACGAGCTGCAGAGATCTACAGCTCAGGTGGGGGAATCTGTCCATAGGACATCTATTAGTCGTGAACAAAGTTGGCTCTTATGGAAGAGTGACAAGAAGAAAGCCATTGTTAACAGAAAAGCATAAGAAGTCCCGTTTGCTGTTTGCCACAAGCCATGTGGGGGACACAGCAAACATGTGGAATAAGGTGCTCTGGTCGGATGAGACCAAAATGGAACTTTTTGGCCAAAATGCAAAACACTATGTGTGGCAGAAACACTGCACATCACTCAGAACACACCATCCCCACTGTCAAATATGGTGGTGGCAGCATCATGCTCTGGGGGTGCTTCTCTTCAGCAGGGACAGGGAAGCTGGTCAGAGTTGATGGGAAGATGGATGGAGCCAAATACAGGGCAATCTCGGAAGAAACCCTCTTGGAGTCTGCAAAAGCCTTGAGACTGGGGGGGGGGGGGGGGGGGGGGGGGGAGATTCACCTTCCAGCAGGACAACGACCCTAAACATAAAGCCAGGGCAACAATGGAATGGCTTAAAACAAAAACATATCCATGTGTTAGAATGGCCCAGTCAAAGTCCAGATCTAAATCCAATTGAGAAACTGTGGCAAGATCTGAAAACAGCTGTTCACAAATGCTGTCCTTTTAATCTGACTGAGCTGGAGCTGTTTTGCAAAGAAGAATGGGCAAGGATTTCAGTCTCTAGATGTGCAAAGCTGGTAGACACATACCCTAGAAGACTGGCAACTGTAATTGCAGCAAAAGGTGATTCTACAAAGTATTGACTCAGGGGGCTGAAAAATTACGCACACCCCACTTTGCAGTTATTTTTTTTTTTTTTTTTAAATGTTTGGAATCATGTATGATTTTCGTTCCACTTCTCACGTGTACACCACTTTGTATTGGTCTTTCATGTGGAATTCCAATAAAATTGATTTATGTTTGTGGCAGTAATATGACAAAATGTGGAAAACTTCAAGGGGGCCGAATACTTTTGCAAGCCACTGTAATTTTCCCATTGGTTATCTTTTTAGAGAAACATCGTGACCACTGAAAGAAGGTTGAGTTGGTCTTTGACTTCCATTAAAACATATAAATACACAAAAAGGTAGATATTAAAATGTACAACAAAATAATGGAACCTAATAATGGGACAGGAGCCACATCTTCTGCAGTGGATATTATAGTGTCCCAGAGTGGAGTGATTACTTTCTTACAACACAGCAAGCTGTTGTGTTGTAATGTTTTCTGTAATAATTTCAAAAGTCACTCGTCACTCCATAGCTGGAGCCATAAGCACAAAACGCCCCCTGTAATTCTTTTACTTTAGTCTCTGTAGCTGGAACCCCTCGCTGGTCCACTCCTCACCTCTTTCTGTAGAACAAAACCTGGTGTTGAGGTATGTGTACAAAGATAACCTCGATCTGATAAGGTATTAGTTATCAGCGCGCCTCCCTGCTAAATCAGATTTTAATGGGAGGATCCAACCACTGCTCCTGCTAGAATTTTTCATCAAAACTACAGAGCCATAGGTTTCTGTACCCATTTAAGAAAATACGGTTTCTTTGACACCGAAAAAGGACAATGCGTTTGGTAGGACTTGCCTGCTTCTTCAGGTCGATAAAAGTGTCTTTAGGAAGTTGCACCCACGGACTTGGAGCACCAAATGACATTTGGCACTCCTGGTCCCTCCGTGCAACAGCCCCCAGAAGACTGAATTACACAAAATCCAGTACAAGCCAGAACATTATTTGGAGAGTAACATGACAACATATTTACCTCTTCTTTTGATTTTTCCTTTTGGCTTCCTTTACGGTCCGCCCTAGGAGGACAGAGGAACATTATCACCAATGCTCTCAATTCTACATCAGTATCATTAATGCACACAGTGCAGCATGGCCTGGACTTACCTGTTCTGGTCAAAGAACTCAATGGAAAGACTGATAATCTCATCATCTGTGATGATCCTTTTGTCTTCATCTGCCACCTCCCCCCTGTCTTCATTGGAGCCATTGGCCACTGCTAAAAACAGAAAGCAAGCTTCACAAAGGAGAAGACACCTAGCCAGCTCTCATCATAATATACTAATTACACACATCAACTTAATTACACTGAACTGTGGTGGGCTCTATCAATGCCATCACAAAGAAAGATCACAAACTAGAGAAAGTTGAAGCAATGCTTCAATCAGTTTAGTTTTTACATAAGTGCAAAGGTGCCCATACACTTTTACATATGCATTAGCCCCTGATGAGTTTCTTGACAGTGACAAAAACAGTAGGGAGGAGCCAAACACAGAAAGAGGAAGTAGTGGAGAGTGGCAGAGAATGAGCGTGTGTGAGATGGATTGCCCTGGTAGCGATGGTTAGTCCAGGAGACCATACAGGGTGGAGCCTGCTCAAAACACTCCAACAGCTCTGTTCACTGGCTGGATACTGCGAGCACAATTTTATCTCACATACTGCATAAAGAGTGTTTTGCACATTATTGAGGTAACAAGTGGAGGATAAAGAGAAGATATTGTTGCTGAGACCTTGGTGCATCACTGACCCTTGAGAGCGAGATACGGTGTGTAGACCACCCACTGACCCTATTGAAGTTCGGAGAGGTGTGGGGGAGCCTATGTACTTCCCCAAGTGCCCTGCTTGACCACCGTAATTGTAGTGTAGCCAACTTGGTGAGTGTCGTTCCATACGGGTGATATTGGTGGAGGTGACGTAGAAGGATGAGCGCTGGCTGTATTTAGATTGTATGTGCCCATACCCTTGCTCGATTTTCCTGGGAGATTAGATCAGTTATGAAAAAATCTGCCAGAGACCGATGCTGCAACGTGGCCGCTCAAATAATTTCTGTAAATTTGCATCTCTATAAACCAGAAAGAAGAGCAGGATCATCCACCAGGCAACCTAGACAGGTGCCTGGAGCCTAGATCTTATCAATAGTGCAGCTAGATTTAAGCTGGCCATACACTGGCCCGATTTACCGCCGTTTCGACAGCAGATTCGATCACTGGGATCGAATCTGCTGCCAATCGTTCGCGCTACACGCCAAATTTCGATTCATTTTGTCCGATCCCGTCGATCGCGCCGTGCGGAAAATTACCGTCGATCGCCCGCGGGTAAAGAGCGCATCGCTAGCGGCGTTCGAGTGCCCGACGACCGACGCAATAAAGCCCGCATACATTACCTGCTCCGCCGGCGCGACTGCCCCCGCTCGTCTCCGCTCTGGTCTCCGGCATGCCTTCACTTATTCCTGCCTGGCAGGAAGTTTAAACAGTAGAGGGCGCTCTACTGTTTAAACTTCCTGCCGGGCAGGAAGAAGTGAAGCATGCTGGAGCCGGAGACCAGAGCGGAGAAGAAGAGCGGAGAGAGACCCGGGAGTCGCGCCGGCGGAGCAGGTAATGTATGCGGCGGCAGCAGCACCACCACCACCACAGATTGTGATCGGTTTCAGGCTGAAATCGGTTCACAATCTGTTTGCAGTAAAGGCAGCCATACGATCCCTCTCTGATCAGATTCGATCAGATAGGGATCTGTCTGTTGGTCGAATCTGATGGCAAATCGACCAGTGTATGGCCACCTTTACAGTGTAAACTATCTAAAAACAGCTTCAATAGTTTATGAGTATTTATTCCTGTGAATCAATGAGGGCAGCCATGTTCTGTTTGTCACAGGCTGAGGGCTGGAGATGCTATCAGCTTGCCTGTGTGTAATGTGACAAATTCAGTCCCCTCTCCTCCTCCCCTCTGCCTCTGAAATCTCTGGCTAGTAACCGCCTCATCCTGCCCAGACTGAGCTCCCATAAGCCCTTGCTACATGGCTCTAAGAGTTCCAAGCCTCTCTAAAAAGCTGTGGGCGAGGCTTGTTTAGTTTATAGAGAATTAGAGTATCAAAACAAAAAAAAGTATTTGGCTTGAGGAATGCCCTATATACTATATGAAAGGAACGCAATTATGCAATGAGTAAAAGGTTATCTTGGATCCACTTTAACATCTTAATTCATCTCTGCCCGACGGGGAAAATTTGTTGTGCCTGGACTTTGCACATCACTATTTAGCAGGGACACATCCCGAGGGCATTTTTCTTGGCAAGCACTTGTCCAACAAAAAGACCACCTTGCTTAATTAGCAAACTTGCTGCTTGTTTGGTCACTCTTTGCTTAGGGACACCTAAGTAAAAAGGCTGAGCTGCCCCAAGAATAGCTTCAAAGGACCCTTTAGCTTGTAATCAATAGACAGAGGAACTGCAGAACCCCTCCCCCACGCTTCCTGAGCAATCAGAGAACTAGAGATTTAAATGTGACATCATATAAGTCAGGACATTCACACATTATGGGGCAAGCCCGTCTGTAGGGATGGGGGTGTTCAATTAAAACCAATCAGAGGGCTCTTACCAGCTGCAGTAGGATGATCTGCATAAAAGTCTCTTCGACGTTTCATTTCATCTAAAAATAAATAAGAGATGTGATTGAGACCAACCTGATTCTGTGTATATAAACAAAAAAAAATGACATCATCAGATCAATACATTCATACGTACTTTTGAACAGGCCTGGCACCAGCTTGTACACGATATCTTGGAGGGTTTTGTCTGCCCTGCAAGGAAACAAGAGGCAGGAACAGGCTTTTAATAGCTGGACAAATGACAGGCTAGCTAGCTCCATCTCAGGAGGACTTTGACCATGGCTGCATTATTAACATGGAACAATGGAGGCTGATCACACACAGGAGGGAACACAGAGAGGGTTACACAGGAAACTTCCACACACAGACACCCTCCACGCTCCTTACCTGATGTTCAGCAGGGGTCTGGTCTTGTGCACCTGAACATCACAGATAGGGCAGTATTTGCTGGTTTCCAGATAATGCACAATGCACGTTTTACAAACTGTGTAAACAAAGAAAGCAAAGCAAAAGGCCTGGTTACCCATATGGATAAAATAAATCAATATACAAAAGGTTAAAGTGGCCAGAACTGTCCAGTCCGGAAAACGTTAAAGCAGGCTTGAACTCAGAACTTCCTCTCTGCTCTAAAAAAATACGCAACAGCACAATAACCTTTTTAGAAAAACATTTATTTGCTACCACTGATAGAAATCCTGTATTAAATCTGCAGTGTCTCTACTTTCATGGAAGCAGACAAATTGGTAACATCCTGTGTTTACAGATTAGCTGTTATGCCGATGCAGCCAGCTGACAGATCAAGTTACAGTTGTGATTAGTCACAGATGAGGGGGAATTACACAGGCTAAACTCTCTAAATACATACAGAGTGAATTTCTTGGTTTTCTCTTTCTGACTTGTGCAAGAGTTCAGGTCCATTTTAAGTTAAATTGCTGTGCATAGGTCATATAACAGAAAATGAATCGTTGTGTAACTACAAAGTTTAGAAAGATACAGAAGGGGATGGAGATAGAGATTTGGTGCTAGAAAGAATTAAAACATTTTGTCAGTTTTCTCTCTTTCACTATCCAGATCCAGTTTTCTGCCTTAGGCGTTTCTGCATTTTTTTATGCTTTTGCTTTTTTTGTGTGTTTTTTATGCATTTCGCTTTTGTGGTTTTAATAAATATTCATAGTTAACTAGTGAAAAAATACATTTTTTTTTTGTACAAACGCATTCTTGATTTTCTAAAGGAAACCATTGTTGTACATGAAGACAACTTTGTTAGCATCTCTTAAGCCCCATCTACACCATGCTACATTGTAGCGATCCGGCGGCTCGATTAGCCGCCGGATCGCCTCTTCCGTGTGCCCGCCGCGTCCCCGCTCGCCGCGCCGCATTCGATTCCCCGCTCGTGCCCGCTCGTCCCCGCCGGCGCCGCTTATCTCCCGCACGATTCCCTGCCATTGTCCCCTCGCGGGGAGCGAGCAGGGAATCGGCGGTGCGGAGATCCGTCCTGTCGGATCTTATCAATCGAGCCGCATCAGCGGCTCGATTGATAAGGAGCATCGCGGCCGCATCTACTCGTGTAGATGCGGCTTAAAACAATAACTCAAGTCGTATGTAAGTCGGATATTATCTGTACAGGAAAATGCAGACAGCAGCTAAAATGCCTTATACATCTCTATAGGCAATACAGTAGAAATATGAAACTGACAGCAAGCACGTAAATAGTGAGAGGTCCTATAAATAAAAAATAAAAAATAAATACATTTTTACCTAATCATACAGTGTGTCAACATCACAAAAAGTTAAAAAGCATGATCGCTAAAAACATAATAATTGTCCCAACAACATTGACCTGAATAGTCTTCTATCTAGCCTACATAAGACATTGCAGTAACTAGCAACACAGACACAAAATTAATACAAGTACAAAACATGAAAACCGTGCTACCTGGATAGAGAGATGAAGGCCGCACAGATAAAATCTTGACTAAATACTGTTTATAAATAGCATAGATTTTCACCCGCATAGTAACAACAACAAAACAAAGTAAAAAAAATAAAATAGATTAGCTTCAGTTGGACACTTTATGCTCTCACTTGTTGAAGACTGTTTCTGTACCTTTACTGAGCAACTTCTCACAAGTAGCGATGGCCCATGTCCTGGAGAACTCATGGAGAAGCATGTGATCAGTTTATTCACGTGATAGACATGCGAGTCTCCGATTTGCTAGTCATGATCATGTGGTAAAGCAGGATGTCATCACAGCAAATTAGAGATCTAATCTGTCAGGTGATCAGACAATTCACATGCTTCTCCATGAGTTCTCCAAAACATGACCATTGCCAATCACGTCCTGCTGCTATTGAGAGGGGGGAGGTTGCAATTCAGAGGTGTAAACAGGAGAACAATGAATGGCCTTGGCTGAGAGGATCAGGCAATCTGGATCTCTCAGAGACACAACAGGGCTGCCGTATACATGCTACATTCTTGGCAGATGCGTTCAGGAACTAACTAGGGATGATTGGAAAGTGCAATTTCCGGTTCCGCGGAAATCTGGAATTCCGTCAGAACAAAATTCCGTGACCGTTACATTCCGGCGGTATTGCGTTCCGGCGGTACAATTTCAGTAATCTCATTTGAAACATCGTGGGCCATGGGACCCAGTGGCTGGTTTTTTTTTTTTGGGAGCAGCAGGAGTTGTCGTAGGCCATGGGATTTAGAGGTTCTTCCACAGCAGTCATTACAATTTTTGTTTGGAGCAGCAGGAGAAGTTGTAGGCCATGGGACCTAGAGGTGGTTTCACGGCAGTCATTACAATTTTTTTTGGAGCAGCAGGAGAAGTTGTAGGCCATGGGACCTAGAGGTGGTTCCACGCAGTCATAAAAAAAAAAAAAAAAAAAAAAATGTTGTTTGGAGCAGCAGGAGTTGTCTTAGGCCAATTATTGTAGTCAGTATCCTATTATTGTATTGTGGTAGTCATCTTATGAATCAGTGAGAGGGGCCTTGTAATTGTCACTGATCCATGACTCGTTCATTTTTATGAACGTTAGTATGTCCACATTGTCTGTGGACAGACGGGTCCGTTGGTCGGTGACCACCCCAACAGCAGCGCTAAAGCAGTGGCTGGATGGTGTACTGGTTAAGGGCTCTGCCTCTGACATGGGAGACCTGGGTTCGAATCTCTGCTCTGCCTGTTCAGTAAGCCAGTAATTCAGTAAGGAGTTCATTGGGCAAGACTCCCTAACACTGCTACTGCCTACTGAGTGCGCTCTAGTGGCTGCCTCGCAAGCGCTTTGAGTCCGACAGGAGAAAGGCGCTATACAAATACTGCCATTATTATTATTATTATTAAATACTTGCTCAGAAAACACTGGCGGCGGGGCATGCAGGAACCTCCAGTGCATACTGAGCAAGTTCAGGCCAGGTATCCAGTTGTTTTGTCGAATACTCCATGGGGTCATCATTACTCTCCGTATTGTCTGGAGCACTGGCCGACCCCGAATAATCATTCGCCATACGGGCCAGCCGCTGGCAGTGACCACTTTGTTGTGCTGCTGCTAGAAGGACTATCTGGCATTGGCTGATAAAATTCCCTCAGCATACTCAGCAGGTTCACAGATTGGCTATTGGTGCTGCTGCAGGGAGTGGGACCACCAGACCTTTGCCGAGTGTGATGAGGCTTGGTAGCTTGGGCCCGGGATACAGGTGCAGGAAACGCATCTTCTACCCAACGAAGAAGGGCATCCCGGATCTGGCACATCTTGGCATCTGCTTGGGAGGGGGGTATGAACTGGTGCATTTTCCCCTTGCACCGGGGATCTAAGATGATGGCCACCCACATATCGAGCCTTGATTTTAGAGTTTTAATCCGGGGGTCCTTCCGGAGGTACTGGAGCATATGTGCAGCCATAGGGAAGAGATGTCTGCCATTTATCATCTCTTCCTGGCTGTCAGAACTGTCGTCATGCTCCAGCTCCAAATCAGAATCTTCTTCCCACCCCAAGACAATCGGCTCTTCCGCTTCCACAAGCTCTGCCTCCTCATCCAGGACTGGAGCATGCTCACTCACTCCCCCACTTGACTGACCACTGTTCAGTAGGACTTCCTCCCCCTGTTCGAGCAGTTTGTCAAGAGCCTTGTCCAGCATGAAGACAAGAGGGAGCACCTCTGATATGCTGCAGTGCTCCTCACTGACCACTTTATTGCCTGCTCAAACGGCTCTAACACTTTGCACACCTGTCCAATCAGCTGCCACTGGTCCCCAGCAATGTAGTCCAGTGGCCCTGTTCTGGTGGAAGATGTCTCAGACAGGTATAGCCCGACCGCCATGCGCTGTTACCACAACCTCTCCAGCATGTAGGGGGTGGAGTTCCACCGCGTCGGACAATCGGAAATAAGCCTGTGCTGCGGCAGGCTATGGCGGCGCTGCAGCAGTTTCAAGGCCGCGGTGGCGGTTGCGGAGCGACGGATTTGGGCTGACACTTTTCATGCTGAGGCCACAGCAACCTTCAATCCATCAAAAGTTCGTAGAAACTTCTGGACTACAAGGTTGAAGACATGGGCCAAGCAATGTAAGTGAGTGTAGCCACCTTCCGAAATGGCGGCCAGCATGTTGGCACCATTATCAGACACCACTACACATGTCTCCAGTTTTCAGATCCGGTTTGCCTGTTCTCGTCCATGGATTCCAGTTTCAGCACTGCTTGGCATCGATGGTGCTGCAGACCAGTGTAAGAGCGGGACCACTTGCTGGGAGGCTCAGCAACGGCAGACTGGCCTTGGACAAACCAGGTAGCAGAGGGAAGTGGAACAGGCCTCCCCTTCAACCCACGTGGCGGCACCACCAGCTGAAATGCCCCAGATCTTGCACCCTCCTCAGCAGCACCATGGAGGGTGACCCAATGGGAGGTAAAAGTTCGATACTTTCCCTGCCCATGCCTGCTGCTCCAGCCATCCATAGTGAAGTGCACCTTGCCATCAACAGCGTGATCCATAGACCAGCCGACGCACTCCCCAATGTGCTGGTGAAGGGCAGGGATAGCATTCCTGGCAAGATAATGGCGGCTGGGGATCCAACAACACTGTTCATCAGTCTGCGGAAGGGGGCACAGTCCACAAACTGGTAGGGCAGCAGCTGTTGGCCCAACAGCCTTGCCAGGAGCGTATTGTTTTTGACAACAAAAGGATCACTTGCAGGGAGCATCCGCATCCTCTGCAACATTTCTGGCACAGAGGCCTGACGCTGGATTCAGACGAAACCAACAAGGGTGATGAGGTTCTTGCCGAGGTCTGGAGTCCTCTACCAGCCTGGCATGCAGAGGGATTTGAAGTAGAATGGGACTGAGCAGGTTGGATAGGGACAGGACGAGTAGGAGAAAAAAAAAAAAAGGAGGGGCCTGTTGCTGCTGCTTTTCCTCCACCCAGCTTATTGTAATTTTTTACATATTCAAACTCCAGTCTGTGGTGGTTGCGCAGATGGCTTATCAGCCCTGAAGTGCCGAACCCGGTGCCCGATTTGCCTCTGCTCACCGATTTATGGCACACAGAACAGACTGCCCTGGATTCATCTTCTTCCAGAACAGTAAAATAATTCCATGCAGGGGACGTGCGTGCACGTCCAGGAGTGGTACGACCTGTTCTAGCACCTCGATGCTCAGCATTTGACTGGTGGTGGGTACTGACAGACAGGAAAGCACTTGCAGGCTGCTGGCCAACCATCTGCTCTGTTTGTACAAGCTGCTCACACCTGCTAGTGCCTAAACCAACAGGTGGCAACCACGTTTAATCAGCCACCTCATCATCCAAAATATTATCTAGTTCAATAAGTGACTCATCTGGACCCTCCACCTAGCCACCAAACACCTCTGTAGTTGAGTGGTGGTGATGATGATGTTGACTGGTGACACTGGATGAAGAAAACAGTGGCCATTTCTGTCACCACAGAACCCAGAATTTCTTGGGAGCTTGGTCCCATGGTCTCCTCGAATGCCTCCTCCCAAACCGTCTCCACATCTCGCTCATCGACATAGGTGTGCTTTACTTCTGGAGCAGAGTACTGGGAGGAAGGAACCTCGTCAAGAGAATCAGCTGTGGTCGGGTTCTGGTCATGAGGAACCTGGCGGCCACTACTGGTGCTGCAACTAGCTTCAAGTTCCTCAGATTGAGTAGAGGGTTCCTGATCTAAATAATCCACAACTCTCTTCACCTCTTGCTCTGTCAAAATGTTCCCACCTGCTGTGAACACAGTGAAGACATCTCTGGGGGGGGGGGTGTCTTTAACAAAGACTTGTTTTATGTTAAAAGTTAAAACAACTAATATGGGTCTGTCTCTCCAACACCAGACTGAAACCCACAAGCTTCGTGACTGCACACCTCTCTTATATACAAAATGATTGGGATAGCTGCTAGGTAGCTAGGGAGCTGGTTGCTAACGTAGGATTGGTTGGTTATTCTTAAGATGTGTCTTGTACACCATTTTATGCTTTGATGGGTCACTAACAATTAATAAATTATTACCTTTTTCACGGCAACCAGGTCACGTCTTATTGATTGATATACAATTGTGGCGGTTGGGTTGGAAATACCAAGTGGAATTTGGGAAAATGATTGTCTGTCCCCTTCCCTTCCCCTAGGCCCCTGTGTTATGGTTATTCTTAAGACTCTAATTGGTGCAGAAATTCAAATTTTCATGCAGAAATCCTGTTTTCACTTATAAGCTTCAGTCTAGGGTCTTCCTTCTGATTGGCTTGAAAAAAAATTTGCATTCCGACGGAATTCCGCATAGCAATTCTGGAATTACCGTTTAGCACTATAGCAATTCCGTTCCGATGCGACGGAACGGAATTGCCAATTTTCCGACCGGAATCGCGGAAATCTCAATTCCGCGGAATCCAGCGAGCAACGCTGCATCTAACACAAAGCAGTTCTTCATACAGTAATGGAAGAAGCTACTCAGAGTGACAGAACATCTTCTGCAACACAAATGGTACCCAGTTGAAACTACATAACTTTTTCCCCTATACAGGTGGCCTCCATTCCAGAGATTGTAAGCTGAATTTGTAAATTGAGTCCTGTGTTAGATACAATATAGTGAACATGGATATATGATTTACTTTTGGACAACACTGGATTTGTACATATAGTATAAACTATGTTTTTGTGTCTATTCAGTTTGCTTTAAAGAGAACCAGAGATCTCAACGCAAAGATTTTTTTTTTATTTTATTTTTTTTACTTACCCGGGGCTTCCTCCAGCCTCATAACCATGGATGTGTCTCTCGCTGTCCTTCTGTTCAACTGAAATGAGAATTATATGGAGGCTGCCATATTTATTTCCTTTTAAACAATACCAGTTGCCTGGCAGCCCTGCTGATCTATTCGGATGCAGTGGTGTCTGAATAACACCAAAAACAAGCATGCAGATCTTGTCAGAAACACCTGATTTGCATATGCTTGTTCAGGGTCTATGGCGAAAAGTATTAGCGGCAGTCAATCAGCAGGATAGCCAGGCAACTGGTATTGGTTAAAAGGAAATAAATATGGCATAAATATCCAAGGAAGTCCCGCTACACCAGGAGGTAGGGTGAAGTAGAAAAAATACTTTATTGTAAATCCATCTTAATCCATTACCAGTGTACAAGTAAAAAGCTCACGCGTATCGGAGCGATGTATGGCTCCTTAATCATCTAAATATGGCAGCCTCCATATAATTCTCACCTTGTGTTCACTGTAAAGTTTTATAAACATTTTATACAATACTTTAACATTTAGCAACAAAAATATGTAAAAAAAAACAACAAAACTGTATTGTAAGTAGGGTACTGACTGTAATATAATAAAACTACTAGTAATCACCGTCACAGAAATTCAGAAATACTACATTATAGCAATATTTGCAGGAGAAACCATATTTATTTTTTTCTTGTTTACTTACAAGAATGAAGACACTCAATGATGGTGGTAGCATCGATGAAGTATCCCCCACAGAGGACACACATGAGATGGGGGTTCAGCTCAGTAATTTTAATCCTAGTTGTCCGATGCATGATTGCTGCTGTCTTTCTCAGTCTCTGCAAGGAAACACAGTCAATAATTCACAGATGGCCCCCAGTGCTGGTCAATGCTTTTCCTATAACAAATCACAACAGAGGACAATGAGCAAATGTAGCACAGCGATAAGGGGGGGGCTAACAAGATTTTTTTTTTTCCTTTAAAGAGAACCCGAGGTGGGTTTGAAGAATATTATCTGCATACAGAGGCTGGATCTGCCTATACAGCCCAGCCTCTGTTGCTATCCCAAACCCCCCTAAGGTCCCCCTGCACTCTGCAATCCCTCATAAATCACAGCCACGCTGCTGACAAACAGCTTGTCAGAACTGGCTGTGTTTATCTCTATAGTGTCAGTCTGCTGCTCTCCCCGCCTCCTGCAGAACTCCAGTCCCCGCCTGCATCCCTTCCCTCCCTGCTGATTGGAGGGAAGGGATGGGGGCAGGGACCGGAGCTATGCAGGAGGCGGGGGAGCAGCTGAGACTGACACTACAGATGTAAACACAGCCTCACAGCATGGCTGTGATTTATGAGGGATTGCAGAGTGCAGGGGAACCTTAGTGGGGTTTGGGATAGCAACAGAGGCTGGCCTGTATAGGCAGATCCAGCCTCTGTATGCAGATAAAATTCTTTAAACACACCTCGGGTTCTCTTTAAGGTGGGTGATGGAGACCCTGCAGATGATTGTCACTGTAACACACCCATAGGGGAGAGACCCCCATCAGGCTCATGAATGTGAAAACAGAACCATGGCTTGATAAAATAAAGAGAAGGCATTGCACAATTTTCACTGGCATCGACACAGATCATATGAAACAGCTGTATAGAGATATAAGGCCCTAGCACTTTGCAGTGAAGCGGTGCCCCCAACATTTCAGCCTATATGCATAGGCAAAACAAGGTGTTGTTAAAGGGGAACTGAAGAGAGAGGTATATGGAGGCTGCCATGTTTATTTCCTTTTAAGCAATACCAGTTGCCTGGCAGCCCTGCTGAGCCTCTGCCTCTAATACTATTAGCCATAGCCCCTGAACAAGCATGCAGCAGATCAGGTGTTTCAGACTTTAAAGTCAGATCTGACAAGACTAGCTGCATGCTTGTTTCTGGTGTTATTCAGATACTACTGCAGAGAAATAGTAGACCAGCAGGGCTGCCAGGCGACTGGTATTGATGAAAAGGAAATAAATATGGCAGCCTCCATATACCTCTTACTTCAGTTCCCCTTTAAGCTGCATACACACGTAAAGATAAAAATCTTTGGAAAAGAAGGAATCAATCTACTGCATAGGATTGTCCCAACAATGTTGTACACATGCAAACAATCAGTTCATGCAAAAGATCCAAGTAATGCTTTTGAAGTCCATTTACTGTGAACACAAAAGTTAAGAAATATCTCGAGCTCGTCTTTGTGGAAGGGAATTTGAGATTGAGACAAACCTCTTTCGTCATTAACATTTTAGGGCACTAAGTCAATTTTTCGAGCTGTGTACACACTTGATATCAAACTTAAGAAAATAACCGATCAGCAGATAATCTGTGAGAAAAATGTATCGGTACTTAATGACCTAAAAACAGAACAATGAAAGAGGTTTGTCTCTCAATATGTCAAATTCATCCTGGGGGATTTTTTTCCTGACACGAGTCCTTTCCTATGGAGGGGTGTATGAGATAGTCAGATATTCTTAACTTATGTGCGCAATGCGCAAGCATGAAGAAGTGTGTGCAAGCAGATTATCTGCTGCTGATAAGTCATTGATGGTTCATAACAAAATAAATACTTACCTTACGTGTGTACACAGCTTAAAGGCGCGTACACACGCCTGGTTTATTCAAACGACGGGTCGTCAGACCCGCCCGTGGGGCAGCCGTTCTAACAACAGTTTCCGTGTGTGTACATTCTGTCGGCAGGCTGATGAGGCTGGTTTTGACCGATCCGCCAAGCAGATCAGTCAAAACCAGCCTTAGGCCTCTTGCACACTGCATGCATTTCCGATTCAGATTTTTAATTGGTTTTTACCTCAGATTCAGATTTTTAAACTTTACTGCATGCTGCGTTTTTTGATCCGTTTTTCTGTTGAACATATTCACGGAAAATCGGAATTGAAAATCGGAATCAGAAAACGGATTTGCAGTGTGCAGGGAGCCTTAGCTTGCCGACAGACTGAACACACACGTAAACTGTCGCTAGAATGGCCGCCCCGTGGGCGGGTCTAATGACCCGTTGTTTGAATAAATCAGGTGTGTGTACGCGCCTTTATTGGCCAATCTTATCGCCTACATGTAGCATGAGGACCAACAGAAGGACAACTGAAATGATAATATGGAGGCTGCCATATTTTTTCCCCCTTTAAAAACAATACCAGTTGCCTGCCGGCGTGAAAAATGTACCGGTCTGTTTGGCTGCAATAGTGTCTGAATAACACCAGAAACAAGCATGCTGCTAATCTTGTCAGATCTGACAATGTCGGAAACATCTGATCTACATATGTGTTTTCAGGGTCTATGGCTGAGACTACATTCACAGTGGGACGTCACGTTGTGATGTGATGTTAAAGTCGCAACACAGTATTACAACGCAAATAAAAGGGGGGGTAACGCAGATAAATGCTGTGTTACCATCACATACAGTAGGTACAGTAAAGCATACACGCAATGAAAAGTAAGCTTTCCTGTACTTGGTAATGTGTGCGTTTAGAGGTAACACACTGCAGCAGTGTTACCATAACGCTACACGTTACAATGCAACACTAACATCGCACTGTGAACATGCCATAGGATTAGCATTGCAGTGCGGTAAGCGGCATTACAAGACTATCACGCAGCTCCGCAACGTCCGACTGTAAACATAGCCTCAAATTATTAAAAAAGGTAGAAGATCAGCAGAATAGCCAGGAAATAAATATGGCAGCCTCCATATCACTCTCACTTCAGGAAACCAGGGCTCAAATCAATAAAAAGATTTATACATCCCTGGGGCTTCCTCCAGCCCCATCCGCTCGGATCACTCCCACGCTGCCGCCCTCCGATGACTGCAGCCTCAGGTATGTATAAATCTTTCTTTATTTGAGCTCTGGTACACTTTAAATACAATGAAAAGATTGTGTAGGTAAGCCATCATACTAGATGGTGGCGGTAAAATTGGTCAATCATTGGCCAATCAAAACAAAAGTTTGCTTTCCTAAAACAGAAAGAATTTGCGATAATTCAGGTTGGAGTGAGCTTGAGATGTCTCCCAGAGCAACACTGCTGAATATATGCAAATTAACCATTGTACCCTTAGAAGCTAAACACACCTCCAGAACCGCTGGAATGCAATGATGTGTCAGCTTGTTAATATGTACAGAGCCATAATAATCCAACATGCATACAGACTGTTTCGGATTGTTTGATCCTCATCAGTGCATGGCATGGATTAATTTGGCTCTATGGAGTAGGGCTTGTAAATCTGAGAGGCACAGACTAACCAGCAAGCTCATGGTGACCCAGAACTTACACACCCCAATGAGTTCTGGGTCACCATGAGCTTGCTGGTTAGTCATTGGCCAATCAAAATTGGATGTATGTACCAGTCTTTAGGCAGAAAAAAAAGGTAGAGGTTAGTGTTAAAGTTGATCATACAATCTTTTTTTGTTTTTGTTTATACTATAATTTATATGTTATATGAGGGATTACATAAAATATTCATTCGCAGCATATTCACTCAGTCTACCCATCTACATAGATTAAAAAAAAAAAAAAAAAAAAAAAAAAGTTTGATTAGTGGGCACCTTCAGGCACTGGAGAGGTTAGTGTCAGGCACTGGAGAGGTTAGTGTCAGGCACTGGAGAGGTTAGTGTCAGGCACTGGAGAGGTTAGTGTCAGGCACTGGAGAGGTTAGTGTCAGGCACTGGAGAGGTTAGTGTCAGGCACTGGAGAGGTTAGTGTCAGGCACTGGAGAGGTTAGTGTTAGGCACTGGAGAGGTTAGTGTTAGGCACTAGACAGAGGAGAAAAGACAAGGAAAGGTTAGTAAGAGGCAGGAAACCAGGACTTCGGTGCGATATAATATGTTGGATCTTTCCAAAGAGGGAGGAGAAATCATAAATAATTACATGTCCCGGAGAATCCCCCCTCCGATGTGATGAGAATATCAGGACAATGATGTACAGGTCTATGGAACACCCCTTTCCCCCGACATGTTGTGGTCGCCCTGCCCTTGCTGCCATCGCAAGAGGGAGATGAGGCACATGGAGGTCCACCCGGGACAACCACCCGATCAGGCGAGGACCCCGGAGCTGCCAGCTAGGCTGTTTTATTGATGAAAAAGGAAGGTTGCAGTGTGCCCGAGCTGCAATCCTCCCGTTGCCATGACAACCTACACTTACACTTGGCATCCTGCCATCGCCTGGAGATGGTAGGAAACCCAGCCACGAAGCTAAATAAAAGGTGCTGGGGGCAACTACCTGAGAATTTTATTTAACTCTTTACTGGACAGTAAGTACAAGACTGGTCATAAGAGACCGATTCCGATTATTCTATAGATAGATCCACGTGTGCGATCTGGTGTGCTCTCAGAAGGTGGTGATGGTAGGGGGGGGGGGGGGGGGGGGCGAGTCTGGGGGGGCTTGGGTGTCGGCGATCAGTGACAGGGGAGGCAGGGCAGAGAGGGAGGACACCGTGGACTCACTCTGCCTCCCTTCCAGTAATAGTCGGAGATCCGACCACAGTACAGAGAGATGTGAAGTGCAGGAGGCGGGGGAGGGGAGCAGGAGAGCGAGAGGGGTGCCTAGTACAGTTCAGGGAAGAGACAAAGAGCTGAGAGGGAGGGATGGAAGGAGAGACCGGGGTCACACGAGCCCCCACCCCTCTTCATACACCCCCAATGGGGACGGTCCAAGGAGCACTGCCGTTTATTGTAACGTCCAGGGAACTCCGGAGACTGAGATGTCCTCTCGGTTACACACTGGAGTCGTTACAATGTATCTTCTCTGTCCTCAAAATGCAGTGAAGCCGCTACAATTTGTAGGTGCTCTCATAGCGCTGCACTGGAGCCAGCTCCAGCTCCAGTGCAGAGTAGATACATTTGTAGCAAATGTATCTACTCTGCACTGGAGCCGTTACAATGTATCTACTCTCTGCACTGGAGCCGTTACAATGTATCTACTCTCTGCACTGGAGCCGTTACAATGTATCTACTCTCTGCACTGGAGCCATTACAATGTATCTGCTATCGCCTTGCGCTGCGCAAAATATGCAGGCTCTGCGTTCAATCCAGACGCCGCGTTCTACCGCAACCACAGATGGGCGCTGCGCTTGCGTTCTGGCGGCTCTGTGCCACGATCATAGTCTATGTACGAAATGTACAGCGCCGTGTCAGTAGAACTCGGAGCCACTGTGATATTATTGCTAATATCAATAATTATTCTGGGCTGTGAGAGGTTCAGTATTATTAGGGACATTCCTGCGATAAGGAACACCGCACGCAGAGGTTAAGCGTTATTATAAAGCTGTAGCGCTAAAATGACATTCCAGGACTGGCGCTGTAATATTTGTATACAGAGGTGGAGCGCTGTACTGGTATACTACAAGGGCAATACAGTAATGTACTCAGGGGTAGCGCTACATTAATGTCTAGTACAGACTAATACGCTGTAATGTATAGTACAAGTCAAAAATCATCTTTCAGAGCGCAGCGATAATAACGTCCTGATTATAAGTTCAAACCAATGTACTCACCAGAGCTGCAGTAATATATAACATGTATCATTATAGATGCAGAACTGTAAATGAAGCTATTCAATAACGTATCACCACAGCTGCAGCAATATAATTTACTCACTAGATCTATAGCACTGTTATATGAGTAGAGGTACAACACTATAATAATGTGTCACTAGAGGTACAACACTATAATAACGTACTGAATAGAGCTGAAGCACGAATAATATATATTACTGAATGCCCAGCATGCTATATAGTACTGTGTAGGTGCAGCGCTTGTATCACTGGAGGTAAAGCATACCTACTTAATATATGGGTGTATATAGTATAGTATTATAGCGCTAATGTTTGCAGCACCATACATTGCCTCTATGCAATACAATACTTACAGTATATACAGTAACTACAGGCATTAAAGTGGACCTGGACACACAGGACACAAGGAAAACAGAGAAATGCACCCTGTATGTATTTAGAGAGTTCAGCCTGTCTAATTCTCCCTCATTTGTGACCAAGCAATAGTTGTAAGTTGATCTCTCATTGGTGTCAACTGACTGCCAGGGCAGATAAGCTTATTGTTAAACACAGGATGTTAACAATATGTCTGCTTCCATGTAAGCAGGAAGTAGAACTGCAGGATTTTTTTTCTTTAAAAGTTATTAGGCGGTGGCTTATCTTTTAGACAGAGAGGAAGTTTAGAGTTCAGGTTCGCTTTAATAGTAGGTACAGACACTATAGGCATTTTACAGTGCTGCACTTAGCATGGACAGTAACAGTACTGCACCCCCAGTATATACTAATAGCTATATGGAGTTCCCAACCCACATCTAATATGTACTGTAACTATATTTACAGCACGGCGCTTCTAGTATGGAGATGAGTAAAGTTCACAGCGGCTACCCCTCCAGTATGAGTGTTTCACTTACAACGCTGCACCTACTGCACGGCTGTATCTCCATTCTTCCAGTACTCTACAGAGGATTCAGTTAGTTCTTGGTAACCCGGGACCACTAGGATTGTGGAAGAGGGGAACATGCAGCCCTCTTATTTAGCACGTTCTAGTGACTGAGCCTCTTCTATAGAGTGTAGCAGTAATATCGCTGCAGAGATTGTGCAGTGTATTATATTAGCCATGTCACCGCATTACTAGCCAGGGCAGAGAGGTTCTTGCTACAGCGAAACTGGTCGAAAAAAATAAGTCCCAAAAATGTAGCTGTTGCCCAGAGCAACCAGCCAGTGTTCCTGAGAGCATGGAGTTGCTTGATACAGTAGATTATTATAGGAAACAGATTTAGTAAACCTCTCGCTATAGTAAATTCAGTACTCAGGTCCCAGCCATGCGCCTGTATGTATGATTCTGATTAAGTAAACTACTTGGCCAGGTCCCTCCAACTTTTTACTGTAACTGCTCCAGTTTTGTTTGCACTCTCTTTAGCCTCCTGTGAGACTGTAGTGCTGTTCAGTCGACTCGGCCATGTGACCAGGGCTGTTACACTGTGCAGCTAGGACAAGGCAGTTACACTGTGCAGCTAGGACAAGGCAGTTACACTGTGCAGCTAGGACAAGGCAGTTACACTGTGCGGCTAAGGAAGTTATACTAGTGCAGCCAGCCCAGGGCAGTTATACTGTGCGACAAGTACCAAGGCAGTTATACTCTATGGCCAGCCCATGGCAGTTATACTGTGCGGCTAGGACAAGGCAGTTAAACTGTACCCAGCACAGGGCAGTTATACTATGCGGCAAGCCCAGGGCAGTTATACACTGTAGCCAGCACCCGGGCAGTTATATACTTTAGCCAGCACCACGGCAGTTATACTGTAGCCAGCACCAGGGCAGTTATATGCTGTAGCCAGCACCAGGGCAGTTATATGCTGTAGCCAGCACCAGGGCAGTTATATGCTGTAGCCAGCACCAGGGCAGTTATATGCACCAGGGCAGTTATATACTGTAGCCAGCACCAGGGCAGTTATACGCTGTAGCCAGCACCAGGGCAGTTATACGCTGTAGCCAGCACCAGGGCAGTTATACGCTGTAGCCAGCACCAGGGCAGTTATACGCTGTAGCCAGCACCAGGGCAGTTATACGCTGTAGCCAGCACCAGGGCAGTTATACGCTGTAGCCAGCACCAGGGCAGTTATACGCTGTAGCCAGCACCAGGGCAGTTATACGCTGTAGCCAGCACCAGGGCAGTTATACGCTGTAGCCAGCACCAGGGCAGTTATACGCTGTAGCCAGCACCAGGGCAGTTATATATACTGTAGCCAGCACCAGGGCAGTTATATATACTGTAGCCAGCACCAGGGCAGTTATACTAATGCAGCAAGCACATGGTAGGGACACTTGTTTTCCGTGTGGTTATAGCATTAGTTTTCTGAGAAGCAGAGTATACTAATAGCTCTGTAAAGCAAGTAGTTATAGTGAGAATATGATCCATAGAGTGCAATCTGATAACACCCCTCTGCGACTGAGAGCGCCATACTCTCCTGTATGAATGGGGCAATTACAGCAAGTGACTAACTTTATAAATACAATGTAGTTGCAGCGAAATAAATTATTATAGCGCCACCCTTATATTGAGTACTTTAGACAAGTAACTATACTGTACTTACAATACCGGCAATAGCGGCAGCACTATGGTAGTGCATTAGTGGTGCAATTCCAAAACTACATCACACTTCCTATAGTATATGTCGTATCATACTAAACTTACCATAAAGTGACAGATATACGGCGACACAGCCATTCATTATGGTTCAATGACAGGAGCACTGTGTACTCAGTTCAGTAAATATCTCGGCTACAGTATTATGGTGACAGGCGGTATACTTTCTATAGACATAAGGCAATTAATACGCAACATATTTTGAATGTAATAGAATTATTTCGCGTATATACATATCACTATGACCATAGTGTAGTGCGGAATAAGCACAGTACACTGTAGGGCTGACACTATACTCACTGCACTTAACTAGCTATTGTAGAAACATCCATTAGGGTTTAGGTAAGTTTTTTCCATCAATATTTGGGCGGCCAGATCGGCAGAGCTGGTAGATTTTGTACTGTACGTACAAACAACATACAATTATTAGTGAACTCAGTGGCCTACAACTGTACAACATGGGAGGCCTCCTTACCGGATCTGCTACAACCGACTGACTGGACCAGTCGGCTGACCATTTACCAATTACCATAGCAACACCATCCCTTACTTCACTTCGGGTAGACATCTCCAATGGTTGCTATAGACAACAAATCCTATCTGTAGATCATAGAATGTAATAAAACAGGTATGGGATCAGCAATGGAATTCTGTGTAGTTATAATTGGGTAATTTAAAAAATGAAGAGGACAGGACTTTAATGATTATGCATACTTATTTATATAGCGCTGACATCTTCCGCAGCGCTGTTACATGCTGCATACAGTCATGTACATTCCCTACCATAGTCACTTGTCTTATGTTGCCATTGTAGACTTTAGACCATTGTTTTTTTGAACCATCTAAGTCATTTGTATGTTTTTGGATGTACCCAGAAGGGCACACAAGGGGAGAGCATACCAAGGCCCACATCTGAACCAGAAACCCCAGTGCTTCAAGACCATCCACTATATCATTAGACTGTCCAGCCACTCAGCTTTGGCGGGTGTATACTGTACTGTATATACACATTTCCCATTTCTACAACCAAAAGGAACCCATGTATGGAGCCTTATGATCCGTTAAATTATACCTCACCATAAAGATAACGATCTGGCTAATGTGTCCATTAGAGATTGTACATGATTGTACATTGTCATCAATCACAAGGTAAGGAGCCTCGTTTAATAATCAAGTTGCACCTTTCTGATCTTTTTGGGCTAATAGGGTATTTGGTGAAACTTTAGCCACTGTCAGAACTATATGAATAGAAACTTCCAGAGCCAAAAAGTCTGTACAGCAAAAAAATGTAACTCGTTCTGTATAAAAACAAATGCAACAAACTCTCAGCAACCATCCGAGATACAAAACCAACAAAGACAACCGACATTTAGAATTAAACTATTTCAGAGGCCTATTTATAAAAAAAAAGGTTAATAGGCGGTAGCTCTGTGGGAATATAGGCTGCAATGGGTTAAACGTGATCGTTTTATCCAGAAAGAAATATATAATGGACTGTATGGAAATATATATGGTCGGGTAGGGATCGTCTTCTAGAAAAATGACACAACAGGTTATGGAATGATCTCTCAGGGATTATATGTTATTCATTTAAAGGACGAAAAAATACATAATATATTCACATAAAAATCAGACAGTCACTATTGCTTTAAGCCAATTACATAGGTTATTCCCCAGACCACGCGTCGGAGCGGACACAAAGTTACCAGCACACACGGGTTATCCCCATCCTGCAGCCGACAATACAACTTAAAACCATATGCCAGGGATACCACCGGGAACAACAACAGCTGAACCTGAACTGCTCTCCCCTCTCCTGTTGTCGGGGATCTCCCCTCCGGCCCGGACCCATTATGCAAAGTGTATGGCAACAAAGTAGCCCAGGCAGGAAGGGGACCCACTGGGATCATGCAGGTTTTTAGGCAGGGAAGGAGAGTAGGATTGTACGGCGGCTCCCTCGCTGGAGGAGGATAGTGAAGGCCAGTGAGCTACGCTGGCAAATGTGATTTACTGTCACACAAACCCAGATCCCCCAGCAGCAGGAGCAGAGCTCAGCCAAAGCAATACAAAGGAGGAGGGTGCACATGAAGTGACAAATGTACACACCACGGCGACATGAATATATATATATATATATATATATATTTACATAACATTACATCTGTTACACAATGAATGCGCAAAATACAAATATCTGGCTAGCACGACAATACACAGAGGTTTGCCTGTTTGTGGCCATGAAAAGAGGGAGCCTGGAGCACCCCGGGGTGACAATCTCACCCTACATGCGTACCAGGCGACATTAGCTGGCACCTACACTTCCTCTACTACAACTGACCTCCCTGCCACCCAGGACAGCAATTTGGAGTACAGTTATGGGGGGGGGGGGGGGGGGGGGGCACAGTGAAATGTGTGACAAGGAACAGGGGAGGGGGTTCGCTGACTTGGGGCAGAAGGGGTGGGGGCATACAACTAAATACAGAGGTTATAGGAGAGATCGCCATGGCATGGGCTGGCACCTCTGCTGCTTCACGTGTTCGATCCTGCCCACCCAGCTACCTGTGTGCCCCCCATACAAATTCCAGCATTCGCACCCCACCCCCCTCACTCACTCACTCCCCCTCCTCTTCATTTACGTACAGCAGACAAACACCCCCCCTCCTCCTCCGCCACCAATTCCCCACCCCCACCGCCTGTGCACGTACCGTGGGGTGCTGATCGGGGGTGGCTGCTGATGCGGGGGGGGTCCGGGGACAATGCGGTGCCCGGGGGAGGGGGGGCGCTCAGCGGATGAGCAGCAGCCCAGGGGCGGCCATCTTGAGCCGATCTGCAGACGCTGTCAGTGCGGGCACTGCGTTCATTCCCCCCTTCTCCAGGCCAGCCAGCCAGTGGTGGGAGGGGGGGTCCCCCTTCTCCTCCTCCCCGCCTTCCCGTGCTCTTCCTCCGGAGCGATCCGCCGCTCCCGCCTCTTCTGCCCGGATCGGAGCCGATTACACCATCCTCAGGCGCTTTTGTCCTGGCTCGGCTGCTTCCCCTGCACGCTGCTGCTGCGCACCGCTCCCTGCTGCTGCTGCTTCCCCTGCACGCCGCTCTCCGCTCCTGCTGCTGCCTGCCGCGCCGCTCTGCCAGTCCCTGCGCTGCACGAGCGGCCCGGATCCCTCCGCGCGGCACTCCGGCTCTACTGCTGCTGCTCCGCTCGCTGGAGCCCTCACACTGGAAACTGACACCGTCCCCAAAATGGCTCGGAGTCCGCCCCGCCCCGCGCAGTCACGTGGTCTCATTCCTTAAGGGCGGCCTGGGAATTAGTGTACAACACTGCACTCGACAATGTACACACACTCACTGCACTCAGCAGAGCCGCCAGTGTGCAGCAGCCCATCCATAGACTTTACATTCCCCCTTCTGTGCCATGCGATGGGAGTTCGCCATACATAGCGCAGCATTCGCAACAGCTGGAAACCAACTCCCTGAAAATTCGTTATTTTAATTCCGATTTTCACCAGAATCCAGATGAACTCGTAGCTCAGACGCGATCCACATACAATAATCGGGGCTGCACATGGCGTGGGGGCCTAACATTCAGATACAAGCTACAAAGCAGATGATTTAATACAGAAAAAAATACATTAGATGGACCTAAAAATGTTGCTTTCAAGTCACAATCAGGCGAGGGGAAATCCGAAATATATAATATTACTAAAAAAAATAGACATGCCCTTGCACAGGACTGGGTAGGGGAAGTGGACACGGGTATACTTGCCTGGTCTTCAGTGTTCACTTGCAGCGCCCAATCACGTGCAGAGAAGAGAGAGTCTTTTGTTTAAAACCCCCCCTATTACTGATTGGATACTTGAAGCAATCACACTGTGGTTCAGTGTACATCTCTTCTTATATTACTAAACCAGCTCCCCCCCCCCCCCCCCCCCCCCCCCCCCCCCCAACGATTGAAGTTAAAACAGCTCGATCTGACTATCTGACTCATGTCATCCCCCTACAACTGAACTGATGATTGAATTCAAAGCAAGTGTTCTCTTCTTCAGTACCGAATGGATGGAGGGGACATTATTTTTATAGCTTATTTTCCCCCAAAGATCATTTTGTGGTTTATCTCCCTGTTCACGGCTACAAACTGGGCAATCTAAAAATACTCCCCAATACTCTAAAATCGATCAGCCTCTAGCCATCCCATCCATACTTCTGTTTGTATAGAAGAAAATCGTGTCTTTTTTTGTCCTGGATGGGGTGTCCTAATCCCAGAGGCGCAGAAGTGTCGAGTGGAAATGGACTGGCTCTTTAAGAAATCCATGATAACGATTGTTTAGGGGGGAATCTGTGGGTTATCGATTGATCGGTGATGGGCTTCATAACGATGATCATGGGAGTTATTGGAACGTTACTATTTATTTATTATTATTTATATCAAAACCATGGGGACCTTATAAATCGATGATGGTCATAAAATAAAAAGATTGCTGGTGGTAAGCATGCTCCAAGGAGGACGTCCAAAGAACTCCAGAGACTGAGATGCCCACTAGATTTATGTTGGCTGGATGTGATGATGAGAAGCCAGGGCTGCCTGAGAGGGCTGCACACACCGGTGTACACGCTGCAATTCACTGTTCAACGCCGACGTCACCTATTGGAGCCGCTACAATGTATCTTCTCTCTGTTGACGCTGCTCTGAAGCCGCTACAATGTATCCGCTCCCTGCTTCCACTGCACTGGAGCCTCTACCACGTATCTGCTCCCTGCTAGCGCTGCACTGGAGACGCTACAATGTATCTGCTCCCTGCTCCCACTGCACTGGAGCCTCTACAATGTATCTGCTCCCTGCTCCCACTGCACTGGAGCCGCTACAATGTATCTGCTCTCTCCTCGAACTGTACTGAAAACGATACAGTGTATCTGCTCACTCCTCGCGCTCTACTGAAAATAATATAAGTGTACCTGCTCTCTGCTCGCATTGCACTGGAGCCACTGCAATGTTCCTCCCCCCTCCTCGCTGCACTGGAGCCACTACAATGTATCTCCCCCCTCCTCGCGTTGCACTGGAGCCGCTACATTGCATCTGCTCTCTCCTCGCGTTGCACTGGAGCCGCTACATTGCATCTGCTCTCTCCTCGCCTTGCACTGGAGCCGCTACATTGTATCTGCTCTCTCCTCGCGTTGCACTGGAGCCCCTACAATGTATCTGCTCTCTCCTGGCGTTGCATTGGAGCCGCTACAATGTATCTGCTCTCTCCTGGCGTTGCATTGGAGCCGCTACAATGTATCTGCTCTCTCCTGGCGTTGCATTGGAGCCGCTACAATGTATCTGCTCTCTCCTGGCGTTGCACTGGAGCCGCTACAATGTATCTGCTCTCTCCTCCTGGCGTTGCACTGGATCCGCTACGTATCTGCTCTCTCCTCGCGTTGCACTGGAGCCGCTACATTGTATCTGCTCTCTCCTTGCGTTGCATTGGAGCCGCTACATTGTATCTGCTCTCTCCTGGCGCTTCACTTGAGCCGTTACAATGTATCTGCTCTCTCCTCGGTTGCAATGGAGCCATTACAATGTATCTGCTCCCTTCTCGCGCTGTGCTCTATGCAGCTTGTGCGTTCAATCCAGACGCCGTGTTCTACCGCAACCATAGATGGGCGCTGCGCCTGCGTTCTGGCGGCTCTGTGCTACGATCATAGTCAATGTACGAAAGGTACAGCGCCGTGTCAGTTGAACTCGGAGCAACTGTGATATCATTGCTAATATCAATCATTATTCTGGGCTGTGAGAGGTTCAATGCTATTAATATTAGGGACATCCCAGCGATAGGATGTACTATAGAGGTGAAGTACTCACTGGTGTGGCAGCGCTAAAATCACATCGTTACTACAAGGGCAATACAGTAATGTTATTATGTACTCAGGGGAAGCGCTACATTCACGTCTAGTACAGGCCAAGGATAACACGAATTACGGCGATATAGTCACGTCCTGAATTAAGGTTCAATGCATTTCTAAAGTACTCACCAGAGCTGCAGTAATATAATAATGTACTCACCTGAGCAACAGCACTGTAATAATAAATCACTAGAGGTGAAGCACTATAATAAGGCACTCGCTAGAACTGCTGTAATCTAATAATGTACTCACTACAGCTGCAGCACTGTAATAACGTATCACTGGAGCTGCAGCACTGTAATAATACATCACTAGAGGTACTGTGCAGCAATATAATAAGGTACTCACTAGAGCTGCAGTACTGTAATAACGTATCACTGGAGCTGCAGCACTGTAATAATACATCACTAGAGGTACTGTGCAGCAATATAATAAGGTACTCACTAGAGCTGCAGCAATGTATATTATGTACTCACTGGAGCTGCGGCACTGTAATAATACATCACTAGAGGTACTGTGCAGCAATATAATAAGGTACTCACTGGAGCTGCAGCACTGTAATAATATATCACTAGAGATGCAGCACTATTATAAGGTACTAACTACAGCTGCAGTAGAATAATAATGTATCGCTGGAACTGCAGCAATATAATCTCGTATTTCTAGTGGTGCAGCAAGCAATATAATAATGCAGTCAGGTGCGCCACGATTACAGGGTACTCACTAGAAGTGCAGCACTAAAATAACGTACTGTGTAGGTGCAGCGTTCATATCACTAGAGCTGCAGCACTGTAAGGTATCACTGGAGCTGTAGCACTGTAATGACGTGTCACTAGAGGTGCAACATTTCTATATCTACTGTGTATATGCAGCGCTTTAATCAATAGCTACAGCACTATAATTAAGCACTTATTGGAGATAAAGCACATCTACTTAGTAGAGGGGTGTCACTATAATGAGCTGGAATGTTACAGATGCAACGTAGTAATAAGGTACACACTGACATCGCGTTGAACCTCGAGCTGTGCAAAGTTCTAATAACAGTTATAACTACTCCATTCTTATAACATCACAGCCAAATCTTTAGATTCGGCGCAGAGGGAAGTTGTCAGATTAAACTCAATGAACTCTCTCGTGCCACTGCCACTACTGCATAAAATACATGCAACAAAAAGCTATAAGTATATTCTGCCTCTCAGAGAAGTGATGCTATAACCGCATGGAAAACAACAGTAACCCCACTGCATAGTATAGCTACCCGTGCCGGCTACAGTATAACTGCCCTGTGCTGGCTACAGTATAACTGCCCTGTGCTGGGTACAGTATAACTGCCCTGTGCTGGCTACACTATAACTGCCCTGTGCTGGGTATAGTATAACTGCCCTGTGCTGGCTACAGTATAACTGCCCTGTGCTGGTTACAGTATAACTGCCCTGTGCTGGGTACAGTATAACTGCCCTGTGCTGGCTACACTATAACTGCCCTATGCTGGGTGTAGTATAACTGCCCTGTGCTGGCTACAGTATAACTGCCCTGTGCTGGGTATAGTATAACTGCCCTGTGCTGGGTGTAGTATAACTGCCCTGTGCTGGCTACAGTATAACTGCCCTGTGCTGGCTACAGTATAACTGCCCTGTGCTGGGTATAGTATAACTGCCCTGTGCCGGCAACAGTATAACTGCCCTGTGCTGGGTATAGTATAACTGCCCTGTGCCGGCTACAGTATAACTGCCCTGTGCTGGGTGTAGTATAACTGCCCTGTGCTGGCTACAGTATAACTGCCCTGTGCTGGGTACAGTATAACTGCCCTGTGCTGGGTACAGTATAACTGCCCTGTGCTGGGTATAGTATAACTGCCCTGTGCCGGCAACAGTATAACTGCCCTGTGCTGGGTACAGTATAACTGCCCTGTGCCGGCTACAGTATAACTGCCCTGTGCTGGGTGTAGTATAACTGCCCTGTGCTGGCTACAGTATAACTGCCCTGTGCTGGGTACAGTATAACTGCCCTGTGCTGGGTACAGTATAACTGCCCTGTGCTGGGTATAGTATAACTGCCCTGTGCCGGCAACAGTATAACTGCCCTGTGCTGGGTACAGTATAACTGCCCTGTGCCGGCAACAGTATAACTGCCCTGTGCTGGGTATAGTATAACTGCCCTGTGCTGGGTATATTATAACTGCCCTGTGCTGGGTATATTATAACTGCCCTGTGCTGGCCGCAGTATAACTGCCCTGTGCTGGGTATAGTATAACTGCCCTGTGCCGGCTACAGTATAACTGCCCTGTGCCGGCCGCAGTATAACTGCCCTGTGCTGGGTACTGTATAACTGCCCTGTGCCGGCCGCAATATAACTGCCCTCTGCAGGGTATAGTATAACTGCACTTTGCTGGCTACAGTATAACTGCCCTGTGCTGGGTATAGTATAACTGCCCTGTGCCGGCTACAGTATAACTGCCCTGTGCCGGCTACAGTATAACTGCCCTGTGCTGGGTATAGTATAACTGCCCTTTGCTGGCTACAGTATAACTGCCCTTTGCTGGCTACAGTATAACTGCCCTGTGCTGGGTATAGTATAACTGCCCTTTGCTGGCTACAGTATAACTGCCCTTTGCTGGCTACAGTATAACTGCCCTGTGCTGGGTATAGTATAACTGCCCTTTGCTGGCTACAGTATAACTGCCCTGTGCTGGGTATAGTATAACTGCCCTGTGCCGGCTACAGTATAACTGCCCTGTGCCGGCTACAGTATAACTGCCCTGTGCTGGGTATAGTATAACTGCCCCGTGCCGGCTACAGTATAACTGCCCTGTGCTGGGTATAGTATAACTGCCCTGTGCTGGCCGCAGTATAACTGCCCCGTGCTGGCTGCATAGTATATCTGCCCGTGCTGGCTACATGGTATAACTGCTTCTGCATAATATAATTGCCCCGTGCTGGCTGCATAATATAAATTACCCCGTGCTTGCTGCATAGTATAACTACACCGAGCTGGCTGCATAGTATAACTGCCCCGTGCTTGCTGCATAGTATAACTGCCCAGTAGTGCATAGTATAACTGCCCCGTGCTGGCTGCATTGCATAACTGCCCCGTGTTTGCGTCATTGTATAACTGCCCCGTGGTTGTTGCATAGTATAACTGCCCCGTGCTTGCTGCATAGTATAACTGTCCCGTGGTTGTTGCATAGTATAACTGCCCCGTGCTTGCTGCATAGTATAACTGCCCAGTAGTGCATAGTATAACTGCCCTGTGCTTGCTGCATAGTATAACTGTCCCGTGGTTGTTGCATAGTATAACTGCCCCGTGCTTGCTGCATAGTATAACTGCCCAGTAGTGCATAGTATAACTGCCCTGTGCTTGCTGCATAGTATAACTGCCCCGTGCTTGCTGCACAGTATAACTGCCCAGTAGTGCATAGTATAACTGCCCCGTGCTGGCTGCATTGCATAACTGCCTTGTGTTTGCTGCATTACATAACTGCCCTGTGCTTTTTGCATAGTATATGACTGGGAGTTAAACAGCACTATAGTCACACTGATGAAAGAGGACAAAGAACACTGGTTACTGGGGCAAGTTATCAATCGCCACAATGCTCTTTTAGAAACACTGGCAGGTTGCTTTGGGCAACAGCTACAATTTTGAGAGGTTTCTTTTGAATGAGCCCTTCTTTCCTGGTTAGTAAAGCGGAGACTGGACATAGGCAATACTGTACACTGCACAATGTATTCCTTACTGCTACGTTCTATATACAAGAGGCTCAGATATCTCACTGATCAGCTCCTGTACTAGAAACTGCTGAGGAATCCTCTGTATACTAACAGAATGAAGATACAGCCGTGCACCATGTGCAGCGCATTGAGGAGGGGGGGGGGGGGGGGGGGGGTGTTAGTCTTTTACTAGAGGGGCAGCCGCTGTAAGTCCGTATTCATGCTCATACCGGTACTAGAAGCCCCGTGCTGTGAAGCAACCTATTAGTAACCGTTCCCTAGTACTAGCTCTAACTAGTAGTACCCATAGTTACTGTAAATACTAGCTATGCTCTTGGAATTACATGTAGCTAATTTATACAACTCTTTATAGTTACTGGATACACTAGTAGCTAATAGGTACTTACCATAGGTGCAGCACTATTATCTGCTTACAGTAATTGGATATACTAGGCGTGCAGGACAGGAATAATATAAATGCCTTATTGTAGTTGCTGTATGTGCTGTGTAGGTGCAGCACTATAGACTCCCTATAGTTAGTATACATAGTGCAGAACTGTACATTAAATCCTATGTAGCAATGTAACCTGCTATCTGTACTATATGTACTGTACACATACAGCGCTGTACTAGCTGCCAGTATACAATCTATCCACGACGTTTCTGGTGACTATAACCCGGCTATACAGTATATATGAAGCTGGAATCACTGTAGCTCCACCATCTCCCTCCTACTATATATATATATATATATATATATATATATATATATATATATATATATATATATATATATACATATGAAAGGTATCTGGATATATGGTACAGTATATGGAGTTCCTGCCATGCACTATATACTGTACTCAATGGCACTGCCGAAATGCATTCCATAGTTGTACAAATGCCAGAAATACATAAGGTCTCCTATATTAGCCATACTGCACTTACTATAAACTGACAGATATACGGTGACGCAGCCATACATCCCTTCATGGTTCACTGACACTTTGTACTCAGTTCAGTAACTCGGCTACACTATACTTTCTATAGACATATGGCCATAATCAAGCAGCAAATATTGTGTTTAATATAATCATGGAAGTTCGTATATATACATCACGATGACCCCAGTGCACTGCGGAATAAGCATAGCACAGTGTAGGGCTGCACTATATGCACTAACTATTGTGGAAGAACCTTAGGGTGGTACATATGTTTCCTGAAATAAGCTATACTGAACTTGCTGTAAGTTTGGTAGAAATATATACTGCACTTTCTGTACGACATACTGCACTTTTTATGGGTTATACTGCACTCTCTATAGGGTATACTGCACTTTCTATAGGATATTCTGAACTTTTTATGGGTTATACTGCACTTCTTATAGATTATACTGCACTTTCTATAGGTTTTACTGCACTTTCTATAGGTTATACTGCACTCTCTATAGGTTATATTGCACTCTCTATAGGATATACTGCACTTTCTATAGGTTATACTGCACTCTCTATAGTATATACTGCACTCTCTGTAGGATATACTGCACTTTCTATAGGTTATACTGCACTCTCTATAGTATATACTGCACTCTCTGTAGGATATACTGCACTTTCGGTAGGATATACTGCACCTTCTATAGGATATACTGCACTTCTTATATATTATACTGCACTTTCTATAAAATATACTGCACTTCTTATAGATTATACTGCACTTTCTATAGGTTATACTGCACTTCTTATAGGTTATACTGCACTTTCTGTAGGATATACTGCACTTCTTATAGATTATACTGCACTTTCTATAGGCTATACTGCACTTCTTATAGGTTATACTGCACTTTCTGTAGGATATACTGCACTTCTTATAGATTATACTGCACTTTCTATAGGCTATACTGCACTTCTTATAGGTTATACTGCACTTTCTGTAGGATTTACTGCACTTCTTATAGAAAAACAAAAATTTGCTTTCCTAAAACAGAAAGAATTTGCGATAATGCAAATTTTTGTTTTTCTTAACATCTTAGTAAGGGGGCTTTTAGGACCATTGTAGTCCCTTACACACCCCAATGAGTTCTGGGTCACCATGAGCTTGCTGGTTAGTCTGCACTTCTTATAGATTATACTGTACTTTCTGTAGGTTATACTGCACTTCTTATAGATTATACTGCACTTTCTATAGGATATACTGAATTTCGTATATGTTCGGTACTAGAGTATACTGAGCTAGGAGGAGGACTTTTTATGCACTAGTGACATTGTACTGTGACCCCAGCCTCCAGTCTCAGATGAGTGACTATAGAGCTATAGGAACAGCTCAGACCCCGGGCAGAATGTCCCTATATCACTGTATCTGATGTATACGTTTATTAGATGGTATAAAGTTGACTATGCTATTGTGGCAGACGGGAATACGCTCAGCCCTCGATGGACGCATTAACAGACTGGATTTCTTTTCTTCTGTGACGACATCAGTTCCTGTTCATTCCGGAATGTATAGATCGTCTCGCTGCTGCAGGAACAGAAGGCACAGCCGGAGCTCTATGCAAATAATGCATTGATTGTAACAGAAATCTGTATGTTCTGCAGGCCGGGCTGCCGTGGTAATCTTTGGAGAGGACAGTGGTGTAATGTTTACACGTATTTACAGCATAAACCCACAGCTGGGAACAATACACATTATTAGGGAGGACATACAAAAATAGACAAGTCTGAGGACTCCCTTGGTTATATGTATGGTATGGGTCACGCAGGATGTACAAGATACAATAAACTTCGGCAGCCAATCAGATTCTAGGAACGGCAGATCACTTGACAGGATTTCTGGTTAATGTGAGTTGGTGCACTTTGTATACTCCAAAGGCCCCTGCGTCGTCTGGGTGGGAAACCCCCAAAAGCCACAGTGGCCAATTGAATGAGTTCTATTTGCCAGTGGGGGTCCTGTGGATTGCTGGTCGGTGTGCAATGCGATCAGTTTGGGTTCTTTGGGTTGATCAAACGATCACTGGCCGCTGCATTTATAGCCTACAATACCATCTAATCAATAGGGAGTACCATATGAATCAATGATCCTTTTTAAAGAGAACTTGAACTAAAAATTAAACGTCAAAATAAACTCATCATACTTACCTCCTGTGTAATCACTCATCTATCTTTTTCTTCTCGACTGGGTCCTATTTGTTCACTGTGATCAATGGAATTCTCCGTCCTCCATTTTAAAAATGGCCATTACCCATAACAGCTTTCTGGTCAGCACACTGTTAAACTGTAATATCGCCCACTTGAGCCATAGGGAAGCATGGGCATTACCTTGCACATTCAGTTGTAACTGACAGCAGCTGATATATAACTGACAGTGACTGGTATATTTCAATTCTGACAAACTATTGTCAGAACTGGAAGGGATCACTGTAAGAAGAAAATGGTGAGCTTCTGAAAGCAACTGACTGTGAGGTAAGTATGCAATATTCAGTTGCAGCTACATCATGTATTTATTTTAAAGAATTTGACTCAGTTCAGGTTCTCTTTAAGCCTGGTACTCACTTTCAGTTATAAGTAGACAATCACTGACCAATTGTAGCACCTCCATTCAGTATGAGAGTTTACCTACATAATATCAGTTGACTCTCATACGACATTGAAAGTGGTGAAAGGGGTCAGTGATTGTCCAATCATAATTCATGGTCTAAACCACAGTGGGGTAACTACAGAGGCATGGCTATGAAGTTTCGTGAATTCATTCCAAACACCCAGACAGTCAGGTTCCTCTTTTTCATGTATGTATATATTTGCAACACATTCATCATAAACATAATTGCATGCTCACTGCATATTCTTGTATTGAGATTACGTTTTCCCGTCAATGTTGGGGCGTCCAGATCGGCAGAGCTTGCAGATCTTGTACTGTACTTACCAATAAAATACAATTAGGGAACTCCATAGTCTTCTCAAGCAATATACAGCTGTGTATCCAGGGAGGCCCCAACACCGGATCTGCTCAGGGTGGATCAATTTAACAACAGGCTACAGCCGACTGGACCAGTCTGCTGACGATTTATAAACAGTTGCCATAGCAACGCCATCCCTTACTGCTCTTCTAGGATACATTTCCAATGGTTGCTATGGGCAACAAATCACGTATCTGCAGCTTAAACCTAGAATGTAATAATCCAGTTATGGAGAATCGATTAATCGCTGGATTTCTGTGTAGTTAAAAAGGGGGTGATGTTTTATTATGATGGATTTATATTTATATAGCGCTGGCATCTTCAGCAGCGCTGTATATATTCATGTACAATCTCTACCATAGTTACTCATGGTCTTATGTTGCTATTGTAGACTAATTAGGCCATTGTTGTTGTTTTTTAAACCAATCGAGCTATGTGTATGTTTTTGAATGTATCCAGACATGTAAACGGGAGAACATAGCCATGTAGATAGTGTTAGGCCCACATCTGAACCTGGGACCCCAGTGCTGCAAGACCATCCACTATATCACCAGACTGTCCAGCCACCCAGCCTCGGAGGATGTATATATTTCCCAGTGCGGGGCAGAATGCATGTATACACATCATGTTCCTTTAAATACACCATGCGCTGGCTGCATGGTAGGCGTGCTAGCAGACGCTGCTGGGCCAATGTATAGGCGGCTGCGTGTAACTGGGCTGATGGCGATGAATGTATTTGTGAAGCTGTGATAGAGCCAGCCCCTCCGGCTCGTGTGTGTCTATAATGTATGCAGAGGCTTGGCGTGTCTCCCCAGCAGCAGCAACCAGTCTATAGAAACAGCAGCAGCCAGTGTATGCTATAGGCAGGATATGGAGGCAGCAGGCTGTGCTACAGGCAATGCATGGAGGTGTCAGACTGTGCTACAGGCAGTGTATGGAGGCAGCAGGCTGTTCTATAGGCAGTGCATGGGGGCAGCAGACTGTGCTATAGGCAATGTATGGAGGCAGCAGGCTGTGCTATAGGCAATGTATGGAGGCAGCAGGCTGTGCTATAGGCAGTGCATGGGGGCAGCAGGCTGTGCTATAGGCAATGTATGGAGGCACCAGGCGTGCAATAGGCAGTGCATCGAGGCAGCAGGCTGTGCTTTAGGCAGAGCATGGAGGCAGCAGGCTGTGCAATAGGCAGTGCATGGAAGCAGCAGGCTGTGCAATAGGCAGTGCATGGAAGCAGCAGGCTGTGCAATAGGCAGTGCATGGAGGCAGCAGGCGTGCAATAGGCAGTGCATGGAGGCAGCAGGCTGTGCTATAGGCAGAGCATGGAGGCAGCAGGCTGTGCAATAGGCAGTGCATGGAGGCAGCAGGCTGTGCAATAGGCAGAGCATGGAGGCAGCAGGCTGTGCAATAGGCAGAGCATGGAGGCAGCAGGCTGTGCAATAGGCAGTGCATGGAGGCAGAAGGCTGTGCTATAAGCAGTGCATGAAGGCAGCTGGCTGTACAATAGGAAATGCATGGAGGCAGCAGACTGTGCTATAGCCAGTGCGTGGAGGCAGAAGGCTGTGCTATAGGTAGCAGACTATGATATATAGGCAGTGTATAGAAACATCGGACTATGTTGTACGCAGTGTGTAGAGGCAGCAGGCTGTGCTATAAGCCGAGTGTGGAGGCATCAGACTATGCTATACACAGAATATGGAGGCAGCAGACTGTGCTATGGACAGTGTATGGAGGCAACAGACTATGCTGTATGCTTTGTATGGAGGCAGCAGACTGTGCTATAGCCAGTGCGTGGAGGCAGAAGGCTGTGCTATAGGTAGCAGACTATGATATATAGGCAGTGTATAGAAACATCGGACTATGTTGTAGGCAGTGTGTGGAGGCAGCAGGCTGTACTATAAGCCGAGAGTGGAGGCATCAGACTATGCTAATATGGAGGCATCAAACTGTGCTATAGGCAGTGTATGGAGGCAGCAGACTGTGCTATAGGCAGTGTATGGAGGCAGCAGACTGTGCTATAGGCAGTTTATGGAGGCAGCAGGCTGTGCTATGGACAGTGTATGGAGGCAACAGACTATGCTGTATGCTGTGTATGGAGGCAGCAGACTGTGCTATAGGCAGTGTATGCAGGCAGCAGCTTGTGCTGTATGCTGTATGGAGGCAGCAGACTGTGCTATAGGCAGTGTATGCAGGCAGCAGATTGTGCTGTATGGAGGCAGCAGACTAGCCTATAGGCAATGCCTGGAATCAGCAGGCTTTGTTTTAGGAAATGAAAGGAGGCTGTGCTATAGACAATACATAGATGTAGCAGGCTGTGTTAAGGCAATGTAAGGAGGCAGTAGGCTGTGTATGGAAGCAGCAGGCTGTGCTGTAGGCTGTGTATGGAGGCAGCAGACTGTGCTGTAGGTGGTGTATGGAGGCAGCAGGCTGTGCTGTAGGCGGTGTGTGGAGGCAGCAGGCTGTGCTGTAGGCGTGTGTATGGAGGCAGCAGGCTGTGCTGTAGGCGGTGTATGGAGGCAGCAGGCTGTGTATGGAGGCAGCAGGCTGTGCTGTAGGCGGTGTATGGAGGCAGCAGGCTGTGCTGTAGGCTGTGTATGGGGGCAGCAGGCTGTGCTGTAGGCGGTGTATGGAGGCAGCAGGCTGTGCTGTAGGCGGTGTATGGAGGCAGCAGGCTGTGCTGTAGGCGGTGTATGGAGGCAGCAGGCTGTGATTAGAGTCAGCAGGCTGTTATAGGCTGTGCATTAGGCAAAGCACGGAGGCAGCAAGCTGTGCTAAAGTCTGTGTGGAAGGCAGCAGGCTGAGTTCCCCTTCCCCTCTCCAGCCTGCTGCTTATCTGATCGCCCTGACACTGCACAGGATTTATGTAGAAGGAAATTCTCCCAGCTGATCCCAGATCCACACGTGTGATCCGATCTCACCCTGCTCAGGCCCGGAGGGACGATCACCACTGAGAGGCCCCAGGCCGGGCGCTCTGTGACCCACTGAAGGAGGGTGAGAGGAGGAGGGGGAGGTCCAGGAATGTCTACAGTATTTCCATTCCAAGAAGGGGGTGGGGATCCTGCAGCTCTACTTCACCAGAAACACTTCCAGGCTATCCACCTATCTATCGCTCCTGCCCGGATACATACATCCCACTACAGTGTGTGTGTCCCCGAGCCACAAATACACATAACAATGCCCTGTTCACAGACCCAGGCCAGTCACCATACACTGCACACTGCGCCCCCCCCCTCCTCTGTGACTCAAACTGTGCTTATTCTTACATCTCTCTCTTGAGAGGTTCTTTGCTGGTAAAATAATTCTCAAGCGTCTAATCGGATGGCTCAGCAGTAATTAAATAGTAGTAATCATAATAATTATTCAATCATCATTGGCATAATCTGCCCAAAGAGTTTCTGAGTACATCAGACAGAGCTCTCTCAAACTGGGCTGTGTCACTTTATGTGACTCCGCCAACCCAAAAGTAGCAGGCCAGGGTCGTAATTACTCACTTGGAAAGCAGATAGTCGTGGAACATCTTACCAGAATATACAATTATTAATATCCTCGGGTCTATAGATCAAAACAAGCCTCTCAGTGATACAATAAGTAGGTTATCGAGATCTATACAATTCTGAGCCCACCATGGAACTTGCATGTAAACCCCACTTAAAATGAAAAGGGAGTCTGATTGCTAATGGCAATAGGTTTGTTTTTTTACACTGACAGAAGAACCAGTGAAGCCAATTTATCGAAACGGATGCAAAGGTGATGCAGTTGCCCATAGCAACCATCCAGTATCCCTATATCTTGTAAACAAGCCGAAATCTGATTGGTTGCCTTGGGGAGCTCCTCTCATCTATCCTTATATAAATCATCCCGTGACCTCTTTTTTCATAGTTCCCCACTGCGGAATCTAAAAAAGTAACGCGACGTCACAGGAGGACGATGACGTAAAAAAGCTGTACAGGGGAGACTTCTCGTTTTGTTCTTTACTTCCTATACTAAAGCCATGTGTGTCGGCCTGATGGGTTTTCATGTTTAATGGACACACTGATGGTCAATGCAAAACAATTACAAAGGCCAAAAAGACAACAGTATGAGCAGATGGAGCAAAATTGTATACAGGATAAAGTGAATTCATGTCATTTATCCTTAGAAGCCAAAGAAACAAACCCTTCAAGTTCTGGATAAAAAGAAAAAAAATGAAAGTCGGTCTCTCATTGGATGCTACATAGACAACAGCGCCCCCTCCCGTCAAGCAACGTTCATAAATTAACCCCACAGTTACCGATTAGATCAATAACTACTGCAATACTAGAGAAGTGAAACCGATTACATAGAATATTTAGGCTAATGCTTTTTATAAACAGATTACTTAATACTCTATTGCAATGAACCACACCATCCGATATAAAGAATATTTATTTTGTATATATATATATATTTAACACAAAAAGGCATGAATGTATTTGGGCACTGCAGATCCGTACAGGCAGAGTAACATAACAACATCCCTACAAAATAAATGTTCAAAAAGGCAGAATGAATTGATTTTGTGTTCAGTATGACAAACTGCCGTCATGAAATGCAAGAAATGAGCATTACACAGCAGCCTTACTCAATGGAATGTAAAAAAAGATTCATCTTAATACACAAAGGTACAAAAACATAATAATAATATTGGCTTGTCACATCTGAGACGTCCTCTCTAGGCTCTTAGCTGCGTCCTTCAGTTTCCCAACTAAATCCTACAGGAAAAATAAGATAAAGATCAGATTCCAACTTCAATAATCGTGACAGTATGACAAAAATGCAGGGAGAGGGGCCGACTCTGTGCAAACCACAGTCCCAGCTGTGCAGCATTCCACGATGACGTCATAATTATACTGCTGATTAATTGCTAGTATTATTTTAGGCAGCGGTGTAGATCATACAGTATTTGGGTGTGTAGAACTGGTTCTCATCTGTTAGGGGCGATCTATCAATGAAGACAGCTTGATCACAATTTCCTTGTGTTTAACCCTTGTTCCTAAATATTACTTTAGAATGTTACATAAATCCTGATGCATTTTGTTTTAACTGTTGAGAGATAACTTGTTAAAACTTGTAGATTCAAAAGGTTTTAACTATTCAACTCCTGTTAAAAAAAACAAAACACAAAACTTAACCATTCAAAAAAATCACTGATGTCAGCTATACAGTCTAAAGGATTTGGCAATCATTATTACAGGTTTTTTTTTCATTGTCTAAGCGCATTTGCAACATCAGTCAATAGGACTGTCTGTCTGCTGTAATCACTTCCACTGTCTCTGACCTGCATACAGGAATAAAAAAAATGGAATTTGGAGATTTGATGTCTACCACGCTGTACTGTTGCCATGGTTGCAATGAACATTTTTTTTTTACTGATAATGGCAAACTCCAATGCAGGCCAACGTGAAAAGGTCATATATAAACGTGTAGTGCAGTTAGGTGTTATTTTTACAGTTCTAATGGATAAACTCTGGTTGTTGTTGTTGCAACAACAAACAGCAAACTGCAGAGGGATGTTCCTTCAGACTGTATGGGATGTTAGCATGTAGCAGTTTAGCTGAATTTACCTCCAGCAGCGAGGTATTTAATGAAGGCCATACGATATAATTCCCCGTTGGGGCAACTGTCACCCCTTCTCAATACAACATCTGCTTGTAGCACTATGACATCTGCCTGTTCTCAATCACCATGCAGTTGTTGCTCATAGCAACTAGAGTTAACATTCCACGTTCCCAGAGTACAAATTATCCGTTACAGACGCAAAGTTGTCTCTATAATTATATTAATATAAAATATTTTATTTTTGGAAGTTCTAGAAATAAGGTTTAGGCAACGGGAAATCACAGAACACACAATAAATATGCATACCACCTCATCTATCCGAATAATCATATCTATCAATATACCTCTAGTAACGATTCAAATCATTGTAGTCAGTATGTTAGAGAGTGTATGGTTTGTCATTTAAATTTGCCCGTTTTAATTAAATGAATGTAAATACACATACAAAAAAAAATTAAATGCATTTAAAAGAAGAGATTATGTGTATATCCTGAAATTGTACTGTTACATTAAGATCAGAAATGCGACTCTCCTCTCTAAAAATAAAACAGTTATTTTCTTACTCTTAATTGATGTCAATTTTTCCCCCTTTAATTGTTATTCTTGGACTGAGGGGATAAAAAGTACAAACAGAGGAAATGAACTACCTGAAGCTGCTCCATAGAACAGTGGAAGCGGACATCCTGGGGCTGTCTGGCATCTGAGGTCTGGGGGGAACAGAGAAGATTTTACCCTCAAAATGTCCACATTGCAAATCACACAAGTCACAAGGGCTGCGCCATTACCTCCAATCTGAACTTCACGTAGTAGGAGGGCCGGTAGGTCTTGTGCAGCTGATTGCTCTGCAGAGAACAAGAGGACACGGTGACAAGGCTACACACATAGGGATTATAGGAACCATAACGCATCTTATACAGGCCGCTCAATAGAAATTCCCTATTGATACCAATGCCCTCCACTTCAATAGACCATCTGCTCTACCCTCCATACAATCTGCCTGTATCACAATTCAGTTGTTGCCCATAGCAACTAGTCCACCTCCCATCAACATTCAGTTGCTGCCAATAGCAACCAGTCAGCGTTCCATCACAATTCAGTTGTTGCCCATAACAACTAGTCAAGGTCCCGTCATCATTCTGTAGTTGCCCATAGCAACTAGTCAACGTTCCATCACAATTCAGTTGTTGCCCATAGCAACTAGTCAAGGTCCCGTCATCATTCTGTAGTTGCCCATAGCAACTAGTCAACGTTCCATCACAATTCAGTTGTTGCCCATAGCAACCAGTCAAGGTCCCATCATTCATTTGTTGCCCAAAGCAACCAGTCAACGTCCCATCACCATTCTATAGTTGCCCAGAGCAACTAGTCAACGTTTCATCTCCTTACAAGAAGGACAGCAGCAAATAGGTTCGTACACACAAAACATCTTTTCTACATTTTTAGTGGCGTTTTTAGTAAAGTTGCGAAATTCAGAGGGGAATAAACAGAATATATTTGTGCATAGGTTTATGAACGCTGTTCACCTTTATTCCATATGCTAGACTCCAGGACACATCAGACACGTGTGGGGGGCACCGTCCTATACTGGGAATGAAAGATAAGACAATCGGGGGTCATCCAAACCGCTAAAACAGCCAGGATAATTTATCAACGTCACTGCAGTATACTGTTTTTCATCGGGAAGGGAAGAAATAAGTTAAAGGGATAGGGAAGTGAGAAGAATATGGAGCTGCCATATTTATTTCTTTTTAAACAATACCGGTTGCCTGGCAGCCCTGCTGGTTTATTTGGCTGCAGTAGTATTTGAATTACACCACAAACACGCATGCAACTAATCTTGCCACATCTGACAATACTGGCAGATCTGCTGCATGCTTGTTCAGGGGCTGTGGATACAATTATTACTGGGCAGAGGATCAGCAGGAGAGCCAGGCAGCTGGCATTGCTTTAAAGTAAATAAATATGGCAGCCTTCATATCCCACTCACCTTATTTGTCCTTTAAATACATTGTAAAGATTATATTGCATATTGCTGCTTCACAGGAACAGAGACACAAACACAAAACAAGGATTCAAACTTGTCCTTGATTACTGTGTGCTAACTTTACTACAGGCGTCTTACCCAACACCATCCATATATTCACTACCTCAATTAATACAGGAAAACATATAGAGTACTTATAGCCCTCTATTCTCGTGCGTCGGGGTAAAAAAAACTTTGGTTAAATATATATTAGTTAGTTTAGCTGTAGAAAGTGGCTAAATGGAGGTCAAATGACAATCAGCCATTGGTGAGGTGACTGGGGGTGGGCAGCGAGTCTATGTGACCAAAAATCAATTCTGAGATGCTACAGATATGCAAAAATCCCAAGACCTCTGAGTCTATATGAATGATGGGGGGGGGGGGGGGGGGGGGGGGGGAAGAGATTTAGCGAGACTTTCAAGAAATGTGAATAGGAAAAAACTGAAACTAAAAATGTAGTACACAGATTCTTTAAATTGTTGTAAAGATGCTGCATAAACACCTGGGAAAAGTAGAGAGACAATGACAGGACTGTAGCTTGTGTAAAAAGTATTGTTGTCTGGGTGCAAAGCAAGGAAAACTGTAGGATTTGCCAGGTAAAATAATGGATGCAAACGGAAAATTAATCGTAACATTAGGCAACATTAATTTAATGATTCCATGTTTGCTTCAAATAACCTGTCATTTGCTAGAAAACAATATCTATCTATCTATCTATCTATCTATCTATCTATCTATCTATCTATCTATCTATCTATCTATCTATCACGATTGAGGAGACGGAGTGACGTCAGAGCTGCACTCACTTGTCTAGCAGGGTTTCCAGGGCTGCCTTGTGTTTCTGTAATACAGCAGACTGACAGTTAGGCACAGAGTATAACGGTCAGCAGGACACACACAGCACACACAGTGACATCTCCACCTGATACTCTGTGCACAGCTCTTCTGTCCTCTCCTTGTCGAACTTACAGTCCTCCAGGAATGAGCTGCGAGAGGGGGAGAGGAGAGTGAGGACTCCACAGGCAGAGTATACACACACATATACATATATACAGTATATATGAGATACCTCAGGGTTGCTCGGTCTGCATTGTGCTTTACAGCCTCCAGTATACATGTAGCCAGCGCCGTGTGACATTCCTTCACTGAGGACGGGGCACTTTGTCCTGTGTCATCTGCGGCGACACAAACACAGACAACAAGGCAGCATTACTAACTGAGACAACCAGATGCATTATTCCCTGACCTACAGTGCTCAGATGCTGCGAACTACAAGTACCAGCAAAATATATCGTCCACCCATATCTATCTATCTATCTATCTATCATCTCCCTACACACACACTGTACCCCCCCCCCCCCCCCCCCATATCCTATTAAAAATTTTGTCATGGGTTTTCTCCAATTACAATGAGATATTTTCCAACTTTGCCAATAAAATACCATTTAAGACCCCAGCATGCAAGAAAATACTCAAATTAAATTTAGATTACTTTTTATACCGATTTTTTTAGTACCATTTCAATTGCTAGGTGCTGCAAAGTAAGCTATTTTTAAGATGGGAGAAAAAAGGGAAAACTTGGGTGAAAATAAATAAATGGATAAGGGCCTTTTTGTGTATTAACATAACTGTGCACTGCACACAAACTGATAGCACATCACGGGGTATTCCTGGTGTGTGTGTAAAACTATTGCTGCATGCTGATCGCCAATGATCCAAAAATAGAAATACAGCCCAATAAAGCCAGCAACTGTCAATCAAACTGACAGCAGCCTAGAGGCTAACTTTAATAAATCGCCTGTGTGTACCTATCCTCTTCTGTACACTCTCAAAGAACTTCACTGGGAGACATGTATTTGTCTGCACTGTTACTATCTATCTATCTATCTATCTATCTATCTATCTATCTATCTATCTATCTATCTATCTATCTATCTATCTATCTATCTATCTATCTAACATAACTAACAGACAATAAGGCAGCTGAGATTCAGCATGGCACGCTGGGACTTGTGCCCATGGCTGGTAAAATCCATAACCTTAGACCAGACTATGTACACAATGGTCCATATGCACTTCGCTTTTTCTCCTAAGTTTTCTCCTGAGCGGTATTTTCACAACCCCTCAATAAAATGCCTTCTAAAAAGTAATTTTAAAGTGAAAGTGAAACATTATCTACTAGGCGAAAACTCAGGAGAAAAAAAAAAGTGAATTGCATAGCAGCCAATGTATCTGAGCAGGTAAAAAACAAACAATCAAACAAACAAATAAACAAACACATCAAGTTCATTAAAGCGAATCAGCAGGAACAGATGCAAATCTTACATCGCACTATTTTCCTTGTACTGCGCGCATAATCTGTACTACGGCGCTACACAGCTTACAGCGACCAATCAGAGATCAGCTTTTATCCTATTCGCAGCGGATTGGCTGCTGAGATACCCGCGTGCAGGATGACGTCAGTGCCAAGGCAAGAAGAGGAAGGAGAGGTCATACGAAGAGTTAAAGCGCTCGCGAATCTGAAATGCATCATCTGTTCCGAGCCTGCCCTGTTCTGTCGTCCTGATTTATTCACAGCAAATAAAATTATAATTAAGTCCTGTTCCGCGCCCATTGCCGAACAATGCAGAAAGGGACGTGGTAAGCAAAGGGAGATTTTGCAATTCTTTTTTTTTCTCTCTCTCTCTCCCTTCTACTTCTTCTTCTAACACAGCCCTGCTGAGCACAATCCCTCTATCACATTTCCAACCCGACGAGTTTCTGAGTGACGACGTACTATTGCTTTCAAAAGGTAACACAAATAAATAAAATAAAAGCGAGTGCTGGGAAATGACACGTTTCCACTGGTGTCAGCGCTAACGAACGCCCAAACGCAGCAGAAACGCTGCCAAGCCGCTCCATTCCTGGCACTGACCGTCTGTATCAGGTAACGCCTTCATCCACCTACTAATAACACTTCTCAGCCGTGTCTGAAATTGTCACAGTGATTCATTGTCACTAGATCAACTAAAAAAAAGTCCCTGGTACTAGTTCTGAAAGCTATTTCCATAAACGGTGACTTTGTTACCTCTATGGTGTCTAGAAACATTCCTGTAGCGTTAACTTTATCTCCCTACCAAGGAGATATCATTAATCACAATCTAACGAGACAATAACATCGGCATATAATCTGATACCAACAGGGAAAAATCAATTCAAGAGTTATCAACTCAGCCAAAAGACTCCACACAAATGTGTATGGGAAACGGGAGAATATACAAAATACAGTTCATGAGATAGGTTCTTATGACGTATAACAATAGTATAGAAGACATACACAGACTACTTCCTAACGTAAGTGTGTAATACTAGTCACACTGCAAAAGAGAATACACCGTGAGAAAGCGTACACTGTGATGTGGAGATACCAGCACCTAATAAACTAACAAGTCAGGCTCATCAGCTCAAAAAAGAGAGAAATAAACCACTACTAATACAACAAAGCCTCAAAATGTATAATTAACAGAACTATGCAGCTCTAACCAAACACTTCATGACGATCCAACAAGCCACTTACAAGAATATATATATATATATATATATATATATATATATATATATATATATATACACACACACATACACACACACACTATATATACATACATACATACACACGAACACTTTAATAAACGCCTCACTGATATGTGGATAAATTGTAAATTGATGTGTGCATATACACAGGGTAGTAGTATTATTACTCAATTAGCCGACATCTCAGATCGTATGAGGATAGGAGACAGTATAATGCACGTGTAAATGGATAGGGGCAGTGTATGCACAAACCATACTAGGCACCACAATAGTACGAGATGCAATTAACAAAATAATTCATACGAAAATGCATCAGAAAGGGGCAATAATCACACTGCCCAAAATCCACTAAACTCCACAACAATATGAATATACTGCAACCACTACTAACGTAGAAAATCATCCACACGTGTGCATGCACAAACAGCACGTTAATATATACAAGGAAATATTACCGTAGGCAAGAATACATACAATTCATGTATTGCAAAATGTTATGATAAGCATTGCAAGGTTTCTAAACAAGGCAATAATCTGTAGATATCACGTGTCCCTTCTAGCATGGTGAACTTATACACAAATGTATTCACATAATGCATTTATCATGTCTATTGCTTAGTGGATACAAACATACAGAAACTGACCAGACGAAAAAGCACACGTTTTTATAAAAAAAAATATTTATGGATGTCTGAGTTATATTTAATTTTTCCCCAACACATAGAAGACCAGTTTATTGATACGTTTCCTGATTCAAGTGGTCATTTTGGATTCTGAAAATAGTAAGAGATGCTAATACAAATATAATAAAATGTAATAGTGAACCCCTAAACCAACTATCAATCAATCAATCAATCCAGCCATAGTGTGTCTCAGTGAATTGCTGGTCTAAACTGAACGCCAGTGGCTGGTTTAATCGATTCAATTTTGACAAACAGGCCATGAACTCTTCTCATAGATCCCATACACTTCCTATACATCTCCTGTGATCTGATTCAGCCCATATGTACAATCTATCGCCATGTCAAGACAATATATGGGCCCCTATTCAATCAACACCTTCTCCTGCATGATATTTTGCACCTTGTCAATAAAATGCCATTTAAATCAAAAACAAGCATGGAAAATACTCAGTCATTTTGATAGTTCTTTTTTTCACCTACTATTTGGTACTGGTTTTTTTTTTCCTTAAGTGCTAAAGTTTTTTTTGTAAGAGAAGATGAAAAATGATATCCTAGGAGAAAACGTAGTACAAAAAGTTTATTGAATAAGGGGCATTAGGGGAATTATTATTTCATCACAATAATAAAGTGAAAGGCGATATTCGGCCTTTATAGCAGGCAGATTTACAACTTATACACATTTTCAGTTATACCTAAAACTGATAACACAACTGTAATCATCCAACAATAATAATCCTAATTTGTGGTGTATCTACACATCATATCTAAAGAGATCTATGCAGTAAATAGCACATCAACACCCATATACAACCACTATACCCTCCCAAATACAGAAGTAACATTCATGAGCCATGATCCAAATCACCTTTTCTCCTAGGTGATAATTTTACAACTAGGCCCAAATGGAATTCACTTGTTCTCCTGAGTTATCTCCTAGGTGATAATTTTTCATCTTCAATTTAGAATAACTTTTCATCACTTGGCAATGGCAAAAGTACCAAAAAGTAGATGGAAAAGTACTATAAAAATTATTTTTAGTATTTTTTTGCATGCTTGGTGATTTAAAAGGCATTTTATTGACATGTTTAAAAATATCACCTAGGAGAAAACTCAGGAGACAAAGTGAATTGCATATGGCCCTAGGCCCAAATGCAATTAACTTTTTCTCCTGAGTTCTCTCTTAAGAGATAATTTTTCATATTCTTTTTACATTAACTTTGAGGCCTGGAAACCACTGAAAACCGCAAACGCATAACGCAACCGCTAGCGTTTTGTCTGAGCGGTTTGCAAGCAGATTCATGCGCGTTTTTGGTCGTGTTTTGCAACATTGTATTTTTTTGCCCAGCGGGTGCGTAGCGTTTTGCGTTTTTATCCTGATTGGTCCTGTGAATTATTTTTCATTTTGTTACAGTGTGCTGAACCGCAAAACGCTAGCAAAACCGCTCAGTTTAGGTTTTGCTGAGCGTTTCCGCTAGCGGTTCAATACTTTACATTGAAGCGCTAACGCTCCCAAAATGCTGCACGTCCTGCGTTTGCGTTTCTGAGAAACGCAAACGCTCCTGTGGAAGTTGCCCCATCCATTAACATTAGCCCAGCGTTTTGGCAAACTGCTAGCGTATCGCAGTGCTGCCAAAACGCTGTCAAAAGCGCTCCTGTGGGTTCCAGCCCTTAAGCATTTTACAATTGAAAAAGTACCCAAACATTGGTGAAAAAGTACTATCAAAATTGTTTTAACTATTTTCTTGTTTTCTCCCAAGTGATATTTGTATACCTTGTCATGAATTGCCCTTTAAACCACCAGCAAGGTGGTTTAAAGGGCAATTTATGACAAGGTATTCAAATGTTTTTTTGTACCATTTCATAGTTATTTGTTGACATGGTGCATGTGATACATTATTTTGTATTCTTTATAAATATACATACCCTGGGAAGGGTGTGATTAGTTTTATATTCATGTATGTTGGCCTGATTCAGACATCGACCCACCGCACTAAGCACTTTTTTAATATAGTATTCAAATGTCACCTGGGAGAAACCTCAGGAGAAAATGTGAATTGCATATGCGCCCAGGTCAATAAAATGCCTTTTAAAACAACCAGCAAGCAAGAAAATACTCCAAATAATTTTGTCAGTAGTACTTTTTGATAGTTTTTCAACTGCAGAGTGCTGAAAAGTTATTTTAAAACACAAGATGAAAAATTAATTTTGAAACAACCAACCCGGTTAACTAAAAGACAAAAACACCTGAATTAAGAGGAACACGGCAAATGCCACATTTTTTAAACCTTAAAGGACAACTGAAGCAAGAGGGATATGGAGGCTGCCATATTTATTTCTTTTTAAAGTGTAACTGTTGGGCATAAAATCAAAAATTAATTCTTTATTTTTATCTGGTAAACAAGTAATAAGGATGCTAACCAGGCAATCCAAAAGTTAAAATCTCTATTACATTTCTTGCTGATAAATGATCATTCCCCAGTTTACCTGACTCTTATTTGGTACGTTGCCGCACAAAGGAAGTTGCAGGGCATGCTGGGTTGTCCTTTTTTGCTTCTGTACATTAGTTAAGTCTGAGGGGAAATAAAGAAGCAAAAAAAGACAACCCAGGATGCCGTGCAACTTCCTTTGAGTGGCAACGTACCAAATAGGAGTCAGGTAAACTGGGGAATGATCATTTATAAACAAGAAAAGTAATAGTGATTTTAACTTTTGGATTGCCTGGTTAGCATCCTTATTACTTGTCTACCAGATAAAATTAAAAAATTGATTTTTGATTTTATGCCCGACAGTTACACTTTAAGCAAAACTAGTTACTTGGCATCCTGCTAAACCTCAGCCTCTAATACTTTAAACCATAGACCCTGAACAAGCAAGCAGGTCAGATCGGACAAGATGAGTTGCATGCTTGTTTCTGGTGTGTTTCAGACACTACTGCAGCCAAATAGATCAGCAGGGTTGGTATTGTTTAGAAGGTGATAAATATGGCAGCCTCCATATCCCTTTCACTTCAGATGTCCTTTAAAAATACACCAATTGCCTGACAATGTTTTGGGCGTTAGCACTTTCTGAGTCATGCCAGGAACTAGGATGCCAGAGCATGTGACCTGCATGCTTGTTCTGGATCAGTGAGTCACAAACGTTTAGGGCTACTTCACAGTGCTCAGCTGCATTACAGAATAATTCTGCACGTCAACTCACTGCCCTTACAATTCTATGGACCTGTTCACAGTACTGCATTGTGACATATCGCGTTATGCTAACTCGCTGCATGCAGGCTTTGTGTTAAAGTCTATGGAGTCTCCTTTGCAGTTCACAGTCATAACGCATGAGTTAAGCAACTGACCAGTGTGAACCCAGCCTTTATGCTGGGCAGGCACGACTAGTTTTTGCTGCTCGTTTTTCCCGCTCAATCGTTTTGCCGCTCGATTCCGCAGCCAATTCTCTTTTGCTTGTTTTTCTTATCTTTTTCCATTCACTTCAATCCGGAATCAAGCGGTGAAAAGATCGGGCGGGAGATCGGACATGTCGGAAATTATCTACCGAGCCATCATAATGGTTCAAAATTGAGCCGTGTATTCCAGCATAAGAGGCAGAGGATAAGCACAGCACAAAAGACGCAAACATCCAGCAGACTATTCAGTTCAGCTCTATATGTTACACTATGGGACACTTACTTTAATAAATTGATGGAACTATTCTCAGACTTTCTCACATTAGAAGATGAGAGAAAAACTATAAATATATCTTACTGGGAGAAGAGGAATCCACAGTGACAATCGCTGCACACTATGTCACAGCATGCCACGGACTGAGAAGAGGAATCCACAGTGACAATCGCTGCACACTATGTCAACGCATGCCACGGACTGAGAAGAGGAATCCAGTGAAAATCTCTGCACACTGCCATAGCGACTGAGAGGAGGAATTCACAGTGACAATCGCTGTACACTGCCATAGCATACCACAGACTGAGAGGAGGAATGCACAGTGACAATCGCTGCACACTATGTCACAGCATGCCACGGACTGAGAGGAGGAATCCACAGTGAAAATCGCTGCACACTGCCATAGCATACCACAGACTGAGAGGAGGAATGCACAGTGACAATCGCTGCACACTATGTCACAGCATGCCAAGGACTGAGAGGAGGAATCCACAGTGAAAATCGCTGCACACTGCCATAGCATGCCACAGATCGAGAGGAAGAATCCAAAGTGAAAATCGCTGCACACTGTCATAGCATGCCACAGATCGAGAGGAAGAATCCAAAGTGAAAATCGCTGCACACTGTCATAGCATGCCACAGACAGAGAAGGAATCCACAGTGACAATCGCTGTACACTGTCATAGCATGCCATAAAGGAGGAAACCACAGTGACAATCACTACACACTATGTCACAGCATGCCACACACCGAGAGGAGGAATCCAGTGACAATCGCTGCACACTATGTTATAGCATGCCGCAGACTGAGAGGAGAATAACGGAACTGTAAGACTAAAAATGTCCACAGACTGCTTACCCATTGTCCCCCTACCTCACCCCCTCCCATGTCCCCCTTTTCTCCTTGCTTTGGTGATACCTGTGTGAATCTTGGTCATGCCAATAAAGCTATCTTTGATTTCATTGTAAGAAAACCTCCATTTCAAATAGCTTCTAACAGATGATGGTAGATAAGAGTGTCAAAATGTGCTTCCAGACTATAGATTAACCAAGTGCGGAATGCATTGTGCTGCTAATACCCCATGCAGCAAGATGGGACATTATGATCTTTCTGTACCCCAAGCATTGCACTGTTGCTATGGGTGAATAGAACTGAAATTCATAGTTCAAAGCTAGTTTTGAAAATTCTTTGCTGCAGCAGACAGTAATGGGAAGGGACTTTATAATAATGTTACATTATAAAAAAAAATACTCTGTACACCAATTTTATTTTATTTAAAAAAAAAATGTAATTTCTCTTTAAAGCAACAGAGATAAATCTTCAACATTGATCCCAATTCTTGCTTCCTTAAAAAATTGGATTAGGTGGATATTTGACGTGAAGATTGTGAAGTGCACCCTCTAAATAAGCACCCCCTAGATTAGAGTGCAATTATTTGTATATTTATGTACATTTTTACCGGAATAAAATGCAGTAGACATTACTTATTTTTCTATATTTCTTTCTGTCACTTACAGTAAGTAGCAAAAATCTGACAGGTTTTGGACTATTCCATCTCCTCTTAAATGTACTCCTTTTAAAAGCACTTACTGTTGCTCAGTCCAACTGCCAAAATAGTGTGCAAATAAATAGGGAGGTGAGCTGGCATCTTTGCATAGATTCCTTCCTTGGGGTGCTTTTTGTAAAGAATAAAGGAAATCGTGACAATCCCTCATCAAGTAATGGACTAGTCCAAAACCTTTCAGATTTGTCAGATATTTACTATCTACTGTAAGTGACAGAAACATAGGAGGGAAATCATTTGTAGTGCATTTTACTCTAGAACACAAATATTTTATACATATGCATAATCATTTATTTAGAATTTTACAATTTTTCCTGACAGTGGTCCTTTAACTGCTTAAATAGACTGTGGAAGCAATTGTGATGCAGTGAGGAGTATAAACATAACACTGCACAGTATACAATGCTGATTCATCGAAGAATATGGATACAATGTTGCCCAAATACAAAGTTGGCATAAAGCGTAACAAATACAGGCCTACCTTTGGAGGGCAAATGGGGACTTTGCCAGAAAAGTGCTATTTTTCAAAATGATGCGATTTATAAAAGCTTCAATCTTAAACATTTGCCAATTTTTAGCAGGATTGTCATTTTTCCACTATTGTGCTATTGTTTAATGTTGATTTAGTGTCGATCAGCCTGATTGCTACCTTATAGATTGCCAAATAGCATTCACTGCTTTTTGTGCTGGACCACATAGGATAGTTATAATCAATATTAGAGAATGTACCCCTTTATAAAGACTGTGTTTATACAGTGAGCCCAATTGTAGCAGACACAATTTTACTTTATTTAAAAAACAGCATAATTGTGTATCAGTGCTTTATACACATTTTCATATGTTTTTAATTAGCTAAAAATACTTCTGAGGATTGCTGTTAATTTTTTTTTAAATCTCAAAACAAACTATACTATAATGGATTCACTATATGTTCAAGTACCCTTATTGCATAAATATTTTTACCATGTGCTAAATGGAATATACCTGTGGATTCCACAGTCGATACCTGTATTCAGCAAAAAAGCCCTGTACCAGTTGGTGAAGTTCCTATACTGTGACTGGCACTGTGTATAGGCATTCCGCTACCTCTCAGGCCACACCTACTGGGCTGTCCTAAGAGCTCCTCCCACCACCTTTGGCACCATCTCCCAGCAGCCCTTATGAGGGCAGAAAACTGCCTTGCCTATTTTTCAAGAGGAATAAAAGCTAATTAAAGCAATTAGCTAATTAAAAATAAAAAGAATTTTGTGGCACAGAAGCTCAGTTTTTAAACATTTATTTGTGCTCCCCAAGTTCACAACATTTATTTTATTTTTGCAGTTTAGGCCTGCTTTAAAAGGACTACTATTGAGAAAAAATGTAAAATGCTTCTTGGGGAATTCTCTGGGTTTTCTTAAAGGACCACTATCCCGAAAAAAGTAGGCAGTTAAAATCTGACAGAACCGACAGGGTTGGGGCCAGTCCATCTCCTCATGGAGGATTCTCAAGGTTTTCTTTGTTTTCAACAGCATTTCCTGAACTGCCAAAATAGTAAGATACCAGCCAGCCTCCCTACTCGCTTGCACACAATTTTGTCAGTTAGACTTTGCAACTGCTGTTGAAAACAAAGAAAACCCTGAGAATCCCCATGAGGAGATGGACTGGCCCAAAACCTGCTGGTTCTGTCAGATTTTAACTCCCTACTTTTTTCGCGATAGTGGTCCTTTCATTTTTAAAATCAGTTCCTGAATGGCAGTTCAGTCCAACCGCCAAAATTGTGTGCTAGCAAGTAGGCAGGCTAGATCTTTTCCAGGGTATGCTTTGAAAAGAATAAAGGAAATACTGAGAATCCCCCATGAGGAGATGGACTAGTCCAAAACCTGTCAGATATGTCAGATTTTTACTGCTTACTGTAAGCGACAGCAACATAGAAAATTAATTTATAGTGCATTTTCCTATGGGAGAAATATACAGCTTATAAGTCTGTGTTTTAAATTTTATAATTTTTTGTGATAGTGGTCCTTTCAGAGCCTAGGCCTTAGGATACAGTGCAGAGCAGTGGTGGTGAGCTGGCATATTGTGCTGCTCTTTTATAGAGCTTCCATACACACTCACACCTATATACTGTGCATCGTAGAGGAAGTATGCAAATAGCACTTTGCACTTAAAGGGATACTGTAGGGGGGTCAGGGGAAAATGAGTTCAACTTACCCGGGGCTTCTAACGGTCCCCCGCAGACATCCTGTGTTGGCGCAGCCACTCCCCGATGCTCCGGCCCCGCCTCCGGTTCACTTCTGGAATTTCTGACTTTAAAGTCAGAAAACCACTGCGCCTGCGTTGCCATGTCCTCGATCCCGCTGATGTCATCAAGAGCGCACAGCGCAGGCCCAGTATGGTCTGTGTCTGCGCAGTACACTCCTGGTGACATCAGCGGGAGCGAGGACACGAGCGTGCAGGCGCAGTGGTTTTCTGACTTTAAAGTCAGAAATTCCAGAAGTGAACTGGAGACGGGGCCAGAGCATCGGTGAGTGGCTGCGCGGGCACAGGATGTCTGCAGGGGACCATTAGAAGCCCCGGGTAAGTTCAGCTCATTTTCCCCCGACAGTATCCCTTTAAAGTATTTTTGCATTCTGCACACACAACTGTTTTTTTGTGTTTTTCTCTGCAAGAACTGAGTGAGCGGCCCAAAAGCAGCGAAGGCCAAGGAGAAAAGCTCTCACTCCCCTGCCAAATCCCAGGAGTTGCCAAGAAATTCAGCACAAGGGCTGCCAAGAGGTCACACGCAGGGTGACAGGAGCAGCACCCCGACTAAGAGCCCAGCGCTGGCCGGCCAGCCTGCAGAGGGAACAAGGCGAGCTATTGTGCACCACAGGGCTCCTGCTCTACAGCTGGAAACACACACAAACAATAACAGCAATGACACACAGTGCCTGCCTGAGCAGAAGGTCTTCCAGCAACTAAGACACCAACCTACTGCATCCTCCCAGCTCCCTGCGCTATTGTACAGGCCGCCAGGACATCTGCTGCCAGGTCAATAATACGCACTGCTCTGCGCTACAGGCTCAACTGGTTACACAAGGACTTGCTGTCTATAGTATGTGTAAAAAATATATATATAAAAGTATACAACGCTGATGCGAATGATTGTGGAACAAAATGAAGGATCGGAAACAGGACAAAAAAACATCTTTAGGCTTGATTCCCATTAGCATTTCCCAACGGAACCGTGGTCCGTTCCGCTGAATGGACAAAAAAATGCAGCAGGATCCAATTTTCTGGACCGTTTCACTCAGCGGAACGGAAACAGAAGGTTTTGCAGCACAATAAGATCCTATGGAAAATTGATATTTTACAGCACACTGGCTGTAAAAATGGACCATGTTCCCAGGTCCAGATGGCCGGATCCGTACGGCCGGCTCCAGAAAAAAAACGCAGAAGTGAAAAAAATATATTCATGGGCTTGTTTGTGTGTGTTTTGGCGGTGGTGATGGTTTTGGTTGTAATAAAAGTTTCAAACACAAAATCATGTCAAAAACAAATTTTATTTAAAGGGAATCTGAAGTGAAAATAAACTTATGATATAATGATTTGTATGTGTTGTACAGCTAAGAAATAGAACATTAGCAGCAGAGATATGAGTCGAATATTGTTTCCAGTACAGGAAGAGTTAAGAAACTCCAGTTATTTATGCAAAAGAGCTTCACTGATCAGAGAGCAGAGAGCTCAATCTTCTGAAGCATATTATCTCAAGTGTGTCACTGTATGTTGCTCTTTCTACAGAAAAAAGTTAAAAAAGGTATTAGCCTGCTCGGTGAAATCATTTAGAATGCTGAGTAGTGTGTAAACTGCAAATATTAGAGAATGATGCAATGTTATAAAATAAACACTTTGGCCTCGATTCATCAAGACTTATCGAATTGGTTAACGACAGTTCGGTAAAATACCGAATTCGTTAAGTTGATTTCAGGATTCATCAAATTTATCTACAGCTGTTAGCGAGCATTCGGTAATAATTCGTTAGTGATGCGTTAAAACGGAAGAAAGTGCAAATGGAGCCATTTGATGTGGTTAGGTATTAGCTGAGAGTGATTCAAAGGCGCAGAAGGGCAAGAATAAGGTATAGAACCACATCAATTTGCAAGAGAATGGATTTATTTGCTATACCAGAACATCTGCATTTCTCTTGAATCATCTTGTAAGAGAACATAGGCAGTGCCAGATTTGACTAATTTGCTAGCTGCACTACATTTTTCAGAAAAGGCTCCTATCAAGCCGTAGCTGGCGAAATTGTGGAATTGTCCCAAGCCACTTCCAGAATCCTGGTCCAGGTGTTAAATCCTATTCGGAATGTTGCTATGTGGTGTTCAAAGGACTGCCTTTTACCCACAATTCCATGGGAATCTTATGGCCTTGTGTTAAATTACCGCTGTAAAATGGAAATATCGTCACGTTACCGAATGGTTACCGAATGTGGAAAAACCTTGATGAATACAACTAGAAATCGATAAACTTCGAATTCGGTAATTTAACAAACTGGAAAAAGTTATCTCAAAGACAATGATGAATCGAGGCCTATGTAACTGAAAATAAAAATATGAGACTATTTTCTTTGCTACTAATTCTCTAGTAATTATCCGTACTACACAACCAATTCATTATATCAATTTTTTTTCTCGCTTCACTGTCACTTTCATTTCCCCTTCCTACCAGGCCACAATTTTTCTTTCCTTCTCTTCACCTTTTTGGAAGAAAATGTGCAGTTTTTGCGCATGCATTTTTCACATTAAAATTTGCATTTATGTGCAAATTTTTCCATACGGATTTCCACAGCATGCAAACATTTGCATACAAATGCAAATTTGAATGTGAAAACCGCATGTGAAAGAACAGAACCCTGTCTTAGAACTGCTGGATGAGCCTGACTCGTTCATACCGGTTTCAGCTATTTTCCCTGGACAAATCAGGCTCGTCCATACCCCCAGGAAGGCTATAGGAGCACTATCGTGAAAAACTGTAACATTTAAAATACTTGTAAACACATACACATAAAAAGTACATTTCTTAAAGAGTAAGGCCTCATTCACATTAGGCAACGCGTACGGCTGTGCTTTCGGGACGCAAGTGTACCCGATCGCATGCCATTCGCTTTGCCGTGTGCTGCTGATTCCATTCATTACAGTGAATGCGTGCAGCAGTGCGATAGCGCATTGCACTGCAGCACGCATACTCTGAACATCAGAAGTGCTCTCTATGCACTTCTGATGTTCTTACTGATCGCATACCATAAGCGCTGCTGAAATGCATATAGTGTGAATGAGGCCTAAAATGAGTTATACCCTGTAGATTACTTTTCTCCTATGTTGCTGTCACTTCCAGTAGATAGTAGAACTCTGACAGAATTGAGAGATTTTGGGCTAGTCCATGTCCTTATAGGGCAGGCATATCCAAAGTCCAGCCTGGGGCCCAAATGCGCTGAGCCATTTCTGGTGGTCCCCAAAGCTTTCTACAGTTGCTCGCTTACAGGGGCCAGCAGCAGTTATAGGTACGGATTAGCACCTGCCACTATGCCAGCAGCAGTAACAGCCACTGATTAGCAGCTGCCACTGTGCCAGCACCCAGCAGCAGTAACAGCCACTGATTAGCAGATGCCACTGTGCCAGCAGCAGTAACAGCCACTGATTAGCAGATGCCACTGTGCCAGCAGCAGTAACAGCCACTGATTAGCAGCTACCACTATGCCAGCAGCAGTAACAACCACTGATTAGCTGTTGCCATTGTGCCAGCAGCAGTAACAGCCGCTGATTAGCACCCGCCACTGTGCCGGCAGCAGTAACAGCCACCGATTATCAGCTACCACTGTGCCAGCAGCAGTAACAGCCGCTGATTAGCACCCGCCACTGTGCCGGCAGCAGTAACAGCCACCGATTATCAGCTACCACTGTGCCAGCAGCAGTAACAGCCACTGATTAGCAGCCGCCACTGTGCCGGCAGCAGTAACAGCCACCGATTATCAGCTACCACTGTGCCAGCAGCAGTAACAGCCACTGATTAGCAGCCACCACTGTGCCGGCAGCAGTAACAGCCACCGATTATCAGCTACCACTGTGCCAGCAGCAGTTACAGCCACTGATTAGCAGCCGCCACTGTGCCGGCAGCAGTAACAGCCACCGATTATCAGCTACCACTGTGCCAGCAGCAGTAACAGCCACTGATTAGCAGCCACCACTGTGCCGGCAGCAGTAACAGCCACCGATTATCAGCTACCACTGTGCCAGCAGCAGTTACAGCCACTGATTAGCAGCCGCCACTGTGCCGGCAGCAGTAACAGCCACCGATTATCAGCTACCACTGTGCCAGCAGCAGTAACAGCCACTGATTAGCAGCCACCACTGTGCCGGCAGCAGTAACAGCCACCGATTATCAGCTACCACTGTGCCAGCAGCAGTAACAGCCACTGATTAGCATCCACCACTATGCCACTATGCCAGCAGCAGCTGCCACTGATCGGCAGCTGTCGATGTGCTAACTGCACATGGTATATGAAATATTTCCTGTGAAAATGGCTTGGCAAAATGTCACAGGCATAATGCACCTAATGGCAATCACTAAAAATTAATTTAATTTCGCTAGTTCGGCCCCCTGTGTACTCTCAAGAACGGCGATATGGCCCTTGGCCTAAAACAATTGAGGCCCCGATTCATCATTGTCTTTGAGATAACTTTTTCCAGTTTGTTAAATTACCGAATTCGAAGTTTATCGATTTCTAGCTGTATTCATCAAGGTTTTTCCGCGTTCGGTGTGAATTCGATAAAATATCGATAACAATTCGGTAAACATTCGGTAACGTGTCGATATTTCCATTTTACAGCGGTAATTTAACACAAGGCCATAAGATTCCCGTGGAATTGTGGGTAAAAGGCAGTCCTTTGAACACTAGGTAGCAACATTCTGAATAGGGCTTGACACCTGGACCAGGATTCTGGAAGTGGCTTGGGACAATCCCACAATTTCGCCAGCTGCGGCTTGATAGGAGCCTTTTCTAAAAAAATATAGTGCAGCTATCAAATTAGCCCTGGCACTGCCTGTGTTCTCTTACAAGATGATTCAAGAGAAATGCAGATGTCCTGGTATAGCAAATAAATCTATTCTCTTGCAAATTGATATGGTTCTAGACCTTATTCTTGCCCTTCTGCGCCTTTGAATCACTCTCAGCTGATACATAACCACTTCAAATGGCTCCATCTTCTCTGTCAGCAATGATCTGACAGAAATAACGACAGAGCAGTGAAGGAGATAACTAATCCTAAATGTAACGCTAAACCACGCCCACTTTTTTCTTTTCATGAATTGCACTTTCTTCTGTTTTAACGCATCATTACCGAATGATTACCGAATTAATACCAAATGCTCGCTAACAGCTGTAGATAAATTTGATGAATCCTGAAATCAACTTAACGAATTCGGTCTTTTACCGAGCTGTCGTTAACCAATTTGATAAGTCTTGATGAATTGAGGCCACCCATGTCATAGGGGATTTTCAGTATTTCCTTTATTCCTTACAAAAGCACTGAAAAAAAGGATCTACACAAAGATATCTCAGCCAGCCTTCCTACTTGCTTTTAAAAATAAAGAAAGCCCTGAAAATTCCCCATGAGGAGATGGGCTTGTCAGATTTTACTACCTACTGTAAGTGACAGTAACCTAGGAAAAAAATAATTTATAGTATATTTTAGTCTGGGAAAAATAAACATTTAATAACTATGCACACATATGCATTTTAAGTTTTACATTTTTTTGTGATAGTCTTTTTAAGAAGTTGGAAGCACGGACAGACAATGAGTGTAATAACGACTTGCCTGATATATGATTTTCTTATGAATTATTTAGCTGCATTCAGCAGCAGTGAGCACGTGTTTGCTTTTGGAAAGCGAGAGTTGGCATTGTAAAATCTAAATCACATCGGGCTTAAAGAGACTCTGAAGTCTCCAAAAAAATGAGGTTTTTACTTTACAAACCTCTTTAACATAATTGCCCCACGCTGCAGCCCTGCGGCTGAAAACTCCATAAATCACCCCTAACTTCTCGGGCAAAATCCACAACTTTCCAGGTCGTGGATTTTGCTGCCCTAAGGAGGCAGAGCTTTGGGCTGTAGCTCTGCCTCCATGTGCGTCAATCAGCGCTGACTGCCGGCTCTCCCCCGCCCCTCTCAGTGAAAGAAGACTGAGAGGTGCGGGGAGAGGCGGTGATCCGCGCTGATTGACGCGCATAAAGGCAGAGCTGCAGCCCAAATCTCTGCCTCTATGTGGAAGGAGCCCCACGATGTGCCCCAGGGAGTTTGGGGTGATTTATGGAGTTTTCAGCCGCTGGGATGTGGCGTTTTAGGAGGGGCAATTATGTTAACTACATAATGACCGGGTCAGACCGCGGCGGCAGCCCCAGGATCGCCTAACACAAATTGGCGACAAGTCCTGGGGCTGCAGTTTGCAGGAGATCGCACGCAGGCTGAGCTCGCATCTCCTGCTCGAGGGGTAGAGCTCCGCCCCGCCATCAGATTCCGAGCAGCGATCGAGAGACTGTTAGACGGCGAAACCGCCATCTTTTCTGTTAGTACAGCGCTGCGATCAGCAGTAGCGCTGTACTGGGGACAGCCGTGTGACTTGGCTGTCCCCCTGGGGCACTTGAGAGCGATCGGCTGTCATAGGCAGAAGCCTATGACAGCCGATTGCCAGGATTGGCCTGTTGGGGGGAGGGAGGGGATTCAAAAAAAAAGAAACAGTAAAAAAATATTGAATAAGCAATAGCAAATATTTATAAAAAAAATATACACAGGGAGCTCTGTTGGTGGGGAGAATAGGGAGGGGGGGGGGGGGGGGGGGAGTGTGTGTGAAGCACTTGTGTGCTGTGTTGTGCGGCCCTGCAGCTTGGCCATAAAGCTGCAGTGGCCAATTTTGATAAAAATAGCCTGGTCTTTAGGGGGGTTTACCACTGTGGTCCTCAAGTGGTTAAAGAGGTTTTTAAAGGAAAAACCTCATTTTTTGGAGACTTCAGAGTCTCTTTAAAGGAAACACAAGGTGAAAATAAACTGAGGAGATAAACAATTTTATGTATCCTCCTCCTCCTAAAAGTGACTTTTTTTTAGATATTCTATAATTTTATTTTATATCTAAATCTACTTTTGAAAGGAATACTGTAGGGGGTCTGGGAAAAATGAATTGAACTTACCCCGGACTTCTAATGGTCCCCCGCAGACATCCTGTGCCCACACAGCCACTCACTGATGCTCCGGCCCCGCCTCCGGTTCACTTCTGGAATTTCAGACTTTAAAGTCTGAAAACCACTGTGCCTGTGGGGCCATGTCCTCACTCCCGCTGACGTCACCAGGAGTGTACTGCGCAGACACAGACCATACTGGCTGGTCTGTGCTGATTGGCTGTTATCTGCATAGAGCGTCCAACTCACCGATTGGGAGCCAGATTACCAATAATTTACATAAGCGTCTATTAGACACCTGCCAATGCCCACAACCCAAATGATTTGACACACCCACAGCAGCTCCAAAATATTGGACTATGTTGAATTAACCCCGATTTGATATTGAGTGCCCACTGGGACTTTGTTGCTTTGATGTCATGTAGCAGTGCCACTGGTCTTTCGGTAAGAGCCAGGGCTGTGGAGTCGGTACAAAAATCATCCAACTTCCAACTCCTCAGTTTATGAGTATCCAAAATTGCTCTGATTTCGACTCCTCAAATCTGACTCCACAAATCTGACTCCACATCCCTGGCAGGTCTATGGAGTGGTGTACAAAATAATTCAAATTCAGCATCTCAGTTCATGAAACCTTCGACTCCAGTTACCCAAAAATTGCTCTGACTCCACAGCCCTAGGACACCCTCTGATCATTTTGGCATAACCTGTTATTGGTGCCCAGATTCTGTTCTACCCTTATCCAAAAATGCAACACACACAAACGCATTGATGGAATCCCTAATATGTGTTCGCAAACGCCTGGATTTGCAGAAAAGCATGGCAATGTATTGGATGTGTTTGGGCCCTTACATTTTATATTTGATCCCTAGAGTGTAGATATAGAATTTCTGTCTAAAGGACGACTGTAACAACTCCCCCTTCCCCCCCAAAACAAAGTTAGATACTCATCCAATAGGAGGAAAGGCTCTGAATCCCTAAGGGCCCATTCACCGCAGACGTTTTGCAAGAGTGATTTTTCAGCGGAAAAATCACTGAACACTGCGGCAATTTTTACGCGATCGCATTTAGCGCTTTTATAGCACTGAAACTGAACTGAAAATGGTGCAGGCGACGCGTTTGCGTTTCACGATTTTGTGCGATTTGCGGTGATTTGCGCAAATCGCCCAAGTAAGAATGGTAAGGTTTAATTACACTAGCGCTTTCAAAAGCGCTAGTGTTTGAGCATTTTGCCAAAATCACCGCCAAAACGCTCAAGTGTGAATGGGCTCTTAGTCCCTTTCTGTTCCTCTCTGCGTCCCCTCGTTCCACTGCTGAGCAAATATCATGTTGAAGAGGCCTTCGGGTCTCCTCAGAAGCCTACAGAAATACTTGGGGCTGAATACTATTGAAAAATGAGTGGCTGCGTACTGTACATGCGTGAGCACAGACTCGCACATGCTCAGTACGGAGACACTCATCTTCCAAAGTCGCAGCCGTGGAAGAGTTTAACAGGGGCCCAGCAGTGGAACAAGGGGATGCAGAGAGGAATGGGAAGGCTTCCCTCCTCTTAGGTGAGTATCGACTGTTTTCGTTTTAATAGGTTACAGTGGCCTTTCAAAATTAACACAGTAACTAAGCAGCCTGGGGTGACCCAAAAACACTTGGAAAGTATAGGGGACTAAAAGAGACCGAAAAGCCCTCCTACTAAAAAGCAATGCTTGGTGTGATTTGCCTTCTTAAAACAGAAGTTATTTGCGATAATTCAGCTTTGATTGAACATCTGTGCTTACCCATAATGCATGGCTACTGAATATGTAAATTATCTCTGTATGCCCCTGAAAGCCAGGCTAGCATCCAGAACCGCTAGTGTCTAGCAAGCCTACAGCTTTAATTTTACAGAGCCACACCAACCCCACACATTCAAATTTAGAAATCTATTATGGTCATATGTGACGAGGAAAACCAACCTGTACACTTAAAGAGAACCTGAACTTAAAAGTCAAAATAACCCTACCCAGGTCATACTTACCTCCTGTGTAGTCTACTCCTCAATCTCTTTCTCCTCTTCTGCGTCCCATTTGTACACTGTGATCAATGGAATTCTCCGTCCTCCATTTTAAATGGCTATTCCCCATAACAGCTTCCTGGTCAGCACACTGTTAAACTGTAATATCACCCACTTGAGCCATGGGGAAACAGACATTACCTTGCACATTCAATTGTAACTGACAGCTGCCGATATATAACTGACAGCAACTGGTATATTTCAGTTCTGACAAAATATTGTCAGAACTGGAAGGGATCACTGTGAGAAGAAAATGGTGAGCCTCTGAGAGGAACTGACAGCGAGGTTAGTATGTAATATTCATTTGCAGCTACATCATGTGTTTGTTTTAAATAATTTTACTCGCTTCAGGTTCCCTTTAAGGAGGCCATAAATCAGGGGACTTGGTGGCTGATCGACTATCCGATTCGATCAATGATGCCTCCAATTGTACGTATCGATCAGACAAGCTGTAAGATGTAGGGCTGACATTTCCGATCTGGTTGGTGGTAACGACATGTGATACCAGGACGAGTGACAAATGTGAAGGGACCCCAGACACTGCCCCCCCCCATACAAAATGTGCCTCCCAGTGCCTCGTGCAGTATACTTAACCTGTCAGTGTCCGCCGCTGGCTCCGTGCGGCATCCTCCAACCACACCCACCCCACATGGTTGCCGGCGCTATATGTGGGTTAGTGTGTGACGTCACACACGCCCCCATGTTACGCTGGCAACCATGTGGGGCGCATGTATGTAAACAGAGCACGGAGCCGGGGCGGACACAGACAAGTATACTGCAGTATATACTGGGCACATTTACACTAGGAGGGCCAGCGTGGCGGGAGGGCTGCAGCGAGGCGACATCACAAGGCCGATTCCTGAGAGATTTTATGCTGAAATCAGTGTATGGGCAGGCAGCAGATCTCGCTCTGATCAGATTCGATCTGTGTCATGGTCGATCTGCCCATATGTCATCTGATGTATGGGCACCTTAAAGTGTAACTGTTGGGCATAAAATCAATTCTTTATTTGTATCTGGTAAACAAGTAATAAGGATGCTAACCAGGCAATCCAAAAGTTAAAATCACGATTACTTTTCCTGTTGATAAATGATCATTCCCCAGTTTACCTGACTTATTTGGTACACACAGAATTTGGTACACACAAAGGAACCTGCAGGGCATGCTGGGTTGTCCTTTTTGCTTCTCTACTTCCCCCTCAGACTTAACTAATGCCACTTGTTTGGCTGAAGCCTCTTTCCCTCCTGTTTCTCCCTACCACACCTCTGTTCCTCTCTGATTGGCCAATATTTCTCATGCTGAGACAATGCACTTTCTATAGTTAAGGGGGGGGGGGGGGCAAAGGAGAGTAAGGGAGGAAATGGCATCAGTATTGGCTTCAAAATAGCCACAGTTAAAATGGGAAATGCTAAGAAAGATTTTCTCTTTTTTTATTATAGAAAAATCACTAAAATCAAAACGTGGGCAGTGTAATACATATGTAAGTAGAGCAAGTATTTATCAATTTATATATGTGTTTGTTTTCTGAGATAGTATGGCTGACAGCTCAACTTTAAGTCCAGTTATTTACAAGTTGCTATTTGAGTTGTTAGCTGTATTCTACTAATATAATCAAACATAAAGCAACAGGTGAAATGCTACCAGTGCTCCAGGTCTACTCCTCTTTCATCACCAGCTAAAATCCACTGGGTATTTTCTACAGATCTCCACCCTGTCACATGACTCACATAATGAGATGCAGAAATGACCGCATCTGTCACTACCAATCTAAATCTATAATAACAAGGTGCTGAATTCTGAATACTGTTATTATAAAGAAGCGGTGCAGACTGGTCTTGCCTGTGAGGTCACCTTGAAGTGGATCAGAGGCTGCCCTTTGTGAGGGTGTAACCTCCACTTTTACCAATGGAGGACAGAGTGCATAGTTTGTGAACCGGTAAGGGGATCAAATGACCATTAATGGGTCACCTGCAAAGATTCCGTCAGGTGCATATCCTGGGTAGAGGTATACCCTGAGCACTATAACTTCATGCAGTCACTGTTCTGTGGGTGTATCTCCAGTGAACAGTGCACAACAACAGTGTTAACAGTACACATCTACTAGTACTAGTGATCCCAATGAACTAGAGATTGCATGGCATACCCCCCAGGACTAGTGATCTAAGTGGACAGGCCTCAGTATTATTGAGGATGGCAGTCTGTCCCCAAGTACTAACAAACCCAGGAGACAGTTTCCAGAACCGCTGATCACAGTTCACCTTTCATATGGGTTAGTGCTTTCATTTTTTCTGGACTGCAGATTGTATTGCCATTCATTTGATGAATGGCACATCTTCACTCCGAGTACCAGCTAATCCTGTCAATGGAACAGGGAATCTGTTGGTATGGATATGGTGCCACCCTGGCATATTTTGCAACCGGCCTAAGTAAACACAGCAGACAGCCTTTAGCACTAGTGGCTACAGCAGACAGACCTCAGCATTAGTGGCTACTACGGCAGACAGACCTCAGCACTAGTGGCTACGGCAGACAGACCTCAGCACTAGTGGCTACGGCAGACAGACCTCAGCACTAGTGGCTACGGCAGACAGACCTCAGCACTAGTGGCTACGGCAGACAGACCTCAGCACTAGTGGCTACGGCAGACAGACCTCAGCACTAGTGGCTACGGCAGACAGACCTCAGCACTAGTGGCTACGGCAGACAGACCTCAGCACTAGTGGCTACGGCAGACAGACCTCAGCACTAGTGGCTACGGCAGACAGACCTCAGCACTAGTGACTACGGCAGACAGACCTCAGCACTAGTGGCTACGGCAGACAGACCTCAGCACTAGTGGCTACGGCAGACAGACCTCAGCACTAGTGGCTACGGCAGACAGACCTCAGCACTAGTGGCTACGGCAGACAGACCTCAGCACTAGTGGCTACGGCAGACAGACCTCAGCACTAGTGGCTACGGCAGACAGACCTCAGCACTAGTGACTACGGCAGACAGACCTCAGCACTAGTGACTACGGCAGACAGACCTCAGCACTAGTGGTTACAGCAGACAGCATTTGTGATTACAGAAGACAGACCTCAGACAGAAGACAGACCTCAGCACATTTGTGATTACAGAAGACAGACCTCAGCACTAGTGGCTACAGCAGACAGAACACAGCACTAGAGATTACAGCAGCCAGACCTCAGCACTTGTGACTACAGCAGACAGACCTCAGCACTAGTGACTATGGCAGACAGACCTCAGCACTTGTGACTACAGCAGACAGACCTCAGCACTTGTGACTACAGCAGACAGACCTCAGCACTTGTGACTACAGCAGACAGACCTTAGCACTTGTGACTACAGCAGACAGAGCTCGGCACTAGAGATCACAGCAGCCAGAGCTCAGCACTAGAGATCACAGCAGACAGACCTCAGCATTAGAGATCACAGCAGACAGAGCTAAGCACTAGTGGCTACAGCAGACAGAACTCAGCACTAGAGATTACAGCAGACAGAGCTCAGCACTAGAGATTACAGCAGCCAGCCAGACCACTAGTGACTATGGCAGACAGACCTCAGCACTTGTGACTACAGCAGACAGACCTCAGCACTTGTGACTACAGCAGACAGACCTCAGCACTTGTGACTACAGCAGACAGACCTCAGCACTTGTGACTACAGCAGACAGACCTCAGCACTTGTGACTACAGCAGACAGACCTCAGCACTTGTGACTACAGCAGACAGACCTCAGCACTTGTGACTACAGCAGACAGACCTCAGCACTTGTGACTACAGCAGACAGACCTCAGCACTTGTGACTACAGCAGACAGACCTCAGCACTTGTGACTACAGCAGACAGACCTCAGCACTTGTGACTACAGCAGACAGACCTCAGCACTTGTGACTACAGCAGACAGACCTCAGCACTTGTGACTACAGCAGACAGACCTCAGCACTTGTGACTACAGCAGACAGACCTCAGCACTTGTGACTACAGCAGACAGACCTCAGCACTTGTGACTACAGCAGACAGGACTCAGCACTAGTGACTACGGCAGACAGGACTCAGCACTAGTGACTACGGCAGACAGACCTCAGCACTAGTGACTACGGCAGACAGACCTCAGCACTAGTGACTACGGCAGACAGACCTCAGCACTAGTGACTACGGCAGACAGACCTCAGCACTTGTGACTACGGCAGACAGACCTCAGCACTTGTGACTACAGCAGACAGAGCTCAGCACTAGAGATCACAGCAGCCAGAGCTCAGCACTAGTGACTACAGCAGACAGACCTCAGCACTAGTGACTACGGCAGACAGACCTCAGCACTAGTGACTACGGCAGACAGACCTCAGCACTAGTGACTACGGAAGACAGACCTCAGCACTAGTGACTACGGAAGACAGACCTCAGCACTAGTGACTACGGAAGACAGACCTCAGCACTAGAGATCACAGCAGACAGAGCTCAGCACTAGAGATCACAGCAGACAGACCTCAGCATTAGAGATCACAGCAGACAGAGCTCAGCACTAGTGGCTACAGCAGCCAAACCTCAGCACTTGTGACTACAGCAGCCAGACCTCAGCACTAGAGATCACAGCAGCCAGAGCTCAGCACTAGTGACTACAGCAGACAGACCTCAGCACTTGTGACTACAGCAGCCAGACCTCAGCACTTGTGACTACAGCAGCCAGACCTCAGCACTTGTGACTACAGCAGACAGACCTCAGCACTAGTGACTACAGCAGCCAGACCTCAGCACTTGTGACTACAGCAGCCAGACCTCAGCACTTGTGACTACAGCAGACAGAGCTCAGCACTAGTGGCTACAGCAGCCAGACCTCAGCACTAGTGACTACAGCAGACAGAGCTCAGCACTAGAGATCACAGCAGACAGAGCTCAGCACTAGAGATAATAGCAGACAGACCTCAGCTCTAGAGATTAAAGCAGACAGATCTCAGAATTAGTGACTACAGCAGACAGACCTCAGCACTAGAGATCACAGCAGACAGACCTCAGCACTAGTGACTACGGAAGACAGACCTCAGCACTAGAGATCACAGCAGACAGACCTCAGCATTAGAGATCACAGCAGACAGAGCTCAGCACTAGTGGCTACAGCAGCCAAACCTCAGCACTTGTGACTACAGCAGACAGACCTCAGCACTTGTGACTACAGCAGCCAGACCTCAACACTTGTGACTACAGCAGCCAGACCTCAGCACTTGTGACTACAGCAGCCAGACCTCAGCACTAGAGATCACAGCAGCCAGAGCTCAGCACTAGTGACTACAGCAGACAGACCTCAGCACTTGTGACTACAGCAGCCAGACCTCAGCACTTGTGACTACAGCAGCCAGACCTCAGCACTTGTGACTACAGCAGACAGACCTCAGCACTAGTGACTACAGCAGCCAGACCTCAGCACTTGTGACTACAGCAGCCAGACCTCAGCACTAGTGACTACAGCAGACAGAGCTCAGCACTAGTGGCTACAGCAGCCAGACCTCAGCACTAGTGACTACAGCAGACAGAGCTCAGCACTAGAGATCACAGCAGACAGAGCTCAGCACTAGAGATAATAGCAGACAGACCTCAGCTCTAGAGATTAAAGCAGACAGATCTCAGAATTAGTGACTACAGCAGACAGACCTCAGCACTAGAGATCACAGCAGACAGACCTCAGCACTAGTGACTACGGAAGACAGACCTCAGCACTAGTGACTACGGCAGACAGACCTCAGCACTAGTGACTACGGCAGACAGACCTCAGCACTAGTGACTACGGCAGACAGACCTCAGCACTAGTGACTACGGCAGACAGACCTCAGCACTAGTGACTACGGCAGACAGACCTCAGCACTAGTGACTACGGCAGACAGACCTCAGCACTAGTGACTACGGCAGACAGACCTCAGCACTAGTGACTACGGCAGACAGACCTCAGCACTAGTGACTACGGCAGACAGACCTCAGCACTAGTGACTACGGCAGACAGACCTCAGCACTAGTGACTACGGCAGACAGACCTCAGCACTAGTGACTACGGCAGACAGACCTCAGCACTAGTGACTACGGCAGACAGACCTCAGCACTAGTGACTACGGCAGACAGACCTCAGCACTAGTGACTACGGAAGACAGACCTCAGCACTAGTGACTACGGAAGACAGACCTCAGCACTAGTGACTACGGAAGACAGACCTCAGCACTAGAGATCACAGCAGACAGAGCTCAGCACTAGAGATCACAGCAGACAGACCTCAGCATTAGAGATCACAGCAGACAGAGCTCAGCACTAGTGGCTACAGCAGCCAAACCTCAGCACTTGTGACTACAGCAGACAGACCTCAACACTTGTGACTACAGCAGCCAGACCTCAGCACTTGTGACTACAGCAGCCAGACCTCAGCACTAGAGATCACAGCAGCCAGAGCTCAGCACTAGTGACTACAGCAGACAGACCTCAGCACTTGTGACTACAGCAGCCAGACCTCAGCACTTGTGACTACAGCAGCCAGACCTCAGCACTTGTGACTACAGCAGACAGACCTCAGCACTAGTGACTACAGCAGCCAGACCTCAGCACTTGTGACTACAGCAGCCAGACCTCAGCACTTGTGACTACAGCAGACAGAGCTCAGCACTAGTGGCTACAGCAGCCAGACCTCAGCACTAGTGACTACAGCAGACAGAGCTCAGCACTAGAGATCACAGCAGACAGAGCTCAGCACTAGAGATAATAGCAGACAGACCTCAGCTCTAGAGATTAAAGCAGACAGATCTCAGAATTAGTGACTACAGCAGACAGACCTCAGCACTAGAGATCACAGCAGACAGACCTCAGCACTAGTGACTACGGAAGACAGACCTCAGCACTAGAGATCACAGCAGACAGACCTCAGCATTAGAGATCACAGCAGACAGAGCTCAGCACTAGTGGCTACAGCAGCCAAACCTCAGCACTTGTGACTACAGCAGACAGACCTCAGCACTTGTGACTACAGCAGCCAGACCTCAACACTTGTGACTACAGCAGCCAGACCTCAGCACTTGTGACTACAGCAGCCAGACCTCAGCACTAGAGATCACAGCAGCCAGAGCTCAGCACTAGTGACTACAGCAGACAGACCTCAGCACTTGTGACTACAGCAGCCAGACCTCAGCACTTGTGACTACAGCAGCCAGACCTCAGCACTTGTGACTACAGCAGACAGACCTCAGCACTAGTGACTACAGCAGCCAGACCTCAGCACTTGTGACTACAGCAGCCAGACCTCAGCACTAGTGACTACAGCAGACAGAGCTCAGCACTAGTGGCTACAGCAGCCAGACCTCAGCACTAGTGACTACAGCAGACAGAGCTCAGCACTAGAGATCACAGCAGACAGACCTCAGCTCTAGAGATTAAAGCAGACAGATCTCAGAATTAGTGACTACAGCAGACAGACCTCAGCACTAGAGATCACAGCAGACAGACCTCAGCACTAGTGACTACGGAAGACAGACCTCAGCACTAGTGACTACGGCAGACAGACCTCAGCACTAGTGACTACGGCAGACAGACCTCAGCACTAGTGACTACGGCAGACAGACCTCAGCACTAGTGACTACGGCAGACAGACCTCAGCACTAGTGACTACGGCAGACAGACCTCAGCACTAGTGACTACGGCAGACAGACCTCAGCACTAGTGACTACGGCAGACAGACCTCAGCACTAGTGACTACGGCAGACAGACCTCAGCACTAGTGACTACGGCAGACAGACCTCAGCACTAGTGACTACGGCAGACAGACCTCAGCACTAGTGACTACGGCAGACAGACCTCAGCACTAGTGACTACATTTATCCACAGACCCTGAACAAGCATGCAGCAGATCAGGTGTTTTTGACATTATTGTCATATCTGACAAGATTAGCTGCATGCTTGTTTCGGGTACATATTGTTCCTGCGCCGCGTAGTTTGGTTCGGGGAGAGCCGAATGACAGCTCTTCCTGCTGCCGCTAAACTTCGAGGTGGTGTTACATGCTATTCCTCCTCTGAGTTATCGCAGCTCTGAGTGAGATGTAATTTCAGGGTCTGGCAGCCGCCAGAGCGGGACGTGCAGCATAGCATTGCTGCTATGACGGCGCCCAGCTGAGAAATAACCTGCTTTGGCTTGTTTCTGGTGTGAATCAGACACTACTGCACCCAAACAGATCAGCAGGGTTGCCAGGCAACTGGTATTGCTTAAAAGGAAATAAATATGGCAGCCTCCGTATCTCTCTCACTTCAGTTGTTCTTTAAAGACAAGTGATCGCTGCGGGTGGCTGCATCGTGCAACATCATTTACCAAGGCTTTGTTAAACGATGCCGCTGAAAATCACTGTAAAACTCCCTTTGTGGGTATGGGCCTTAAAGGGAACCTGAGATCAATAGCCTCTCAGGTTCCATACTTACCTGGGGCTTCCTTAAGCCCCCTTAAAGTGATCATAAGATGGCGATACAAACACAAAATATACATACATGGGGCATCCTCCAGCCCCCTCTGGCCTGATCGCTCCCACGGCGTTCTCTTCTCCCTCCTCGTTCTTCTGCAATTGGCCTTGGAGAGTCCTCCGGTCTGGGGCCAAATGCGCATGCGCGGCCCAGCTGCAAGCATGTTCCTGAAGCGTTCTGCGCAGAATGCTCTCTGTGATGGTAGTGCGTCTTGCCGGATTGCACATGCGCCGACTGGCCCCGACTGATAGGTTTTTCGGGGCCGGTACCGAGCGAACGGAGAGAGAAAAGAGGACTCCATGGGAGTGATCAGGCTGGAGGAAGCCCCAGGTAGGTTTTATTGAGGGGTCCCCTTTTCTGGTACACTTTAAGGCTGCTCGTCCCTCGCCATCTCCCTGGGTGGCTCTGGTCTCTGGCAATTCATCCCGAAAGCCTGGCCAAGTTGCACTTTGTTAAGCATGCGCGGCCTGGCCAGGCGTACACCCACGGCATTCTCTGGTCCTTAAAGGACAACTGAAGTGAAATGAATATTTAGGCTGCCATATTTACTTTCTTTTAAACAATACTAGTTGCCTGGCAGCCCTGCAGGTCTATTTGGCTGCAGTAGTGGCTATAGTATGGCAGCCTCCATATCCCTCTCATTTCAGGTGCCCTTTAATAAGCCAGAGACTGCTGGTACGTAAGTGGTTAACAGGGTGCCTCTAGGTATGAATATTGTAAACCAGGGGTGCTGATTAGGTAGATTGTGATCTACCAGTACATCGTTAAGGACTTCTTGGTAGATCCCGACCCCACTACATTTTTCATTCTGTATATGCAAGTGTGCTTTGAAAATTGTACATAGGTAGATAATGTTGACTTGCTAATTTTTCAAAGTAGCTCACAAGCCAAAAAAAAAGTGTGGGCACCTCTGTTGTAAACTAACCCACTCCTTGCCCCCCCCCCCCCCCCCATTCCTTCAGATTGTAAGCTCACAAGTGCAGGGCTCTCTCACCCTTTAGTGTCCTGCAATCAGTTATACATTTTATTCATCACCTTACTTTTCTAAGTGTAATTACCAATTTCTTTATTTTGTACTTATTCTGTATTTTGGAGTGTGTTGGAACAAAGTCCCCAGCATTAGTGATCACAACACAAAGACAGTCCCCAACACCAGTGGTTACAGCACACAGTCTCCAGAACCAAGGATCACAGAACAGGAGTAGTACCACCAGTTCTGTAGGCAGAGGTGTCAGCAGCAGGGCACAGAGGTGGCAGAAGCAGGGCACAGAGGTGGCGGCAGCAGGGCACAGAGGTGGCAGAAGCAGGGCATAGAGGTGGCAGAAGCAGGGCATAGAGGTGGCAAAAGCAGAGCATAGAGGTGGCAGAAGCAGGGCACAGAGGTGGCAGAAGCAGGGCACAGAGGTGGCAGCAGCAGGGCACAGAGGTGGCAGAAGCAGGGCACAGAGGTGGCAGAAGCAGGGCTTAGAGGTGGCAGTAGCAGGGCATAGAGGTGGCAGAAGCAGGACAAAGAGGTGGCAGAAGCAGGGCACAGAGGTGGCAGAAGCAGGGCACAGAGGTGGCAGAAGCAGGGCACAGAAGTGGCAGCGGCAGGGCATAGAGGTGGCAGCAGCAGGGCATAGAGGTGGCAGAAGCAGGGCATAGAGGTGACAGCAGCAGGGCATAGAGGTGGCAGCAGCAGGGCATAGAGGTGACAGCAGCAGGGCATAGAGGTGACAGCAGCAGGGCATAGAGGTGGCAGAAGCAGGGCATAGAAGTGGCAGCAGCAGGGCATAGAGGTGGCAGCAGCAGGGCATAGAGGTGGCAAAAGCAGAGCATAGAGGTGGCAGAAGCAGGGCATAGAGGTGACAGAAGCAGGGCATAAGGTGGCAGAAGCAGGGCATAATGGTGGCAGAAGCAGGGCATAATGGTGGCAGCAGCAGGGCATAGAGGTGGCAGAAGCAGGGCATAGAGGTGGCAGAAGCAGGGCATAGAGGTGGCAGAAGCAGGGCACAGAGGTGGCAGAAGAAGGGGACAGAGGTGGCAGAAGCAGGGCACAGAGGTGACAGAAGCAGGGCTTAGAGGTGGCAGTAGCAGGGCATAGAGGTGGCAGAAGCAGGACAAAGAGGTGACAGAAGCAGGGCATAGAGGTGGCAGAAGCAGGGCACAGAGGTGGCAGAAGCAGGGCACAGAAGTGGCAGCGGCAGGGCATAGAGGTGGCAGCAGCAGGGCATAGAGGTGGCAGAAGCAGGGCATAGAGGTGGCAGCAGCAGGGCATAGAGGTGACAGCAGCAGGGCATAGAGGTGGCAGCAGCAGGGCATAGAAGTGGCAGCAGCAGGGCATAGAGGTGGCAGCAGCAGGGCATAGAAGTGGCAGCAGCAGGGCATAGAGGTGGCAGCAGCAGGTGGCAGAAGCAGGGCATAGAGGTGGCAAAAGCAGAGCATAGAGGTGGCAGAAGCAGGGCATAGAGGTGACAGAAGCAGGGCATAAGGTGGCAGAAGCAGGGCATAATGGTGGCAGAAGCAGGGCATAATGGTGGCAGCAGCAGGGCATAGAGGTGGCAGAAGCAGGGCATAGAGGTGGCAGAAGCAGGGCATAGAGGTGGCAGAAGCAGGGCACAGAGGTGGCAGAAGAAGGGCACAGAGGTGGCAGAAGCAGGGCACAGAGGTGACAGAAGCAGGGCACAGAGGTGGCAGAAGCAGGGCATAGAGGTGGCAGAAGCAGGGCATAGAGGTGGCAGAAGAAGGGCGTAGAGGTGGCAGAAGAAGGGCATGGAGGTTGCAGAAGCAGGGCATAGAAGTGGCAGCAGCAGGGCATAGAGGTGGCAGCAGCAGGTGGCAGAAGCAGGGCATAGAGGTGGCAAAAGCAGAGCATAGAGGTGGCAGAAGCAGGGCATAGAGGTGACAGAAGCAGGGCATAAGGTGGCAGAAGCAGGGCATAATGGTGGCAGAAGCAGGGCATAATGGTGGCGGCAGCAGCAGGGCAGAGGTGGCAGAAGCAGGGCATAGAGGTGGCAGAAGCAGGGCATAGAGGTGGCAGAAGCAGGGCACAGAGGTGGCAGAAGAAGGGCACAGAGGTGGCAGAAGCAGGGCACAGAGGTGACAGAAGCAGGGCACAGAGGTGGCAGAAGCAGGGCATAGAGGTGGCAGAAGCAGGGCATAGAGGTGGCAGAAGAAGGGCGTAGAGGTGGCAGAAGCAGGGCATAGAGGTGGCAGAAGAAGGGCGTAGAGGTGGCAGAAGAAGGGCATGGAGGTTGCAGAAGCAGGGCATAGAGGTGGCAGCAGCAGGGCATAGAGGTGGCAGCAGCAGGTACCAGAGTCAGTCTGGGCCCGGATCACTGCCTGGGTTTTTGTGTAGGGTTGAATCTGACATTAGCAGCAGTAGGAAGCGGGTCAGCAGCCGCTCGTGCATCTAGCAGGCCGCCCGCTGCCCCTCCTGCCAGTCTGCAGGGCTGGGGCACAATGGCAGCATCAGGCGACAGTCCCTGCCCCCCACTTCCCCTCCTCCAGCCTTACCTAGGGCGCTCTGTGCGGCCGGGCCCTGGATCAGGCTGTGGAAGGCCGCCCGCAACACGGCGCTGAAGGCTTTGGGGCTGAACTGCACCGGATCCGCTAACCGGTGTAACCCCCTCTGCGTCTCCTCCGACAGCTCCATTGTGACTGCGAGCAGCAGCGACCTTCCACCCGCACCACGTGACCAGAGCAGCTGACAGCCCAGAACTGTGTGTGTCTGTTGTGTGTCTGCTTCCTGCTTCTACCCAACTATGCTGGCCTCACTGTACACATGGGCTGATTGCTAGTAAGGGTTTTTTAATGCACTATGAATGTAGATCCAAGATATATAATATACAGAAGAGCTCCTTCTTGGCTTCCTCATCTACTGCATCACATCGGATACTGTTCTTTTGCTTCTCTTTGTAGCAATTCTGCTTGACTTACTTATGTTGTATTCTATTTAGAACCTCAAGGCTTGTTTCAAGCAGGGCCAGGGAGTAAAGTATAATTGCCACTGTGGTGAAAGTTACAACTTTGTAAGATTATGCAACCAGCAGCAATAATAGCTTTGCAACATTCCTGGAAAACCCCGCCCCAGGACTTGACGCCTTTCGGCGTTAGGCGATCCTGGGGCTGCCACCTTACCAACGCCTATCGGCGTTAGGCAGTCGGGAAGGAGTTAAAGGGAACCTGAGGTGAGAGGGATATAGAGGTTGCCATATTTATTTCCTTGTAAACAATGTCAGTTGCCTGGCAGTCCTGCTGATCTTCTGGCATAAGTAGTGTCTGAGTCAAAACCCTGGAACAAGCATATGGCTAATCCAGTGAAAGCAGAGTACCTGATCTGCTGCATGCCTATTCAGGGTCTATGGCTAAAAGTATTAAAGACGCATGTTCAGGAGGACTGCCAGGCAAAAATGAATGAATATGGCAGCCTCCATGTCCTTCTCAGCTTGGGTCCCCAAGGTGAGCCAATTGTACAATTGAAGCGAGAGGAGAGGACAATTTAAGTGAGAGGGATATGGCGGCTGCTGTATTTATTTCCTAAATTAAGCAATACCAGTTGCCTTCTGATCCTCTGCCTCTAATACTTTTAGCCCTAGACCCTAAACATGCAAATGCAAATCAGGTGTTTTTGACATTTGGCTCTATTCACAATCACACATATGGTAAGAGATTTTTTACCGCTATATTACCGGCAGTGATAATTTCTGCATTTTTTCCACATTCACTAAAAATGTTCCGCATGTTTTCAGCATGCGGGAATAATGTGTAAAAAAATTGGGGAAACGTGTAATTATATAGTAAACAAGCGGAAACCATCCGTAAAAAAAGGGGCATAAAAAAAATTTGTCAAAAAAAATAAAAAATTATAGTCCAGCACACAGCGCTCAAGGCTGAAGACTCCATTTAAAGGGAACCTTAACCCTGCAAAATAAAAAAGTTTCACTTACCCGGGGCGTCCCAATGACCCATGCAGCCGTCCTGTGCGCTCGCTGCTCCTCGAGTTTCCTCCGGACCCTGCTGCGCGTTCATTTTGTTTTCTGTCGACTGGGAGTCGGCCCCCGGTTACGCCTATTTTTGTCCACCTTGCTGCCGTCAAGCGTGGACACACTTGACAGTGGCATGGCGGACAAGAATACACGTGGCCAGGGCCAACTCTTAAGTCGGCCAAAAACTAAACTAAAGCGCAGCGGGGACCGGAGGACACTCGAGGAGCAGCGGGGGCACAGGACGGCTGCAGGGGTCTTGGGGAAGGCCTGGGTAAGTGAAACTTTTTTTATTGTGCAGGGTTAAGGTTCCCTTTAAATGGAGTCTTCAGCCTTGAGCCCTGTGTTTGCTGGACTATAATGTTTTACAATTTTTTGACAATTTTTTTTTTTATGCCCCTTTCTTTTACGGATGGTTTCCGCTTGTTTACTATATAATTACACGTTTCCCCAATTTTTTTTTATGCATTGTTCCCACATGCGGAAAACATGCGGCACATTTTTACACAAATAGGCCTGGAACCCACTGAAATCAGCAAACGCAAAACGCAACCGCTAGCGTTTTGTCTGAGCGGTTTGCAAGCGGATTCATGCGCGTTTTTGGTCGTGTTTTGCAACATTGTATTTTTTTGCCCAGCGGGTGCGTAGCGTTTTGCGTTTTTATCCTGATTGGTCCTGTGAATTATTTTTCATTTTGTTACAGTGTGCTGAACCGCAAAACGCTAGCAAAACCGCTCAGTTTAGGTTTTGCTGAGCATTTCCGCTAGCATTTCCATACTTTACATTGAAGCGCTAACGCTCCCAAAATGCTGCACGTCCTGCGTTTGCGTTTCTGAGAAACACAAACGCTCCTGTGGAAGTTGCCCCATCCATTAACATTAGCCCAGCGTTTTGGCAAACTGCTAGCGTATCGCAGTGCTGCCAAAACGCTGCCAAAAGCGCTCCTGTGGGTTCCAGCCCATAGAGCAGTGTTTTGGGTTATCCATTTCTTTGCCTAAGCTTGTACTCAGGGCTGTTATAAGCACTTTTAAAAATTAACATCTAGTATAAAACAACTTTATATTATATAATTAAACTAAACATAAATCATTTTGTAAAAAAAAAAAAGCATGTTTTTTTCAAATAAACATGAAAATGCCTGCTGTACAACCAATTTATATATTTCTCACCTTCTGCAACCTCCAGCAGCCTGCTTAGAGTAGGTTCACACTTGTTTTAAAAAAATATCCGTGGCTCAGTTTTTTGGCCCTGATCAAAAAACGGAGCCACGGATACCAATGTCAAAAATAGCAGCCTTCGTCTCTCACTCTCTCTCAAAAAAAAAAAACAAAAAAAAACAAAACGGATCCGTCTGCATTCCGGGGGATCCGTTTGAGAGCCTCAGAGGACAGTCCGGATTTGCAGGATTTTCACCAACCCGGATTGTTCCCTGATACACGGAGGAGTAGTGAAAATCTATGCAAAAATGAATCCCCCTCTACACAGGCTTCTTTGGACACAGAAACGGATCCGTTTTCTGTGTCCCAACCTGTGGGTGGGAAGGGGGTCACCATGCTGGAGGGGGTAGCAGCCAGGAAGGAGGTGACAGCAGGCGGCATGGAGGGGGGTCACCCCTCCTCACCTGGGTCCCCCATGTGGAACAAAAACGCAAACGCACGCAAAACGCAAAAACGCATATGCAGCAAAACGCTAACTTTCATGCACTGCCTAGTGTGTTCCCACCCTAATGATATGTATGCCACAATGCCTCTAGTATTTAGCCTCTAGCGTTCGTCACATGACACAGGTGCACTGGGAAAAAAGACACAGGGAGGAGTGCTGCCGCATGGAGAGAAGACACGATGAGAGCTAGCTCTGCTGCCAACACCCTGCCTCAGTCATCCCCACAATGCCCACACCGCTATCAGCCAAAAATCGATTGATTGAGCATTGTTTGCGGCATCGATAAGTATATAGCCACTGTTACTCTCACCTATTGATATTTTGTTAGAAGGGTTGGAAATTAATCCTTGCTGAACCGCTGCTGGGGAGACATTCATTGTTTGTTCCTGTGACAGTTGGCGTAGTCGTTCAGAATACATTTCCTTAATTAAAGTAACATCTATCAAAGGTAATTATTTCCACTTCCTTTTGAAAAGATCTTTTTAACACTGTGTTGTTTCTGTGAGCTAACCAGTGAGAAGAAATCTCAAAAGGATACAGACAGTGATAAAATGCTGACGGAAGTTCCATCTGTGTCCTATTTTAGCCAAAACTAAAATAAAAAGATGCATACAGTGTCACTTTAAAATGGAACTCCGGGAGAAATTGACTTTACCCTATTTTTTCTCCCATCTGCTAAACGTTATGATAGTAACGGCTGCGTTGCAAATATAAGCCAGAAATAACTCTTCACACAGTAGAGTAGTCCGCTGATAGCTGTCAGGTTGCTCCTTCTGCTACACCATACATGTCAACCTCCGGCCCACGGGCCACATCTGGCCCTCAGAACCATTACATTTGACCCTCAAGTGGTTTCCCCACTTTGCATTATGTTTGCCTCTTTCTAGGCCACCAGCCATATGGGGGAGGGAGGAGGAAAGCACTAAATACTAAGAAACTGTATAGGGGAGGTAGGGGGAAAGCGTTACACACTAGGGAACTGTATAGGGGCGAGTGGGGGCCTCTAGACACCAGGGAACTGTATAGGCAAGGGAGGACCACTAGACATCAGGGAACTGTATAGGGGTTGGAGGGTGGGCCATTAGACACCAGGAAACTTTATAAGGGAGGAAGGTGGCCAGTAGACATTGAGGTTGGCCCACGACTAGGTCCTAGTGAACAATTTCGGCCCACTTTGTATTTGAGTTTGACATCCCTGTCCTACACCCTCCACTCTGGTTTCAGGTCAGTGATTGCAGTTAACTATGGTGGGGGTGTGGCCAAGACAGCAACTTAGGAGGGGTGTGGCATGGACCACCATGCTCTTTGAGAGAACTGGGCAGAGCCCTGCAATCCAGGCTAAAGAGGAATGCTTGGGAAATTACTCGTGACTGTCAGGTACAGACTTGGGAGAGCATATTTCTGCCTTACACTGGATTTTAATAGCTGTTATTACTGACATAACAGTTTAGGAACTCCTAGCAAAAGATGAAAAGAAAGCCGTTCCTATATTATTATTATTAATTTGTATTTATATAGTGTCAGCATCTTTTATGGTGCTATACAATAGGGAATACAAAATACAGACAGTTATAAAACAAAAGGGATATGTATAATAGACAATTTAAAAGGTCTGCTAATGCATTGTACATAGAGGTAGAAAATAAGAACCTGCAATTGCATAGCAGTAAAAACACATATGGGAAAGAGAGGCCTGTCCATTTAAACGTATGTTCTAAAGCAGGCCATACACACAGCAATTTTCCTGTTTGCATCCCGGCAGATTCTATGACTCATATTGAACCTGCCAGAAATCTTCTGCTCAACATTTTTGACTGATGGTATTGTCGCTAAAATTGACCGTAACTATCGATCAGACAGGATGAAAATCTCAGTTGATTGGGGGTAGGGCAGGAGAGGCGGTAGATCGATGGACAACGGTGTTGTACTACAGTGAGCCGTGCAACTCTGCGGTTTGATCGATTTTCAATAGACTTCCTGTGTAAGTATATTGCTAATTGATGTGCTATATGTAAAAATGATCGATCCCTCTCTGATCATTTCCACATCGGGTGGCCATCTATGTGTGTATGGCCACCCTAAGCAGTTAAATTGAACCTGCATTTAGGAAATTCACTTACCTATGTTCTCGGACAGTCCGATTGTTCCTGCTTGGTCAAGTACCTCTTTGGCATTCTTCGGACAGCCTTTGAAAGTACTTGCATCCCCAAGTATTTCCGAAGATGAGTCCCTCTGTACTGCGAACGCGCCAGTCCTGGCTCGCGCATGTGCTCTACGGATACGCCTGTCTTTGGACGTGATCAGGGATGCAAGTACGTCCAAAGGCTGCCTGAGGCGTACCGAAAAACTTCAATGGGGGATGAATCTGGAATGATGGGACGGAACGAGGTCCAGGAAGGCTCTAAGGCAGGCTTTCTCAACCAGGGTTCCTTGAGGACTCTGCAGGGGTTCCTTGGCATCTTCCCCCATCGTGGGGGAAGTATAATAGAGCACACTATAATAGGTGGTACTGTAATAAGAAGCACTAAATTGGGGGGTCAGGAGATGGTATAATGAGTGGCAGTGTAATAGGAGGCTGTGAAATAAACAGCCACACATACTTTTAAAGACAATGCCTCCTGCAAAACAAATGCAGGGGTTCCTCGAGACCAAAAAATTGTTTGCAGGGGTTCCTTGAGATCCAAAAGTTGTTTGCAGGGTTCCTCCATGGTAGAAAGGTTGAGAAAGGCTGCTCTAAGGTATCCAAAGCATTCCCACTTCATAGGTATATACCGTATCGAACCTGAAATGAGTTTCCTCACTTTAGGTTTGCTTTATGGGGTAGAAAAATTGGTAAGGGGATGCTGTGTAGTAGGTGGTAGTGCGGTGGTCGATGTTAGATTGTCCCAGGTGATATTAATTGCTTGCCTGAAGTGGTGAGTTCTCAGGTTGCGCCTAAAGATAAGTGTGAGTAAGTAACATATTGTAGAAGGGAGTTCCAGAGATGTAGAGAAATTTGAGAGAAGTCTTTAAAGCTGCACCTTCCGCCGCTTCTTCCGCCGCTGCTCCCGTTTCGTTCCTGGACTAGTGAGTTGAGGGGCCACAAGCGTATCCTTTTTATGCATTCCCGTCTGCAATAGCGCTATTGTGGACTGGAAAGCGAAGAAAGGATACGTGTGGCTGGAGCCGCGCAGGCGCAGTGGCCCGGCGGCAAAAACGAAAGTAGCTGGTGGTCGGAGAATCGTGGAGGACCGGCACAGGACAGGAAGGCTGCTGGGGGCATGCAGAAGCCCCAGGTAAGTGACACAGTTTGTTTTAAAATCCTCTTCTGTTGCGCTTTAATATCAGAAGGAGAAGAAGTGACTGAGAGGAAGATAGGAGAATATTATTTCTAGAGCAGAGGTTGCTTGTAGGGTGGTATCTGGAGACAAGGGAACGTACTGTATGTTTGGAACTATGTTCTGGACTGTGAAGTGCTTTGTTCGTGAGCGTTAGGATCTTGAATTGTATTCTTTGTGTGATAGAAAGCCAACAGAGGGACTGACAGAGCAAGCTAGCATTAGGGTGGAGAGGTAGATAAGTTGTGCCACATAATACCTCAGGGACTGGAGCAGGGCCAGGCGACTAGCAGGAAGGCCACAGTGGAGGGAATAAGAGTCAAGTTTATTTAGCAAAAACAGGGTGGGTGGTGGAACAGTAGCAAATGGTTCATTCAGCATACAGTGGATATATTAGATATAAATAGAAGATAATAGCTGCGCTTCTGTTTGTGCTTGTATTTCTTCCAGTATAAAACAATCAATGGGTAAAACAACACTCCCTGTTAGGTGGGGACTCACCGGATGGTGCGGCCTTCAGAGCCCGATGTCGCGTTTGGGATATTGGCCACCCCACAGCCTCTCTGGCACCTCCCGTCCGGTCCTTCAGGGACTCACGTTCATCACCAGCTGTATATAATAAAAATGGAGACTCCTCATCGCGTAAAAGTCTACTTATGGCTTTATTAGTTTTCTTAAAAGGTATGCATATACATGCAGAAATAATCAGCAAAAACGTAAAAAGTTCCAGTAATAAGTGTTCCCAACATGGAATAATGACAACTCAATGGGCTTGATTCACAAAGCGGTGCTAACCTACTTAGCACGTCTAAAGTCTTTAGACGCGCTAACCAGGGTGCTAAGTAGGTTAGCACCAGATTTCTCAATCAGATCGCGCGCTAACTTTGCGCGCGCAAAGTTTTACGCGCGCAAAGTTTTATGCGCGCTAAGTCCCATAGACTTTAATGGGCACTTCGTGCGGAGCGCCCTGCGCTCTATGCAGTACGCGCATAAAGTTTTACGCGCATAAAGTTTTGCGCGCGTAAAGTTTTATGCGCAAAAAGCTTGTTTAGACGTGCTAAGGGGGTTTTCACAGGCGTGCTAACAGTTAGCACCGCTTTGTGAATCAGGCCCTATATGAGCGATTAGGGATCCCTTAAAGCAAAGTAATGCACTTAGCGGGAGTGGGTAGAGCACCCAGGGACCACCTAACCGCCTGTCAGGTGTCCACAGATGTCACTCCCGCTATCAGTGCTAATACTGCTTACTGGGAGGAATAAAAACAGCTCCTACGCGAATACCGCCGGTTGCTTCCGACCAGACTTTTGCGTTGACGTCATGCCGCGACTCCGCCCAACGTTTTGTTGCTATGGCAACTCGGCCCCTCCATCTTTATTATATACAGCTGAACTTGAGCCCCTGAAGGACCGGACGGAAGGTGCCAGAGAAGCTGTGGGGTGGCCAATACCCCAAACGTGACATCGGGCCCTGGAGGCCGCACCATCTGGTGAGTCCCCACCTGACTGGGGGGGGTTTCCCGTTGATTGTTTTATACTGGAAGAAACACAAGCACAAACAGAAGCGCAGCTATTATCTTCTATTTATGTCTATGAGTGGTACACACACTGAATAGCAGCGTTCCACACCTGTTACGTGATATAGGACTCTGTAGTGTGTATGTGGTGCTTGTACATGGACTTTTGCACGAAATTCTAACTGACTCACAGTACAATTTCCTTGAGGATTGAGGAGTCCTCTATATGAGTGCAGTTTTCCAAGTGTGATTTTATTCTATATTGTGTATATTGAATACAGCAGCACACTATTGGTTATTTGGTGCTTGTACATGGACTTTTGAATGAAATTTGACATTGATTTACAGCATAAATTCCTTGAGGATTAAGTAGTCCCCTATATGAGCGCAGTGTTCCAAGTGTGATAATATATTAGATATACCGTAATATCGTAATACACACAGTGCATTCAGATAGCATACAGTAGGTACATTTCATATACACAGCATGGAATAAAGCACAGATTGGAGGATACATAAAGGAGGGGGGTAATCCGATGCCGTCCATGGCACTCAAAACGCTTCTGCAGTGATATTTTGATGCAGATGCCCCTGCGGTCTTAAGCTGGCCACTAACGGTCCAATTTCTAGTGAAAAATCGTTCGAGCGATCAGAAATTCTGATCGGACGAAAAATCGTTCACTACACCATCAACTAACCAATCATTGCTTCCTATCTATCACGACCACCAAGAAAATCCAAATTTTCGTTCGACGAAAATTCATTCGGGCGACATTTTTTTCACTCGTTCATAATCGATTGTGTCCACCAATGGAGATTATTTACAACCAATCCGATCAGAATTTCTGATCGCTCTAAAGCTGGCCACTAACGGTCCAATTTCTAACGAAAAATCGTTTGAGCGATCAGAAATTCTGATCGGATTGGTTGTAAATAATCTCCATTGGTGGACACAATCGATTATGAACGAGTGAAAAATATGTCGCCCGAATGAATTTTCGTCGAACGAAAATTTGGATTTTCTTGGTGGTCGTGATAGATAGGAAGCAAAGATTGGTTAGTTGATGGTGTAGTGAACGATTTTTCGTCCGATCAGAATTTCTGATCGCTCGAACGATTTTTCGCTAGAAATTGGACCGTTAGTGGCCAGCTTTATGATTTTTCGCTAGAAATTGAACCGTTAGTGGCCAGCTTTACCTGGGGAGGAGAGAAAAAGGAAAAGAAAAGAAAAAGAGAGAGAAAAGGTGAAAAAGAACAGTGAGAAGAAAAAGAGAAAAAAAAAGCGAGTTCCTATTGGAACAGGGATGGGGTTGTGCTGGGCAGCCCACAGATAAATCTGGCATGGAGTGGCTGAGGTTGATGTAATCTGGGTGGCACAGGACCGGATGGTGGGCCAGGCGGGGGCTGCGGAGTTACAGTAATCAAAACATGTAACAATCAGGTCATGCACAACTAATCTGGCTCTGGTCCTGGGTAAGAAAGGGGTGAATTTGGGACATGCTGTTTAGGTGGAGGCAGCTAGAGGTAGATTGTGCATTGATGTGACAGTCGAGTCAAGTATTATACCTAGGCAGCGAGCCTTGGGGACAGGTATTATTGGAGTGTTGTCAGCATTGATTGTTTTGTCAGACAGTGGAGTTAAATCATGTGGGGGAAAAATAACAGTAGAATTCCTTTACAGTAAACTGTATGTCAGTTTTGTCATTATTAAGAGTCAGGAAGTTAGAGGAGATGAAGAAAGAGATAGCGTTAAGAAAGTCGGGAATGTAAGCTATTTGTGTAGCTACAGTATTTCAGGAGTCGAGAACTAGATTTATAGATAGAAAATCAAAAGAGCTAATAAGCTGGCCAAGACCATCAGTATAGATAGTGAAGAGACGAGGTCTGAGGACAAAACCTTGGGGTACCCCAACAGAAACTGGACATGAGGAGGGATGGTGTCAGAGTACGCAACTCTGAAAGTGCTATCTGAGAGTAGGAAAGCCAAGAGAGATCAAGAACCTGAAAGCACAGAAAAGAGAGGATTTAGAGAATCTGGTCTAGTGCGTCAAAGGCTGAGGAGAGGTCAAGGAGGATGAGAATAAAATACCGTAGGTAGGAGCCCTTTGATTTAGCAGTCAGTAAGTTGTTGACCACTTTGACTAGGGTTGTTTCCATTGAGTGACTGGGGCGGCAGCCAGATTGGATGTGATCAAACAGCAAGTTTGTGGCTAGTCGACAAGGCAAGTTAGAGCGAACATAGGCCTAAAGAGTGATCACATTTTTCATTTGGCCATGATGAAAAATTCTGATGAATTTGGTGTTGGATAGATTGAAAATGTCTTGATTTATAGACCTAAGCAATTTTTTCAGTTTTTGATCATTTTTTTTTTCATGCTTGAGGAAAAATCTAACAAATGTGTGTGATACATTGTCCAGATTTTTCAAAAGTTACAATCAATCAGAAAAAATCATCCGTAAGTTCAGAATCAAAGAAAAAAAAAAATTATTTTGTATTTCTCCACCTTTACATTGCATTTCTTTCAACATTCATTTATAAATTATTTAGTTAGTGTTAGCTCATTGTAAAATCTTTCCTCTACCTGACTTACTTTGTTAAAGTAGATCCGAGATGAAAAACTAACTATAACAAGTAACTTGTCTATATATCTTATCTAAAGTTTAGATGGTTTACACAGCAAATCTAGCTACAAACAGTTATAGAGTATGATTATTTCTTCCTGTGATACAAGGACAGCAGCCTTGTTGTTTGTAAACATTGCACAGAGGCAGATTTATCTGTATCTTGAGCCATCAGCCTAATCCCCCCTACTCCTCCCTCCTCCCCTCTGCCTCTGAAATCAATGGCTAGTAACACCTCCCCCTCTTCCTGCCCAGACTGAGCTCCCATGAGCCCTTGCTACTGCCAAGACTCTCTGAAAACCTGTGGGCGTGTTTTTTTATTTATTTATAGGGAATTAGAGTATTAAAACAAAAACAAAAAAGTATTTGGCTTGAGGAATGCCCTATAAACAATAGGAAAGGAACACAATTATGCAATGTTTAAAAGTTCACCTCGGATCCACTTTAAGTTTATCACAGGCAGACATCTTTAGTACTGGCAGGTGATCACTGCGGAATGTTTGTTTACTGCCTATTCTAAAGCCAGTTGAAAAGATCTCAGGTCTCCCAGAAAGATCATACATGCATCAATATATAACTATAGGGAGTGTTTCTGATGCTGAAACCAGAATATTTAAAGGGAACCTAAACTGAGAAGGATATGGATTTTTCTTTTTAAAATAATAAAAGATGCCTGACTCTCCTGCTGATCCTGTGTCTCTAATACGTTTAGCCACAGCCCCTCAACAAGCATGCAGATCAGGTGCTCTGACTGAAGTCAGAATAGATTAGCTGCATGCTTGTTTCTGGTGAGTGATTCAGCCACTACTGCAGCCAAAAATATCAGCAGGTCTGCCAGGCAACTGGTATTGTTTAAAAGGAAACATCCATATCCTTCTCAGTTAAGGTTTCCGTTAACGTAAAAGTTGGTATGCTGAATAGATGCTCATTTTAAGTGACAGTTCACATGTGACCCCTATAGAAATACAACTCAGCTGTTTTCTAAGTGGCCTGCTCTGTTCTATGGAGAGAGGAAGGAATAAAGAAAAAATATATTTTGCATAATATAGACAACCAGACAATAGAAATTATTTTGGACCATTTTAGATAGATAAATAGATAGATACATACATTTGTACATTTTATTTGATCTCAGTCTTGAAGAAACTCTCTTTAAAGAGACACTGAAGCAAAAAAAATATATATGATATAATAATTTGTATGTGTAGTACAGCTAAGAAATAAAACATTAGGAGCAGAGACATACGTCTAATATTGTTTCCAGTACAGGAAGAGTTAAGAAACTCCAGTTGTTATCTATGCAAAAGAGCTATTGAGCTCCACGTCCCAGAAAGCTCTGTCTTCTGAAGCTTATTTTCTCAACTGTCAGTCATTGTATTATTATTCTTATTATTATTATTGATTTATAAAGCGCCAACATATTCCGTGGCGCTGTATCTTCTTTTTCTCTCCTGAGGACAGGTCAAAAGTTCACTAGCCTGCTCTGTAACATCATTTAGATAGCTGAGTAGTGTGTAAACTGCAAATATTAGAAAATGATGCAATGTTATAAAAAAAACTCTATATAACTGAAAATAAAAATATGAGAATATTTTCTTTGCTACTAAGGTTCTAGTAATTATCTGTACTACGTACTACACAACCAATTCATTATATCATAATTTTTTTTTTTTCGCTTCAGTGTCTCTTTAATGGGAACCCAAGGTACTATGTTGCTTGTAAATTCTTCATTTTATGCTATGACACCACTAGTAACTGCAAACCCTGCTGTGTATTTGTGATCCGCTTTTCTTTGCATTTCATGTGTAGAGATGGCCCGAACGGTTTGCTGGCGAACGGTTCCCGGAGAACTTCCGGGGTTCGCGATCGCGGAGAACCGCGAACTTTTCCGGAAGTTCAGTTCGCTCCCATAGTGCATCATGAGGATCAACTTTGACCCTCTACATCACAGTCAGCAGGCACATTGTAGCCAATCAGGCTACACTCCCTCCGGGAGCCACTCCCCCCCTTATAAAAGGCAGGCAGCGTCAGGCTTTTCAATCACTCGTGTGCCTGCATTAATTAGAGAAGGGAGAGCTGTTGTGCCGAGACCTATAGGGAAAGCTTAGTTAGGCTCTTGTAGGATTGTTAGCTTGCTCCTTGCTGATTCTTGTTGCTAAAAAAGCACCCCTCAACAGCTCTTTTGAGAGCTAATCTTGTTCTTGTGATTTTTTTTTTGTTGTGTGTGTGGCCCACTTGCATTATATACAGCCCCAGGGCAGTTTCTAGGCTAAATTTCACCAAGGGCGAGGGTGTAACAATCGCCCCCTCCCATGGAGCCAGGCATAGGTGCCCGCAGTATAGGTTAGCTACGTAGGTGCCTCCAGTATAGGGTAGCCTTTATAGTTGCCCCCATTATAGGTTAGATAGGTAGTTGCCCCCAGTATACGTTAGATAGGTAGGTGCCTGCAGTATAGGTTAGCTACGTAGGTGCCTCCAGTATAGGGTAGCGCATATAGTTGCCACCAGTACGGGTAAGATAGGTAGGTTCCCCCAGTATGGGTTAGATAGGTAGGTTCCCGCCGTATAGGTTAGATAGGTAGGTTCCCCCAGTATGGGTTAGATAGGTAGGTTTCCCCAGTATGGGTTAGATAGGTAGGTTCCTGCAGTTTAGGTTAGATAGGTAGGTTCCCGCAGTATAGGTTAGTTAGGTAGGTTTCCCGCAGTATAGGTTAGATAGGTAGGTTCCCGCAGTATAGGTTAGTTAGGTAAGTTGCCGCAGTATAGGTTAGTTAGGTAGGTGCCCGCAGTATAGGTTAGTTAGGTAGGTGCCCGCAGTATAGGTTAGATAGGTAGATCCCGCAGTATAGGTTAGATAGGTAGGTTCCCCCAGTATGGGTTAGATAGGTAGGTTCCCCCAGTATGGGTTAGATAGGTAGGTTCCTGCATTTTAGGTTAGATAGGTAGGTTCCCGCAGTTTAGGTTTGTTAGGTAGGTTCTCGCAGTATAGGTTAGTTAGGTAGGTTTCCAGCAGTATAGGTTAGATAGGTAGGTTCCCCCAGTATAGGTTAGTTAGGTAGGTGCCCGCAGTATAGGTTAGTTAGGTAGGTTCCCCCAGTATAGGTTAGTTAGGTAGGTTCCCACAGTATAGGTTAGTTAGGTAGGTTCCTGCAGTATGGGTTAGTTAGGTAGGTTCCCACAGTTTAGGTTAGATAGGCAGGATCCCGCAATATAGGTTAGTTAGGTAGGTTCCCGCGGTATAGGTTAGTTAGGTAGGTTCCCGCAGTTTAGGTTAAATAGGTAGGTTCCCGCAGTTTAGGTTAGTTAGGTAGGTTCCCGCAGTTTAAGTTAGTTAGGTTGGTTCCCGCAGTTTAGGTTAGTTAGGTAGGTTCCCGCAGTTTAGGTCAGTTAGGTAGGTTCCCGCAGTTTAGGTTAGTTAGGTAGGTTCCCGCAGTTTAGGTTAGTTAGGTAGGTTCCCGCAGTTTAGGTTAGTTAGGTAGGTTCCCGCAGTTTAGGTCAGTTAGGTAGGTTCCCACAGTTTAAGTTAGTTAGGTAGGTTCTCGCAGTTTAGGTTAGTTAGGTAGGTTCCCGCAGTTTAGGTTAGTTAGGTAGGTTCCCGCAATTTAGGTAAGTTAGGTAGGTTCCCGCAGTTTAGGTTAGTTAGGTAGATTCCCGCAGTTTAGGTTAGTTAGGTAGGTTCCCGCAGTTTATGTCAGTTAGGTAGGTTCCTGCAGTTTAGGTTAGTTAGGTAGGTTGCCGCAGTTTAGGTTAGTTAGGTAGATTCCCGCAGTTTAGGTCAGTTAGGTAGGTTCCAGCAGTTTAGGTCAGTTAGGTAGGTTCCCGCAGTTGTGTGGCAGGCTGGGGGAGCAGACATAATAGTTACAACTCACCTCCTTCCGCCGAACCCGCGCTGCTTCAATGTCCTTCCTTTCCCTGCATCTGTTTCAGTAACAGCGCTCCCTGTGATGACATGCGGTACGTCATCACAGGGGGCGCTGTTACCAGGCGACGGACGCCGGGAGAGGAAAGACATTGAAACTGCGGGGGAACGGCTGGAGAAGGTGAGTTGTAACTTTTATGTCTGTTCCCCCGCTCCGGCGCCTCCCCTCCTGCCGCAAAATAAAGCGCCCCGGGTGGGGTGATTGCACGTATCGCATGCCCATAGAAACGGGGCTGTACAGCCCTGTCAGTCATTCGCAGCTGGCCTTTGGCCCCTTGGTGGTATAATTACTGCTGTGCCAGGTGCACATTATAATACCCATCTACCTACTACCTGTTGTTCACTTCAGTGCACCCACCTACCTACGTGAGCGCACGCAGTGTCACTGTGCCTGTCCGATACCTGTGTGTGTGACAGGTGCACATTGTAATACCCATCACTGCATATACCTACTACCTGTTGTTCACTTCAGTGCACCCACCCACCTACGTGAGCGCACACAGTGTCACTGTGCCTGTCCGGTACCTGTCTGTGTGTGACAGGTGCACATTGTAATACCCATCACTGCATATAACTACCTGTTGTTCACTTCAGTGAACCCACCAACCTACGTGAACGCACGCAGTGTCACTGTGCCTGTCCGGTACCTGTGTGTGTGACTGGTGCACATTGTAATACCCATCACTGCATATACCTACTACCTGTTGTTTACAGTGAACCCACTTACCTACGTGAGCGCACGCAGTGTCACTGTGCCTGTCCGGTACCTGTGTGTGTGTGACAGGTGCACATTTGTAATACTCATCACTGCATATACCTACCTGTAGTGTTCAGTGCATCCACCTACCTACGTGAGTGCACGCAGTGTGATATACCACTCCGTGCATACCTGTTAACTGCACCTGTGTGACTGCACATTGTATTCATAAAGTCAGTGCATACCTTTCACTTCATCCCCCCCGATATGGACAAAACGGACAAAACAGGTAGAGGCAGAGGGAGAGGCAGTCCCAGAGGAAGGCCACCCGGCAGGTCAGTGCGAGGTCGTGCTGGTGTGATTTAATGCGGCCCTGGACCAAAGTACAGTGCACAGAAGAAGGCACGTCCCATCAACTCCCAAGATTGTCAGGACGTGGTTGACTGTTTAACACAGAACACCTCATCTTCCACAGCCACCAGTGCTACTCCAAGTACCACATCCACTACATTTGGTGGGGAAATCACTGATGCACAGCCATTTTTGTTACAACCAGATGAAGGCGCTAAGCAAGTTACACCACCTCATATGTCTGAGTTAGGCGACACTATGGACGTAACTTGTGAGGAGGAGGATGATGAAGTACCTGCTGTTGGTGCAGTTTTGGAGGAGACTCAGGCAAGCGAAGCTGGGCAGGATGATTATGATGATGACGATGATACGGATGCCACGTACGTTCCCAATAGAGGAGATGAACAGGGGGACAGTTTAGAGGGGGAGTCAGAGAGGAGTAGGAGGAGACGAGTTCCTGAAAGAAGCAGCGGGAGCAGAAACAGCTGGTGGCAGTGTCCGGCGCCATGTGTTGCCACCTATGGACAGCCAGCCAACATGCCCTTCAACGTCAGCTGCTGATGCCACCATAGTGCCCACACCCCAGGGGGGCTCAGCGGTTTGGAAATGTTTTAGTGTGTCTGCCGTAGATCAGAGCAATGCCATCTGTTCTCTCTTCCTCCAAAAATTGAGCTCTCCTGGCTTCTCTTAACAAACAGGTGGATGAGTGGCTGACCCATGCACCAGTTGTAGATCGGCAACGTGGTGTGTGACAACGGCAGCAATCTCATTTCCGCTTTGAATTTGGGAAAGCTGACACATGTACCCTGCATGGCACATGTGCTGAATCTAGTCATTCAAAGATTTGTGTCAAAGTACCCAGGCTTAGAGGACGTCCTGAAGCAGGCCAGGAAGTTGTGTGGGCATTTCAGGCAGCCTTACACGGCCATCGCACGCTTTGCGGACAATCAGCGGAGAAACAAGTTGCCGGTGAGACACCTGATTTGCGATAGCCCGACTTGCTGGAATTCGACCCTCCTTATGTTCTCTCGCCTGCTAGAACAGGAGTAAGCCGTCACCCAGTACCTCTACAACTACAGTAGAAGGACACACTCTGGGGAGATGGGGATGTTCTGGCCCAACAACTAGACACTCATGCGAAATGCATGCAGGCTCATGCGGCCGTTTGAGGAGGTGGCCAACCTGGTGAGTCGCAGTGAAGGCATCAGTGACTTGATCCCGTACCCTTACTTCCTGGAGCGTGCCGTGCGTAGAGTGGTGGATCAAGCTGTGGAGGAGTGTGAACAGGAACAGTTACGGGAGGAAGCGTTGTGGGATAAATTCTCATCAGAACCAGATGTTTCCTCAACACCTGCAGCAGCACAGAGGGGGGAGGAGGAAGAGTCATGTGGGGAAGAGGAGTCAGACTCAGATGATGAGGAAGGTGTTTCTTTGGAGGAGGAGGCGGCGGCAGAAGAACAACCTCAGCAGGCATCGCAGGGGGCTTGTGCTGCTCAATGTTCCCGTGGTATTGTTCGTGGCTGGGGGGAGGAGGAGGACTTACCTGACGTCACTGAGGAAGAACAAGAGGAGATGGATAGTACGTCTTGATCCAACTTTGTGCAGATGGCGACTTTCATGCTGTCCAGCCTGTTGAGGGACCCCCGTATAAAAAAACTCAAGGGGAATGAGCTGTACTCGGTGGCCACGCTACTAGACCCTCGGTATAGGCACAAAGTGGCAGACATGTTACCAACTCACCTCAAGGCAGAAAGGATGCAGCACTTGCAGAACAAGCTGACAACTATGCTTTACAATGCGTTTAAGGGTGATGTCGCAGTACAACGCAATAAAGGTACCACTGCCAGTAATCCTTCTCCCATGTCCACGCAGGCAAGGACAGGATGCTCCAGCGATCTCATGGTGATGTCGGACATGCGGACATTCTTTAGTCAAACGCCTTGCCTTAGCCTTTCCGGATCCACCCTCCACCAACTCCTGGACCAGCAGGTAGCCGACTACATGGCCTTAAAGAGACACTGAAGCGAGAAAAAAATATGATACAATGAATTGGTTGTGTACTATGAATAATTACTAGAAGATTAGCAGCAAAGAAAATATTCTCATATTTTTATTTTCAGGTATATAGTGTTTTTTCTAACATTGCATCATTCTATAATATGTGCAGATTACACAAAACTCAGCATTTAAAATGATTCTTTCAGAGCAGTCTGTGAACTAATGACCTCTCCTCTGGCAGAGAAAAAGAAATTGTTATGATCATGTCTGCAGCGTTTACTGCTGGCTGCAGTGGTATTGTAACCCAAGCAGTTCTGATGTCATTACATGCATTTTCTTGCATAGTTTGGTTTGCACTTAAACTAGTTACTGATTCCATCTGCAGTCGCTCTGAAGTTAATGACAGTTTAATATGCTTTTGTGTAAACAAACATTGTCTGCTGCAGTGGAGGGGCAGTCCCTTTCCTGCAGGCTGCATATCATTGTCTGCCTTTTCCTGCTGTCAGCCTGTGATTAGTTACCATTCACTTGTGTGGGAATCTGCAGGTCTGCTCCCATTGGATGACCTCAGTATAAAGAACTGCTTCCTGCAATGCCTGATGGGCTACCATAGTCTCAGATTCCGTCTGTTACTCTGCTCGTGCCCCACCTCGTTCCTGGTCCGTGTGGACTGCGCTGACTCCTGCGAAGGGGTCAGCGAGTCCTCCTAGTTCTGCTCTTGTTCTAGAAGTTGTTACTTTGCTTGTCTTGTGTCATATATTGGTTCATCGCCAATATATACGCATACTTGCACGTTTATTATTTTCCTTGTATTCGTGTTACGTTGATACATCAGTGTCGCTGATATATACGTACACGAACTGTTTATATCCTGTGTTCCGTTAGTCAGCGTTTCAGCACGCTGAGCTAGTTATCCTGTTTCTGGTCCTGTTTGTGGATTGCGTTCATCTCTGCGAAGAGATAGCGAATCCTTCTGAGTCCTGTTCCCTGTATTACTCCAGTCTTAGTCAGAGTTCCTGCTTATGTCATATATCGGTTCATTGCCGATATATACATATGTTAGTCAGACGTTACAAATAGTTTCATTGATAGCTGTAATTGTAATACGCTAGGAAATCATACTTATTGTATATTTATCTGTGTTACGTTCATCTATCTTGATCCTGCTATTTCCTGACTATCCTGTCCTGTCTTTGTGAGGCACGCCATTGCTGCAAAACGCATTGGCTACCTCATTCCAGTCTGTTTTATTGTGGACGCTTGCTGTCACTAAGTAGTGGCTAGTTAAGCAAGCGTTCATTCTGTCTACCTGTCCTGATCTCCTCAGTCCTGGTTTATGCGCTCAGCGCTACTTTGCGCTGAGACGTTATTACGAAAGTGTTGTTTGTGGCTGTTCGGGATCTGCACCGGCTCTGTGCACCACAATCTCCTATTGGAGTCAGTCCTCTCCTCCACTAAACTGGGGATATCCTGATCCCTTGTGCTGGTGTGTGTACCTCCTTCACGTCAGCTTATGTGTTGTATGCTGACTGTGGAGATTACACCCCCAAGCTTAACATTATGGTAGCCCCATTACCAATCCCCATTGTGGGGGGGATTTCCAGAAATTATGACACTGTTTGTCAGGGGTCCTGCTCCTTTAAGAAATTTGAAAAGCTTGGTCCTGAAGTTACAGACAAATTTATATCAGAATTGGTTAAAGTTCTGGCCAATCCCGATTTTCGGGCTTCTGCAATTTCTACCTGGTCTGATTGGATCGTTTGTGCTCTTTTTAAGGGCAAACTTTTTGATTGGGCAATCGATGTCTTAGATCACACTCAGTTTAGACAAAGTCCTTTGCAATTTATAGCTTTTGTAATTCACAATTGGTTGCGCATAGATCCATTGCCTTTTCCTCTTAATGAACTCCTGGCAGCAAGCCAATCAGCTGCTCCTTCAATTGCTTGCAAAAATGATCAGCAAGCAGAGAGTGTTACTGATAATTTTCCTGCAGCTTTGAATAAATCACCAAAAACAGCAGGGTCTAAGACAAAACGCAAACGTTCTAAGAAACGTGTCCAATCTGCAGAATCGTTATCTTTAGCGACTGCGCATCAGACTTGCAATGAGATTCTGCCATTAACAGATAATGAAATGCAATTGACTTTCAGGGGAGTTAAATGGACTTATGAAACTACTAATGAACTTTCATCACTGGCTAGGGAAAATAAAGATTTTTGTTTAAAAGAATTATCTGAGTATGATTATGAGGATATATTACAGAGTATTGAACAAATCAATCTATTCGTGCAGCAAGGAAAATTTGCATACACTACAGTCCAACACTTGCTACAGGTTTTGGAGATCCTTAAGAATAAGAAATCTGCCAATCGCCTGCTAAATAATCCAATGTATGTTTCTGCCATAACCACATTTGCAAACTGTGATCTGCCTGTTAAGTATGCTTGGAATCCTCCATTTGAGAAAGGAGAGATGGAGGCTCTGGTCAATGAATGGAAGAATGATTCAAGTTCATTTTGTCAATTTTACAGTGCAAAAAGTGAATTAGTATTGAATGCATGCATTAAGTCTGCCTATAACCTAATAAAAACTGGTGTGTGTGGGTATGACTTTGTGGCTCCATTCATCGATGTGTGGAAAATGATTTTGGACGATTTTTATGCGATTCAATCAGTTGATACCAGGGAAGACACACTGTCAATTGGAGACTGTCCCACTTCTCCAGTTACTGAGTCCCTGCCATGTTTTGTGAATGTTCCTGTAACTCCACCCTGTACCATGGATCACTCAGTGTTACTTCCCAGTAAAACAGAAGCCACTGATACTTTCTTAACTTTGCCCTGCACAAATTTCTCAGCAGAGAATCCAGAGGTCCTGCTGACTTCTGAGTCCAGCCTAGCCAGTACTCATGAGTCTTTGTTCAGTGCAACAGACACCAGAAAAATCTTGCCTGTCTCTGCAAACACTTCTGCAGAAATTACCTGTGTTAATAAAGTTCAACTCCTGTCTGATCCAGCAGATGCCAATAGATGCACTACATCAGTTTCCGAGTCCCAGCAATCCTGTCCAGAAACCTCAGAACCCCAGCATCTGAATTTTCCAATTTCACTATTGAATGGTGATTCAGATGCGCAGACATTGGGCTCTATTCTCAAAGAGCCAAAAGTACCGCAAAATTTTAGCGCTAAATTCCCGCCAGCGGTAAACTCCGCATTTTTTCAGCATTCACTAACATTTTCCGCATGTTTTCCGCATGCGGGAAAAAAGATGCGGAAACAGGCATTATTCATGCGGGAATCATGCGGTAAAAAGGTCGCATGAAAAAGTGTTTAAAAAAAAAAAGTTAAAGTCCACCAAGCACAGCCCTTAAGCCTCCACACTTCATTAAAGTCAATGGGATGCGGAATATATCACCTACTACTTGTAGGTGATAAAAATTCGGTAATTAACGAAGAAATGATGCGCCTGAACATCTTTGAGAATTGATCTTTTATTGCGGAAAATACCGACTTTTGTGGAAATTTTACCGCATGAATCCCGCACTTTTATCACACTTTTTCCGCATGCGGAAAAAACATGCGGAACATTTTGAGAATCCCAACTTGCCGGTATTTTGGGTGCAAACTTCCCGCATGTACTTTACCGCATGCGGGAAGTCTTTGAGAATAGAGCCCAATGTGTTTTGATCTTCCTGTTTCTGCACCTCACTCTAGTTTCGTGAATAACTCAGAGCGTCTGCTATGTGAATCCGAAATCGCAGAATTATTACCATGTTCAGAAAATGTTCCAGTGAACTTGCCCTGTACCATGAATTGTGCAGTAGATCTCTCCAATGAAACTCAGGTCACAGAATCATTATGCTGTCCAGCAGGTGCTTACATGGTTTTGCCCTGCAATATGGACTGTTCAGTGATCCTGTCCAGTGAAGCTGTGGTCACAGAGTCTTATGCTTCACCCAGTACTTTGGATACTTCAAACCCTCTAGCAGAGGAGTCTGAGGCACTGCTTACCTCAGTTGGTATTGCAGTAATATTCACTTGTCTAGCAGCTGTTTTGGAATTACAGTCTGCTCTAATAAAACTTGATGAATTTCTGCCCAGCGAAGCAGAAGCCATTGAAATATTGTCCTCGTCAGCAAGTGTGTTAGATACCTTGCCCTGTACACAGTCTGATTTAACCAATGTTGTTGAGTCCCTCTCCAGTGTTGTAACAGCCGAGGAACTCCAGCCCTGTCCTCTGAATGTTTCAAAAGTCTTGCCCTGTAACATGGATAATTCTGACTCGCTGGAAAAAATAATAGAAATCTCAGAATTTCAGTCCGGGTTAATGTGTTTCTGAAACCCAGCCCTGTATCCTGGAAAATTCTGGTTCTCTGGCCGGTGTGGCAGAAGTTCCAGAGTCCCCTTTCTGTCCAGTGAGTTACTCAGTTTTGCCTAGTTCAGTGGGGATTGCTGCACTACTGACTTGTTTTGCAGCCCTTCATGAGCTCCAATCCAGTGTATTTGATGAGTCTCTGTCTAGTCCAGAAGAAGTTATGGGAACCCTGTCTAGTTCGGTGCATACATCAGAAGATTTGTCCTGTCTTGTAAATGCCCTTGAACATGATTTGTTAATAACCTTGCTGGAATCAGAGACATCTAAGTCTGATCCTGCATTTTTTAGTAAGAATCCAGTAACTGTGAAGTCTAGTCATGATGATTTTTTTTTGCCCAGTCCTGGTTTCGATCCTACCTTGACTGACTTTGAGGTTCGCAGTTCCTTGACATGCCCAGAAGTCTCTCTTGTGCCGGTGTGCCCAGATGTGCTTCGTATGCCAGAGTGCCCAAATGTGTCTGTGTTGGCGTGCTCACACGCTTCCCTAGTGGAGACATGTTCTGATGTTGCCGGTTGGCCTGCATGCCCGGAGATGGTTCTGGTCCCTAAAAACCCTGATCTTGATGTTTGTCCTTGTGACCCTGACTCTAGAGTTGCCCTGGGTTCCATAGGGGTTCTTGATGGTTCTCCATGTGAGCCTAAGGGGCGTTCTGACCTGTGGGGATCTCTTTGGAGCTTCCAAGTGTTCTGGGAGATCTCTGAGGAAACTTGTCCTGGTACCTTGGACTGGTTCAACGGTGGGTTTTGTGTTGGTAGGGACAGTTCCGGTGGGCATTGCAAAGGCTTTGGCGTTTTTGGACAGTCCCGGGAAGGCGGTGGGTATCGCTCAGAGAGTTTCTGGGGGCTTTTTTCTGGAAGTCGTGGTTCTGATGGGTATCACACTGAGGCTTGTAGTGCTGACGGGCATGGTCCTGTAGGTTCTGGTTCTGATGGGTCCAGTCTTGTGGGGACTGATTCTGGAATTTGGTCTTGCCGGGCTGTCCCGGTCATCATGAATTATCAGTCAGATTGTTTTGTTGGGAATTTCAGTTTTGAAAAGCGTCTGGTATCCGCTTTTAAGGGGGGGGGGGTAATGTTATGATCATGTCTGCAGCGTTTACTGCTGGCTGCAGTGGTATTGTAACCCAAGCAGTTCTGATGTCATTACATACATTTTCTTGCATAGTTTGGTTTGCACTTAAACTAGTTACTGATTCCATCTGCAGTCGCTCTGAAGTTAATGACAGTTTAATATGCTTTTGTGTAAACAAATATTGTCTGCTGCAGTGGAGGGGCAGTCCCTTTCCTGCAGGCTGCATATCATTGTCTGCCTTTTCCTGCTGTCAGCCTGTGATTAGTTACCATTCACTTGTGTGGGAATCTGCAGGTCTGCTCCCATTGGATGACCTCAGTATAAAGAACTGCTTCCTGCAATGCCTGATGGGCTACCATAGTCTCAGATTCAGTCTGTTACTCTGCTCGTGCCCCACCTCGTTCCTGGTCCGTGTGGACTGCGCTGACTCCTGCGAAGGGGTCAGCGAGTCCTCCTAGTTCTGCTCTTGTTCTAGAAGTTGTTACTTTGCTTGTCTTGTGTCATATATTGGTTCATCGCCAATATATACGCATACTTGCACGTTTATTATTTTCCTTGTATTCGTGTTACGTTGATACATCAGTGTCGCTGATATATACGTACACGAACTGTTTATATCCTGTGTTCCGTTAGTCAGCGTTTCAGCACGCTGAGCTAGTTATCCTGTTCCTGTTTGTGGATTGCGTTCATCTCTGCGAAGAGATAGCGAATCCTTCTGAGTCCTGTTCCCTGTATTACTCCAGTCTTAGTCAGAGTTCCTGCTTATGTCATATATCGGTTCATTGCCGATATATACATATGTTAGTCAGACGTTACAAATAGTTTCATTGATAGCTGTAATTGTAATACGCTAGGAAATCATACTTATTGTATATTTATCTGTGTTACGTTCATCTATCTTGATCCTGCTATTTCCTGACTATCCTGTCCTGTCTTTGTGAGGCACGCCATTGCTGCAAAACACATTGGCTACCTCATTCCAGTCTGTTTTATTGTGGACGCTTGCTGTCACTAAGTAGTGGCTAGTTAAGCAAGCGTTCATTCTGTCTACCTGTCCTGATCTCCTCAGTCCTGGTTTATGCGCTCAGCGCTACTTTGCGCTGAGACGTTATTACGAAAGTGTTGTTTGTGGCTGTTCGGATCTGCACCGGCTCTGTGCACCACAATCTCCTATTGGAGTCAGTCCTCTCCTCCACTAAACTGGGGATATCCTGATCCCTTGTGCTGGTGTGTGTACCTCCTTCACGTCAGCTTATGTGTTGTATGCTGACTGTGGAGATTACACCCCCAAGCTTAACAGAAATTTGTTCACTAACAGTTGAGATAATAAAAGTCAGAAGACAGCCCTCTCCATGACTTTGAAAGTCGTAGAGCTTAATGGCTTTTTTGCATAGAGATAACAACTGGAGTTTCTTAACTCTTCCTGTACTGGAAACAATTAGACTGATGTATCTGATCTTAATGTTTTATTTCTTAGCTGTACTACACATACAAATCATAATATCATATTTGTTTTCCGCTTCAGTGTCTCTTTAAGTGTGGATGTAGACACTGTGAGCAGCGATGAACCCTTGAACTACTGTGTGCGCAGGCTTGACCTATGGCCAGAGCTGTCACAATTTGCCATCCAACTTCTGTCTTGCCCTGCCTCAAGCGTCCTGTCAGAAAGGACCTTCAGTGCAGCTGGAAGCATTGTCACTGAGAAGAGAATTACCTCACCTTTATCAAAATGAATGAGGCATGGATCCCGGAGGCCTACTGCCCGCCCCAAGACTAAGGCCTCAATTCACTAAGATCATGCTAGAGATAATAAGGCAAGAGTAAACTTACCTCACACAGTGAGAGAGTTTTCTTATCTCTTCATTCCTTCATTACCTCCTCTGTAGTTAATTTACCTCCTCTGTAGTTATTTTCAAGTGCAGTTAATTAACAGCCTGTCTTTAACTATGGAGTTATTTTAAGGATTGGAGAGTTAACTTAAAGACAGAAGAGTTAACTTTAGGTTTGCCTGAGGTAAAATGTTTCCTGAATACGACATGCCTCATCACCATGGTGATAACTCTAGGAAGACAGGAGATAAGCTTAGTGAATTGAGGCCAAAGTCAGTACCCACACACAGCATCTCAGCCTGCACGCCGTGTGACTGCCTGCCCCAAGACTAAGTCGCTCCCCACACAGCACCTCTGCCTGCAGGCCGCTTGACTGCCTTCTCCGCCACCACCAACAGGGTCCAGGACTCCAGGTGGATTCCTGTATTTTTAAGGCTGCTGCTAGCATCGGCCGCTATACTAATTTTTCTGGTGCGTGTACATGCCTGCCTAATTTTTCTGGCTACACTGCAGCTGCAACAACAAAACAAAAGGCATGTACATGTGAACTTGAGTCAGCTGAGTCAGAGTACCTGATCTGCTGCATGCTAAAGCTCAAAGTATTAGAGACACAGGATCAGGAGGATAGACAGGCAACTGTTATTGTTTAAAAAATAAATATGGCAGCCTCCATATCCCTCTCACCTCGGGTTCCCTTTAACCCTGTACACTCCTCCGCCGTCCCTGCTCACCAGGCTCTTTCCTGCAATGGAACGTCTTGCTCTCATTAGACCGGCTTGCCAGTTGCTGGACTCCTGGGGACTTGTGTGAGTTGAAATAGCAAATCGAGTGATTTCTCTCCTATTAGACTAACAAGGCCAGGAAAGCGATTTTTCTCCTCGTCAAGGTGGTAAACGGCAGGCTTTCTTTTTTTACCCCTTATTTGCTCGCTGCATAACATGAATGGATCACAAGCTTTTCAAATGGTTATTATTTTTTAATTAACTTAAACTGGTGGCCAGAATGATTTCTAATTAGGCATAATTTGTCCTGACTGCGCAAGCGGCCGTCATTCATTTTGAAATCGGTATGCGCCTCTCTGGTGGGGAGAAGGCAGGAGGAAATTGTAACCCATTAATGTAATTGTTTTCATGAAGAATCTACCCCTGCCTTTGTGTTGCGTGAAAAATGAGAGGGCTTCCTCGTGGCCTTAGGCCTGTGAAGGACGATAATGAATCAGGATTCGTCTGGTGAAAACAACAAAACTGCTTTGTGCTCCTCAAAAGAAGATACGAGATCTGTGCTGCAAATATCTCAGGGCTGCATTATAATACAAGGAGGCCTGGAGCAAAAGCCACTTTACTGAGCTCTCCCCACCGTTGTAGAGCTAAATGTTATGTGTTTTGAGCAGCACCAAATCAAAACATATAACAGAGTTCCTTTCAAATACTGGTGAATTAGGAATATAGTTTATGGTTATATTGTACCCCGTGTTTCCCCTGAAAATAAGACACTGTCTAATATTAGTTTTTGCTTCACAATATGTGCTAGGGCTTATTTTCGGTGGATGTCTTATATTTATTTGAGGGGTATAGAAAATCAGACGCTATGCTAGTGTACGGGGAGGTGTGCAGTCTAATACTGCACCACCCTTGTGGCTGTGTCCCCCTCCCCTCTCCATTCGCCTGTAAACGGCTTCGGTATCCTAAGATGGTCAGCTACGAGTGCCCCGGGCAACCAAATATCAGGGGCGTAGCAATAGGGGGTGCAGCGGTAGCGACCGCATCGGGGCTCTTGGGCCAGAGGGGCCCCGAAGGGCCCTCCCTCAACTACAGTATTAGCTCTCTATTGGTCCTGTGCTCATAATAATCACTTCTATAGATAGCTTTGAATAGTAGTGATCATTAACAAGCTGTCCCCATCCCCTTCTTGCTCCTCTGACACTGTAGTTACCATTGGCAGGTTTTGGTGCGCCGTATCAATTGTTATGTATAGAGTGCTTGAGGGGCCCCATTGTAAGACTTGCATCGGGGCCCACAGCTCCTTAGCTACGCCACTGCCAAATATCATACTTTAGCCGCAGTTTATAATAACGCCTGTGGTGGCGCCAAGTTTCTGCCGATAGCTGGTGCCTACATTTTCTGCCTCAGAACACAGAACCCACAACCTATGGTGGAAATCCTTTAGGCTAGGTGCACACATAGCAGAAACGCTAGCAGTGCGGAAAACGCTGCGTTTTTGCTGCTAATGGAAGTCTATGCGCCTCAGGAGAAAACGCATATAAAAAACGCGTATATGTTTTCTATGCGTTTTCAAACCTGCATTTTTAAAAACACAAGTTTAGTTGCATAATGTTCATAATGCAGCAAAAACGCACATAATGAAAGCAATGGGAACGCAATGGTATGCATTTTTCATGAGTTTTCCATGCATTTTTATATACGTGTTTTCCCCCCCAATTTTTTTTTTTTGCTGTATTTCCGCTTCCTGTTGTCTTCCTAGTGATTTGCATAAATGGAAATATAAAAATGCATGGAAAATGCATACAAAACATATGCGTTTTGTATTTGCGAACAGCAAACGCATTAAAACGCACGCAAAACGCTTGAAAAGCGCATCGCAAAAAAAACACACACAACATTAACATAAAACAGGTTATGTTATGTGTGCACCCAGCCTCAACATTTTTAGTATAAATTTGGATAGCACAGAAAGGAGTCTAGAAGAACGCTTGGGTTCTTGTTGCTGTCTATATACTTTCCTGGGAGGAAGTGAGTCATCTCTTCAGTGGGAACAGAAACAGCAACAATCAAAACCTTTTTTTAGAGCAGAGAGAATTCCACCATGTGTCGTGGGACTAATAACATTTGCTATTCATACCTTCAATATTCATTTTTTGTCCTTCAAGAGTTATACGGCAACAGAATGTCTGTCTGCATAGTGTTTTGTCTTTCTCCTGAATTCCGAATAATGCCTGAGAATTAGTCTTAGGAGACAGGTACTTTGACTGACAGATGCAAATATAATAGAGTCGCTCCAAGTGGCAATAACATCTTTGTTATCACCGCAAGAGGCATGGAAACGCCTTCTGGCAGGTCATTTAAACTGAGGGCAAGACACCCTAACTGTTCAAGGGCAGGAAGAGGGGATGGAAGGTATCTTTCAAAGCAAATTATAAAGGAAAAAAAAGGAGCCTGACAATAAAATTCCATAAACCGATATAACTTGAGGAGTATTTTTATTTTACTTGAGGAGCACTTTTACTTCAACACTTTGTGGAATTATTATTTTAGTTAAACTATGGACAGAATGATCAAGGCTGGATTGATACTCTTCCTGCTCCTAAGAAAACTAAGACAAACACTTATATTGCGCTTTTCTCCTGGTGGACTCAAAGCGCCAAAGCTGCAGCCACTAGGACGCGCTCTATAGGCAGTAGCAGTGTTAGGGAGACTTGCCTAAGGTCTCCTACTGAATAGGTGCTGGCTTTCTGAACAGGCAGAGCCGAAATTCGAACTCTGGTCTCTGGTGTCAGAGGCAGAGCCCTTAACCATTACACTATCCATCCACATGCTGGATGCTGTGGTGCTGTGATCTATGTTACAGCACCATCCTCAAACTCCAGCGCCCCCTGTGGCCCCTGCTCTGCTCAGCCATAATATTCGGCTGAGCAGAACATTGATTATGGGCAGGAGGAGGTGGTAGTTTTCCTCCTCTCCACCCATCCTTAGGAAAGCCCCCTCACTCGTCGCCACTTATAGTTCCCGATATGCTATCACTGCACACAGCATGCAGGAGAGCTGCAACGTGGGCAGACTTGTGGAGTTTGAACTCGGAACGCTTAGTACACTATCGTTATCAATTTTCGCAAGCCTGCACACGTTGCAGCTGTCCTGTGTGGTTTGCAGTACAGTATATTGGAACCATAAGCAGCGAGTGGAGGTGTCGTTCCTAAGGGCGGGCAGAGAGGAGCGGGAGCTGCCACTTCCTCCTCGTCCATAATCAACGTTCTGCTCAGCTGAATATTACGGCTAAGCAGAGCGGGGTCCGCAGGGGGAACTGAAGGGTGAGAATGGTGCTATGACATATGTCACAGCACCACAGATAAAACCCAGTTCACGGGTACTTTAAGAACGATCTGCTTTTTTAAAATCTAGCCCAGGGCTGTTGGGTCTTCAGTCTTCTGTGCAGTTCTCCAGGTGAATATTAGTAAATCAGTCTCACGGAAAAGACCTATTATCTTTACAGAAGGATGAGCTGAAGCCGGTGCAAAGCCAGAAGAACAAGTCAAAATAGAACTCTTGTTATTTCCCAAGACTGATTTCCCTTTATATCTGTTTCTCTGAGCAGCAGACTGCAGTGGCTTGTAGCACTCAGCAGGCACTGTCAAAGGCATGAGAGGAGATATTTTCCACTCCAGTGTTTTTCTCACCTCGTCTAGGTTTGACGTCTGAGCACCAGCCATGTAATTAATGGCTCGTGTAATGATGGTAATTTGACAGTGAGAACTGTGATGTCATTTTCGTGTTGTTGGTTGAGGTTTCTACTTGATCATGCTACTGTATGCTTCTATATATGTTTCAATAGGAAAAGCGTTGTGCATGACTGTGTAGGATTATAATATCTAGGACACAGTAATCTCAGATTATATGCAGAGATGGTCAACTTATTCTATGGTAATTCTCACTGGGGAGAATTCTCAGAGGACCATGTGATCAGTTGATCAGTTGGTAAATCTCTGATTGGTTGGTTTTAATCAGGTGATTATATCTCCCTTCTGCTTTCCTTTTTAAAGCGGACCTGAACTCAGAACTTCCTTTTTGCTCTAAAAGATACGCAACAGCATAATAACCTTTGAATAACAACATTTCTTTGTTACAGCGGATACAAATCCTGTAATAAATCTCCAGTCTTTCTACTTCCTGCTTTAATGTAAGCAGACATATTATTAACAGCCTGTGCTTTCAAATTAGCTTGTCAGCCATGGCAGTCAGCTGACACAGAGGAGAGATCAAATTACAACTTGTGATTAGGCACAGATGAGGAGGAAATTAGACAAGCTAAACTCTCTAAATACATACAGGGTGCATTCCTCTATGTTTTTCTACTGTCATGAGCAAGAGTTCAGGTCCACTTTAACCTACACGGGAAACTTAAGTTAGACATGATCTCATGATTATGACCAGCCAATTAGAGATTTACAAATCGATTATCCATGAATTCTTCACAAGGAGAAATTCAGTAGAATAATTGTACTATCTCTAATTACAGGTTGACAACCACCCCCATGCTGTGCTGCTGGCATCTTGACAAACTTTCAATCCACTGTCATATTTAGGCCCTTTTTATTGACCACTTAAAGGGGAACTGAAGAGAGAGGTATATGGAGGCTGTCATGTTTATTTCCTTTTAATCAATACCAGTTGCCTGGCAGCCCTGCTGGTCTATTTCTCTGCAGTAGTATCTGATTAAAACCAGAAACAAGCATGCAGCTAGTCTTGTCAGATCAGACTTATAAGTCTGAACCACTGAAACACCTGATCTGCTGCATGCTTGTTCAGGGGCTATGGCTAATAGTATTAGAGGCAGAGGATCAGCAGGGCTGCCAGGCAACTGGTATTGTCTAAAAAGAAATAAACATGACAGCCTCCATATACCTCTCTCTTCAGTTCCCCTTTAAGTACCAGCGGTCTGTGCCCCCTTAAGAACCAGAGACCGCTGGTACCAGAAACGGCGGAACACCGACGGATAACGACAAATCGCCGCACATACCTGCTGCAATCGCCGTCACCGCCGCACGTCGGGAACCTGGGCCACCCACTCTATGACGGCAGAGTTCCTGTGAGCCGGTCAGGAGCTGCTTTCATTGGCTGCTGACCCTGCCTATCAATGTAAGCCGATGGGAGCGGCTTATGTTGATAGACAGGGTCAGGAGGCAATGAAATCGGCTCCTGACCGCTCACAGGGCTCTGCCGTCATAGAGATGGTAGAGCCAGTGAGCTGCGATGGGGAGACAGCGGCAAGATCGTCGGGAGCGGCGAGAACGCGCAGCGTCGGTTAATTTATTGAAATCTACAGTGGGATGCGAAAGTTTGGGAAACCTTGTTAATCGTCATGATTTTCCTGTATAAATCATTGGTTATTACGATAAAAAATGTCAGTTAAATATATCATATAGGAGACACACACAGTGATATTTGAGAAGTGAAATTAAGTTTATTGGATTTAAAGAAAGTGTGCAATAATTGTTTAAATAAAATTAGGCAGGTGCATAAATTATTGGAACTCAGATTGGCTTGGTAAGGTCAGTGACCCCATGACCTACAAAAAATACCCATAATCCTCCTCTACCTGGTACATAAGTCTGTAGAAAGCAAGAATGAAAATATATTTCATCCCTGTTCACTTTGAGACATCTGGGGTCTTGCAACATACTACTTTGTGGACTACCAACTAACAGACTGGGCTCCAATCTGTACTAAACTCGGCTGCTCGTCTCATTCATCTTTCTTCTCGGTCTGCCTCTGCTGCTCGTCTCTGCCAAGCTCTTCATTGGCTGCCAATTAACCAGAGGATCCAGTTCAAACACTTATGCTGGGAATACACGTTACGTTTTTTGCGAAGAATCATTCCGATAGATGCCTTCGATGATAGAATTCCGACATGTCCGATGTTCCGCTCAATTTCCCATAGAAGTGAATGGAAAAAAGATAAGAAAAATGAGTGGAAGATAAGAGAATCGAGCAGAGAATCGCATGGCTAATAGATTGCACGCAGAATCGAACGCAAAAAACGTAACGTGCATTCCCAGCATTAACCCCAACCTACAAAGCTCTCCACAATCTCTCTCCCCTGTACATCTCCTCATTAATTTCCAGATACTAACCCAACCGCTATCTCAAATCTGCACGTGATGACCTTCTATTGTCCTCTAGAATCACCTCCTTGCATTCACATGTACAAGAATTCTCATGTGCTTCACCCCTCCTCTGGAATCCTCTGCCACAACACATCTGTCACTCTTCAGCTCTTGATATCTTTAAATGTGCCCTCAAAACTTACTTTTTCATCAAGCATATGCTCTACCTTAGGCCAGTTCCCCTTTTGGCCTCTGGCCAAGTTGTACTTCCTACTAGATAACCTAAAATACACTGCCTATAGTTATAAATATGCTATACTACCCCACCACTTGTCGTCCCCCCCCCCCATTTCTTTAGATCAGGGATGTTAAACCGGTCATTCGAGGGCCGAGGTCCTCACACCTTTTTGACACAGCTCAAATGAATTAATGGGTCTGAATCAGGAAAGGTGTGGTCCATCAGGTAGAACACATTCATCTCTTTCTCAGTCCGTCCTAAACATTGGCATGGATCTGGCCCTGTATTCAGGATAATGCACTCTTACCATCCATTTCGTGGTTGCTATTAGCATTTTTCTATTATACATAGGTGATGTGTCACGGAGATCTGAGCGTTTGGCGTGACGTATCACAATTTCAAAAAGGTTGGGAACCACTGCTTTACTGCAAGCTTCGTCTAAGTTACTTGAAGAGGCGTGGCTGTTTTCAAGCCCTGTGCCTCAGCTAACGGTATCCCATTGGCTATACATATGAGGTATTTATACACACACTGGAGTTATGTCAGTGACATCTCGTCACTTCGGGTATCCTTTCAGACAGAAGATCCTTGATGCTGTGTCATGGCATTCTGCATGGACTGTCATGTTCAGAGCTGTCCTAATCAGGTACGTGACTGAGTTTGTTACATCATAACTCACATCTTAAAGGTACCTGTCACTTACACACAGAAAACTAACTAAAGGCTTTCTTATCTGACAGTTATGAATAGCAGGAATTCAGCAATATAATAGCCAGCTTATTGGGGTCATTCCAACTTGACAGGGCTTGGAGACTGAAAAATGATGCAATTAAATAACAGGATAAAAAGACCTTTTGGGCTGATAAAATTTCTCTCTTGGACAGTTTCAAGAGGAAGATTCAGATAATTTAGAAGATGCCTGTTTACCAATGATTCACTGTAACCAGTGGCATAGCTAACAAGCCGTGGGCCCCAGTGCAAGTTTAGTATTGGGGCCCCACAAGCATGCTATAGATAACAATTGATACATCACACCAAAACCAATCAAAGACAACCACAGTGTCAGAGGTGCAAGAAGGGAATGTGAAACTGTGTGGTAATGATCACCACTATTCAAATCAACTCAGGCCCGGATTTACATCACAGGAGCCTATAGGCACAGATGCTCTGGCGCCCTAGACATCACCCTCCATACACCTACAAACCCCCATCAAACTGCACTGCAAGTATGCTGGCTGTCCCAGCTGTCACTTCTCCCTTACTTCCCTTGCAGGTCATAGGTAGCTACAGGTGTGCCTTAGCATTAAGTATCCAGAGGTACCCGCAGTATTAAGTTGCCCCTGACTAAAGGGAGATCTCATCAGTGGAATGACGACACTTGAATGAGTAACCTCTTATTTACTCAGGACTCTGCATAGGGAAATAGGGTGGGAAGCGCTTTGGGAGGGGAGTAAGCCGCCTTTCCAGTATGAGGCGCCTGTAGGCATGTGCCTACAGTGCCTTATGGTAAATCCGGCCCTGAATCAACTATAGGAGTGAATATTATCAGCACAAGACCAATAAAGAGCTAATACTGTGGTTGAGGGGTGAGCCTCTCAAGACCCCTCTAGCCCAAGGGCCTTGATGCAATCGCTATCTCTGCAACACCTATTGCTACGCCACTGGCTGTAACATAACCCAACAGTGTCCCTGATGTTAAACTCACCCTAAAGGCTTATAATTAATAGGCTCAAATATTAATACGCTTATCTGAGGAAGAAAGGGGCCACCCCTCCAACAATTCAGTACGAAAACAAACAAAATACAAATTGAGTGATTCTCAGGGATAGTATTCTTATGCATAAAACATAACTTTTAATAGTAATGCCAATAAATAGTCATACAAGTGATACAGCATAAAAAAAGTCCTTAATACACATTGGTAGAGATGTGGCGAACGGTTCCCGAACCGTTCGCCGGCGAACATCTCTAAATTCATGGGCCTCTTACTACTTCCGGGTCGCAATGACCCGGAGTAGTACGCCTGCGCTGCCCGGCGGAGCGCGTCCTAGATCGCGCTCCCGTTGCCGGGCACTCTCTGCGCATGAGCGTGACGTCATGAGTGACGTCACGCTCATGCGCAGAGAGCGCCCGGCAACAGGAGCGCGATCTAGGACGCGCTCCGCCGGGCAGCGCAGGCGTACTACTCCGGGTCATTGCGACCCGGAAGTAGTAAGAGGCCCAGAGAGGTTCGCCAGGCAAACTGTTCGGCCCAACACTACACATTGGTCATAATGTCAATAACCAATGCACGTTTTGCGACCCTACGACCAGGTTGCTTCTTCAGAGGCAACATTTGGAACCATTTAGAGCCACATCCAGGTATGTATCGCACGTTTTTATCGTCCTGTCAGCCCAATACACAGCCAATTCTGATTGCATCCAATAGTCCGTCTTTGCAAAACAGCATGTTGTCAGAGTCTGAGGTCCAGAGTTTGCACCTGTCAGCTGGAGTATAATCCTTTAAATGCAGCCAGGGAGGGCACAGCAGTATCACACTGGGCTTCATTCACTAAAGCTTGCAAAGTGTTAGCACGCCAGTTAAAAGCCACTTTGCACGTGCTAACATGCGCGCCAGTGTTTGCGCGCGTAAAGTTTTGCACTTTGAGTGCAAACACTTTGTACCATGAACTGCACTGACTTCACATGATAATGATAGTTAGCACATGAAGTCAGTGCAGATCATGTGAGCGCAATGTAAAACTTTGATTATTACTGTATATACTTCATTATGCGGCGCGCGTAAGACTTTGCGCACGCCGCTTTACAGTACCGCACATGTTAATGTAACCACCATTCATAATTACATTAACATACTCTATTTTACTGTGCGGGCGAAGCTCCATTGATTTCAAGGCTTTGCATGTGCAAACTAGGGTGCTAAGTAGTTTGCACGTGCAAAGTTGTTGCTGTTTGCGTGCCAAGTTTTAGCGCGCGAAGGGCGTTAAGCAAAGCTTTTAGGCGTGATAACTGAGTTATCACACTTTAGTGACTCAAGCCCACCGTGTGTCATGCGAAGGACTGCTTATCCTCCCTGAATCACCAGTGCTTTGTGATACTGCTGTGCCCTCCCTGGCTGGTTTTCCTTATGCCTGTATTCATGAACCATGAACAAACTAACCTCTGAAGAAGCGATCTGGTCATAGGGTCGCGAAACGTACGTTAGGCTATTGACATTATGACCAATGTGTATTAAGGACTTTTTATGCTGTATCACTTGTATGACTATTTTTTGCCATTACTATTATTCACGGCAGCAATATTCCTATAAGACAGTCTAAGGAAGGTTAAAAATATTTTAAGCTGATGACATTTGAAAGACTAACATTTTTAGAACTATATACAGTACATTACAACTGTTATTTCACTCTTATGGTCAATCCACTAAAACTTTGTGGAATCATTGCAGAGAACATCATTGTGGGTTTGATTTACGAAAGCTGCAACCGGTGGCCATCTGCTGCAATGGCAGAAACTCCAGGGCATTCTGTTTTGCAACCAGAGATTTTATATTGAAGATATTTCTGTACAAAGTGCTGTAGGCTCTAACAATTTTAACAAACAAAAAAAAAGAAAAAAAAAAAGTGGAGTTATTTTATAAAAAGTCTTGATTGTGAGCCAGTTAGTGAGCCAGGACAGTTAGGCCTCGTTCACATCAGGGCCGTTTCTGTGCGCTTTCCACAGCGCACTGCCCTGTGCGTTCAGCAAGGTATTGATTTTTCCATGTAACTAAATGTAGCTGGTTCACATCTATGCGCTGCGCTGAGCAGCGTTACAGAAACGTAGTGTTGCAGGCATTTCTGTGCGTTGAGCTGGAAAGCGCACAGCAATGCAAGTGAATGGGTCCGCTTTTTTAGCGCATAGAAGCGCGTACAAGCGCATAGAAGCGCATGCGTTTTTTACCCCTAATTGGAGAAAAAAATACATTTACATACAAAAACAAAGTTTTATTGACAACTGCTGCTGCTACAGTAAGCAAAACGTGCTTTAAAGAAGCGCAGCGCAACGCACAGAAACGCGGACTAAAGCGCGCACAAGCGCATGCGTTTTTTACCATGCGCTTTAACACGTTTTTCAGCGCAGCAGATGTGAACGAGGCCTTAGTGACAAGACGAAATACTCTGCACAGCGCTGCGTAAGATGTCGGTGCTATATAAATACTTCACATTTATAATTTTTAAAGGCAGCACTTCATCGTAATTTTTATGCACATGATTCAAACAAGTGTGCTTCCTGCCTCAGTGTAAAGAGGCAGATAATGATTTTTAGTGCTTATTAAGTGTAATAAGATCAGGAGCGTGTACATAAATTATTTAGTGTGATGAAAGATTACTTTTAAAGGACAACTGCAACAAGAGGAATATAGGGGCTGCCATATTTATTTCCTTTAAACAATACCAGTTGCCTGGCAGCCTGCTGGTCTATTTGGCTGCAGTAGTGTCTGAATAGCACCAGAAACAAGCATGCAGCTAATCTTGTCAGATCTGACAATAATGTCAGAAACACCTGATATGCGGCATGCTTGTTCAGGGGCTATGGCTGAAAGTATTAGAGGCAGAGGGTCAGCAGTCAGACAGTCTGGCAGCCTCCATATCCCTTGTTACAGTTATTATTATTAATCTATATAGCGCCAGTATCTTCCATGATGCTGTACAACAGCATACAGGGTATACAATTACAAAATAAACAACAGTTAATACAAGACAATGGTGGATTACCGCTGATGCAGTGAACAAATCAATTACAGATTTTTACACAGGGTGTGAGGTATACAAACACATTACACAGAGGAGAGAGCAGCAAAAGGAGAAGAGAGCCCTGGCCAAAAGGCCTTACAGTCTATAGGTTTAAAGGGATACTGTAGGGGGGTCGGGGGAAAATGAGTTGAACTTACGCGGGGGTTCTAATGGTCCCCCACAGACATCCTGTGCCCGCGAAGCCACTCCCCAATGCTCCGGCCCGCCTCCGGTTCACTTCTGGAATTTCAGACTTTAAAGTCTGAAATCCACTGTGCCTGCGTTGCCGTGTCCTCACTCCCGCTGATGGCACCAGGAGCGTACTGCACAGGCCCAGTATGGTCTGTGTCTGCGCAGTACACTCCTGATGACATCAGCGGGAGCGAGGACACGGCAACGCAGGCGCAGTGGTTTTCTGACTTTAAAGTCAGAAATTCCAGAAGTGAACCGGAGGCGGGGCCGGAGCATTGGGGAGTGGCTGCGCCAACACAGGATGTCTGCGGGGGACCATTAGAAGCCCCGAGTAAGTTCAGCTCATTTTCCCCCGACCCCACCTACAGTATCTCTTTAAGGGATAATACAGTAGGTAAAGGAAAGCTGTCTATGAGATGGTATCAGGGTCAGACTGGGACACTGGGGGCCCACCAAAGAAATTTCAACCTGGGGCCCACACATCCCATGATTGCGGTGAAAAAAGGGCGTGACCATGCACCGGAAGGTGGGTGTGGTCATGATGTATTATGGACAGGGCCAAATGTACATGATCTTAGCAGCATTGTAATTCAGAGACACTGCTACCCAGCAAAGCTTTGCATAGAGTCCCCTCCTTCAATATAAAGTAATGTCCTACTTCGCACAGGTTGCGACCGCAGAGGTTGCGACCGCACCGGGGCCCTAAAGGGCCCTCCCTCACCTACAGTATACCTCTCGATTGGTCCTGTGCTCATAATAATCACAGCTATTTCCCATCCCCTTCTTGCACCTGACACTGTAGTTGCCATTGGCAGGTTTTGGTGCGTCGTATCAATTGTTATGTACAGAGTGCTTGGAGGGCCCCATTGTAACATTTGCATCGGGGCCTACAGCTCCTTAGCTACGCCACTGCTCTCAGCATGAGTGATTACAGCACTGAGAGGAGAATTTTTGTGCTGCAGGCAGCGATTGGAGCTCTGTCAGACAAGGAGGGGGGGCCCACCAGAGACCTGGAGGTGGGGCCCACCGAGGGAAAAAACTGTACTACTGTGGCCCAGTCCAACCCTGGATGGTATAAATGGTGGTCAGTGGCTGGTAGGAGAATATGCTTACCTGAAGAGATGAGTTTTCAGATTGCGCCTAAAAAGAGTAAGTGTGGGTGAGTGGCGGATGTGTTGAGGGAGAGTGTTCCACAGAAGGGGAGAGGATTGAGAAAAGTCTTGTAAGCGGGAGTGAGAAGAGGTGAACAGAGAGAAAGACAGGAAAATATTGTTAGAAGAGTGGAGATTGCATGTAGGATGGTATCTGGAAAAACATTTATTTAGATAGGAAGGAGCTAAGTTGAGGAGAGCTTCAATCCCTCAAATGCACTGATGAGGACCAAAACAGGCTGTCTGTATGCGGGGTTGGTGTGTCTCAGTATAAGTTAAAGCTATAGGCTTGCTAGACAGACACCAGCAGTTCTGGATGTAAGCCTGGCTTTCAGTGGCATAAAGAGATAATTTGCATATTCAGTAGCGGTGCATTGTGGGTAACCACAGATGTTCATTTAAAGAGGAACTCCAGTGAACATTTTACTGTTGGCAGGTGATGTAGCTGCTGCATGGTTTTTGGCAGTTTGAAACAGCTGTAAAGAGCTATTTCCCACAAAAGTTCGAACTTTTCTTGTGGGAGGGGTTACTTGTGGGAGGGGTTTCACCACAATATCAGTCATACAGCGCCCTGTTTGTGAAAAGGAATAGATTTCTCATGTAAAAGGTGGTATCAGCTACTGATTGGGATAAAGTTCAATTTTTGGTCGGAGTTTCTAAGCAGGCATACTAACCTGAGCATTGCTTTTTCGTAGGAGGGCTTTTTGGTCTCTTTTAGTCCCCTGTGCTCTCCTTGTGGTTTTGGGTCACCCCGAGCTGCTTGGTTACTGTGTTAGGTGAAGATAAGGATTTTAAATTGTATCCTTTGTCCTTTAAATTGTATCCAGTTGTCCTTTAAATTGTATCCAGTTGTCCTTTAAATTGTATCCAGTTGTACTTTAAATTGTATCCAGTTGCCCTTTAACAGCAAGCTAATGGATAAAGAAAAAACAACATCATAAAACTGGAAACATTGTTATGTAGGTGGCTTGCAATATCTAGTTCACTGCAAGGAGCCATGCTTTACTGTGCATCGGTGCGGTTTGCGTGCTGTACACGATTTTTATGACTCTGTCCTTGGCGAACGCGATTTCCAGACGAGCCACAATGAAGCATCACAGTGTGTGATCCTGAGGCTTATAAAATCCGCCTGCCTGAGTTTTGGCTGGGTCATTGCCACCAGTACTCAGAATGTATTTATAGAAGTCATCTGCACAAGATATTTCTACAAAAATATTCAGGTGGGACCATACTGGGCTCATGAGGAATCATGCCATTCGCTTGAGAAAAAAAAAATTAACAAAAAATCCTTTTATCATCCCCAGGCAACATTGGTGAGAAAAATGTCTAAATCCATCTGTCTATTGTTACCCCTCGATTAAAATGAACTGCTTGAACAGTAATCAAGAGCTGGATTTAGGGAAATGAAAAATGTATGAGGGTGGCAGATGGCCAGAGCCCAGAGTGGCAGAATGTGGGCGGATATTAATGAGGAAATTCCACCCACACCTGACACATGGAATACTTAAAGTAGTTCTTAAAACAGAAAGAGAAAAGTCACAACTGTCATTTGAGGACACCACCAGGCAAAACGCATGATTTAGTAGTAATACGGAAAGGAAAATGCACTTCAACTCAATCTGATCTGGGTTTTTTTGGATGTACTGTCATGGGGGAAAAAAAACAATAGTGTGAAAGATGTTAGTGCTATATAATTAATAATAATAATAATACTATTTCTTAAAGCAGGAGGATTAGCCATACTACGCCAGGGGAAAAAAACACATATATACGATCTACTTACATAACACATGTATTGTACTGTCCATGTTTTGATTTCAGTGAATTTTAAAAATTCAATGAAGAGAATTCTGTTATTGGTGGGGGATATGTCTTTTGCCCACAGTTTGAGGCTAATTACTGATGTCATTTCTTTCCTTAACTTTTTTTTCTTTTCTCCTCCAATCACTGAGTCACCTCAGTTTGGCTTGTAAACACAAGTGAGCGGAGGATCATATTTCAGATAGGCAGCTAGGCAGGGAAATAAAGGGAAGAGGAGGAATATATTATAGATAAAAAGAACCCCCAGCATGCAACTGAATGGCAATGGCTATTAAAGGGCCAGTGCTTCTAAAGTATGTGATTACTCCAAACCATAACAGCAGAAAAAGTTTTGAAAACTTTGAATGCAGGATTAGCATCTTTATCACTTAATACAATCGGACCAGTTGCTGTTGAAATGTGATTTTTATGGTGACAATCCTGCTTAAAGGACCACTATCATAAAAAAATGTTAAATTTAAAATGTATGTGCATGCTTATGTATAAAATGTATATATAAATAAAATGCACTTAAAATTATATTTTCCAATGTTGCTGTCACTTACAGTAGTCAGTAAAAGTCTGACAGATTTGACAGGTTTTGGACTAGTCCATTTCCTCCTGGGGGGATTTTGAGGGTTATCTTTATTTTAAAAAATGCCAAAATAGTGTGAAAGTGAGTAGGGAGGCATTGACTGGCGAGTGTAGAACATGTACTGACTATTAGCATTTCACTTCAACATTCTGTGTGACCATACTGTGTGTGACTGAGTCACCGTTATAGACCACCATCATCACTGCACAAAAGTAATTTATTGTGTGACATTTGTGACACGTCGTGTGCTGTGTTACCCCCACTCAGTGTCACAGCACCACTCAAATATTTGGTAATAGAATGCTGGATATTTCAGACCTCTCCTACAGTGGAGGCAACTAACAGTGTTTACCGTGCCACCTTCTCTTGGTCTATGCTGCAGTGCCTGCTGCAAATAACATCAAAAATTGACATTGTAAAAATAACTTCAGAAAAATGTTATGATTTGGGAATAGAATGGTGGATATTTCAGGCCTCTTCTAAAGTGGAGACAACAAACATTGTTTACTCTGCCACCTGCTGTCTTCTCCAGGCCTATGCTACAGTGCCTGCTGCAAGTAAAGTCAAAAATTAAAATATTTGACATGTTCAAATGTTAGGTCACAGAAAAAAAGTTTTAAAATTTAATAGATACATTTTCAACGACAGGCATTTCTGGTCTCTGCTAAAGTGGCTGCAAATAACAATTTTTAGGCAGGCCATTCTAAAGACCTTTATTCAAAAAAATCTAAAAACTGTATATGATTTTTGGAATTAAAGCATTCAAAAAGCGCAATAAAAAAACATTTGTGGAACATATTGCCCACGTCTGCAATGCCATCGTTCAGGTTTTGTACATTTTGTACACCTTATTGTGAAGAAATTGTGGCTGCTGAGATCTCCTGAAGGTTTTAGAAGTTTGCAGGCCATTAAAATCAAGGGGCATATGGTACAATCTACAAACGCATCAGTGAATGCAAAATCGCAATGTTTGCCCTACCTACATATATCTTGGTTTATAGATACCATTATTTTATCTCCATCTTCATGAATTTCTATTTGCAATTCTATGCCTCTGAAGAAGTAGCTGCATATACTGTAGCTATGAAACGTGCATCAGGCTGCATATTGTATTTATATACTCACATGATCATGGACACTACTTTTTATTGATATTCACATATCTGATTTTTATCATATTCTAAATAAATGCTATGTGTTACTGATACTTGATTGACTCTCGCTGGCCTATAAACCCAAAATTTTTTGTTTAGTCGCTTTGGGCCAGTGCACACGGATGCACAAACGCTAGCGGTTTTTGAAGCTGTTTTTCAGAGCCATTCTATGCATGTTTAGAGAGATTTTCTAAACATGCCTAGCGGTTTTTGGAGCGTTTTTGTGTAGCAGATTTTATATTTTGTTACAGTAAGGCCTCTTTCACAGTGGGACGTTAAAGTCGCACGTTATAAAAAATGATAACGCAGACTAACGCACAGCAATACAAAGTCTGTGCGACATTCACAGTGCACACGTTGCGTTGTGAGTAACGTGTAGCAATATTTAGAAAGTGCTGCATGCTGTGCGTTTAGCAATACATTTGTTGCGTTATGTGTGTTGCACATGCTCAGTAAGGTAACGCATACGCCGTTTTCGTTCCATCAGTATGCAACGAAAACAGCGCACCAAGAGACACATAATGCAGTGCAAAATAACTTCCAATTTTATAACCTACATGCGCTGCGTTATGGGCACATTGTGCGACTTTAACGTCGCATCAAACGCAACGTCCCACTGTGAATGTAGCCTAAAGCTGTAACTGAACAGCTTCTGTAACAAAAACGCTTGGAAAACCGCTCTGATCTAGCATTTTTGAGAGCAGTTTTCCACTTTCCTATACTTTATATTGATGCAGAAATGCCTCAGAAATCTAAAAAATGCTGCAGGACCCGACTTTGCGTTTGGGGGAAAAACGAGCCGCTCTGGTGTGCACCAGCCCATTGACTAACATTAGCCAAGCGGTTTTCCCCCCGAAAGCGTTTTATTAAATGCTCAGAACCGCTCTTGGTGTGCACCAGCCCTCTGTGGTATACCCTTAAAAATAGTTCAGATTTGCTGGATCAGTTAAATTTTTGGCTGTTCACCAGTCTTGTAGAACTAGTTAATCAGGCTCATAATGTTTCTTGTTTCTTAATTATATAATGTGTAATGTTTATACAACTCATGTAGTTTGTGCGTTACAAGAATTTCCACAGTTTGCTAATTACCAACTTGTAAAACAGTAAGGAGTATGGAATAAATACGCTGTATAAAACTTAACAAACTGCTGAATCTGACCTTTTTAAGTAAATGTTCCCTGATGTGTTTTGAATATGTTACTTATTCTTAGGGAACACTATGGGTCTTTTTGTCATTTTAAAATTTAAACTTTTGACTTTTTGAAAACGTATTTTTTTTACCTTTCCTTAAAAATTTGCCTCTTGGAAATGGGGACTTATATTCTTTTAGAAAATGCTGCTCGCCCGATGTACTGCCATCATAGGAGTGCAAAGCTTTGTTATTTTAAAATAAATTGTATCCTTTTGTAATTATTTTTACAACTGGAAATGGTTGTTTTTTTATTTGTTACAATATTTTGAATTAGTTTGTTTCATTTAACAACTAAAAAGGACCATGTAAACATAAAGTACATGACCAGCTATGGATCAAAGTAATCTTAATTACAATAATCCAACATGTAATATAATAATATTAATAATAATGTTAATAATAATTTAAATAATAATAACAACATTAATGATGATATCTAATAATAATGATATATAGTAATAAAACAATAATAATAATAATTTAAATCATAATAATAGTAATTTAAATAATATACATCTTAGTAGTCTCCAAGATAAAGCAACATTAACTAAAACAGCTGAATAGAATGGAAAAATAGATCCACTTGTATTTAAATATAGTATTTAGATAAAACCAACCTCACTTGAAAATGGATGTGAGCTCTATAAGAATGTTTATGAAGCAAGAGGATCAGTTAAGAAATGTTACAAGACCTGGAAAAATTGGCTCTCTGTATTTCATATTGGTATCTAATCCTTTATTGTCTATGTTATGGTGGGAGTTGTACCTTGTAGCTGCCCGATACGCGATATTAATCTATTGGGGATGGGCCGAGCCCAGGGAGACAACGGGGCTGTACATTGTGAATGGATGTTTTTTCACTTGTTAAAAAAATTATAAAATTGTTTTTAAAGAAAAAGGAAAAAAGAAAGAAATTGGATGTGGGGACTAAAGAGACAATAACAAGTTAAAAGAGAGAAGAAAAGTAAAGAGCAGAAAAGTGTAAAGGTGGACTCCCTCCACTTAACATTATCTCATGGGCCTGCCTTGAGACTATTATTATTGATTTATAAAGTGCCAACATATTCCATGGCTCTGTACAATGTAAGAAACAAATGCGGGGTGTAAAACAATACAAACAATGGTATACACCAATATACAAAATACAGATCTTGTACAAAATCCAGATTTGGTAATTACAGTGAAAAAATACCATGATTAATAAAACGTATAAAAGACTACAAGACACAAAAGGGTGAGAGAGCTTTGCCCTTGCGAGCTTACAAACTAAAGGAATGTGTGTGTGTGGAGGGGGGGGGGGGGAGAATAGGTGGGGTAGTATACAATAATTATGCCTAGAGGCAGTGTGTTTTCAGGTTATCTAGTAGGGAATACAACTTGACAAGCGGTCAAACAGGGAATGGCCTAAGATAGAGAGTATGCTTGTTGGAAAAAATAAAATTTGAGGGATTTTTTACAGATTTCAAAGGTTGGAGAGTGATGGAGGTGTTGTGGCAGAGGATTCCAGAAGAGGGGTGAAGCACGTGTGAAATCTTGTATACGTAAATGCAAGAAGGTGATTCTAGAGGAGGTCAAAGAAGGTTGTGTACAGAACTGAGATTGCGGTTGGGTTGGTATCTGGAGACTGGTGTATGTACAGGGAGAGAGATTGTGAAGAACTTTGTAGGTTAAGGTTAAGAGTTTGAAATGTATCCTCCCGCCCCAATCAGTAGCATGAGAGTCATTGGTGGTTCATTTGTGGTCGTATCATATTCAGCCCAAGGTTTCTAAATCTTTGAATTAGTATTCTTCAAAATGCTAGAATTTTTTTTGATCACCAATGGCTAGTGCAACATTCCTTTAAGCACATCCAAGTTAAGAGAAGGTATTCTCCAAAATTTGGAAATGCTAGTGTTTTTAGTGATTCTGTCATATATCTCATCACCCAATGCTGTGAACTCTCTGAAGAAGCAGACTGAAGTGTGAAACGTGAACCTGGTGCTCCCAGCTCATGTCATTTATGCAATTTGTGTCTGTGTCAGGTTCGTAGCCTATCCTTCATAGTAACGGCACATATTGTTATGGCTTTGTGCCAGACCATTTACGGCACAGTTCTCGGCCAGGTTGTTCAGGTGTGTCCTGCCTCATGGCTGATGCTTCTCTTTGCTGCTGGCTTCTGGTCTTTATACAGAATTATATCCAAGCAAGACTAACATAGTCTGTCAATGTGATGACTGGCTCATTTTATGGGTATCATAACAGTAAGGACTTTTTTTTTAGTTACTGTATGTATTGAGAAAGATGTAACATTTTATTGTACTCTTATGGAATAGTGATATTTGTTGTACACACATTCACTTGTATCATCACTGGGCCGCAATCCCACATGCATTAAATCTACCTACAGTACACTGGTATGGAGAGCATATTAAAGAACTGTTATCCATTCCCCCATCTGTATGTATAGTGTCAATAGCAGTCTGTATCTGGTAAGTGCCAATATGTATACTAGTTTTCATTTTTTTTAAATGAATTTATTTAAGCATAGAGTTTGTCCAACAATCTGAGAACAACAAAGCATAACAGTACATCACATCAATGTTTAACACATTTCTCATAGAGTGCTGTATAGTTCAATGTAAGAAAAGAGAGTGAGAAAAAGAGAAAGCATATAAAAGTAATATCATGCAGAACAACATACTATCCAGTGTTGTAGGGGTGTTGCATTATTGTTAAGACTTCCAGTTTCTACCAATAAGGACTCTAGTGGTGTTGAGGAAATGTTAAGTGAGCGATGAGCGACTTCTTATGTTTTTTCATCCTGTGAGAGTTGTGGTGGAACAGGAAGTAGGCGGAATGTGCATGCAACAGGAAGTAGGCGGGTGTGCATGCAACAGGAAGTAGGCAGGATGTACATGCAGCAGGAAGTAGGCAAGGTGTGCATACAACAGGAAGTAGGCAGGGTGTACATGGAACAGGAAGTAGGCAGGGTGTACAGTATATTTCACCACTGCAGCTCCTGCGTTCTGCATGACAGAGCCACAATTGTGAATAAATGAACTGAGCTGTACTGCTCATTGTCTTTGGAATCTGGACTATGGTTCCTTGTGTGGTGGTAAAAACACTACATCACAGCACATCTCATGTAGGAATAACTATTTACAGTATTTAAAGTAGGAGGAAATGCTATATTAACTTAAAAAATAATGTAATAAAAAATGACTTATTTCTTGTTGTTTTTAATGTTCAGTGTCAGATTTAGGAGAAATGTGATTTGAAAAAAAAAAAAATACAATCTATATATATATATCTGCTGGTTTCCACCTTTAAGGTTTCTCTGCGACATAACTTTTTTTTTCAACCAAGATCAGTGTTAAGTGTTAAGGCAGCCATACATCTAGCGATTCTGATTCAATCGACAAAGCGATAGAATTTTTTAAGGAATCAACTTCGGTATGGTTGATCGAAAATCGATCGACAAGTGACCCACACACTACAAACGATTCCTATGCGATTCACCTTAACTAATCAATCTGACCAATGTTGCGTCTCCATGCTCTGAATACAAATATCGATTCAGAGTTGATTGGATGACGTGAACAGTAGCCAATTACTGTGCAATTGAACGATATCTTGCATCCAGCTCGATCGACTAAACTGGTCAATTCAACATGATATCAGCCACTTTTCATCGATTGGGAATTCTGAAACACACTTAATTCTCTCTCGATTCTATAAAATGATCTAATCAAATAGTCGATCGTACAGCCAAATCACTAGATGTATAGCTACCTTAACCTCTCTCTTTCTACTGCCACCGCTTACTGTCCCTCCCAAAGAAAACATCACCTAGACAGACAACATGCTTACATCACTGTGTAAACTGTTTGGGGTGGGGTGAATTAAGTTATCTATTGGTCATAGTGTCATTATCTTATCCAAAACAGGAAGCTTTCTGTTATTTGCATGCTGCGATAAGTTTGTTACTGTAGTGAAAAATAGCTTCACACAATATCTTTGGTACCGCACAGTTCCTGCAGCTAGGAAAAGGCACTCAGACAAGGTAAAAAAGATAAAAGAATTGGGTGACATATAAGGTCCTATTTTAGAGAAAAAGGGGGTTACATATACTTTGGAAGCAGTAACTATTTTTGGCAATTTTTTTTTAGATATTACATCCCCCTTTAAGCACAGGTGCAGGTCCATGGATGACTGTACATACTTTGTAAAACATTTCAGTTTGAAACAAGGGCTTTACGGTGAGTTAAATTAAACTTTTAATCTCGTTAAATATGTTTTAACTCATTTTTGAACATCTGTTTTCCCTTGCGCCCAGTATAGTCCATATATCAGAGCTCCACAAATGTTTTACAATGTAATGTTATTAAAAATCACCTCATCATCATGTATTTCAAGTGTTTTAAAAATCCCATTTCTATCTCCATTTGCAGTCAAATATAAAATTCCAAAATTGAATGTAAGCCCAGGTTGCACTATTTTTTCAAACTGTAATCTGTACTCTGTGTTACACTAGTTTTCAGTACAGTCTACATATCTTGCGCCAACAGTTGTTGCTTTCCACACCTGCACAAACTGAGTGACTGGCGGGAAGTTTTGAACCTCTCAGTTTGTATGAGCTGTATGGAGCAGCTGAACATTTTATTTTCAAATGTTCAAAATAAGCAGTTTCACATAATAGTTGCCTTTATAGAGGACAACTGGTGAAAAATAGA